>NW_006780561.1:429714-500098 GCF_000442215.2 Lipotes vexillifer
GTTCCATCCTGTAGCCTATCTTACACCCAATAGTCTGTACTTCCCACTCCCTCATCTTTATATTTCCCCCCCCCCCCCCCCCACTGGTAACCACTAGTTTGTTTTCTATATCTGTGAGTCTGCTTCAGAAATACACTGATTTTTCTGTATTGATCTAGCATCTTGCAGTCTTGCTAAACTCACTTATTAGTTCTAGTAGCCTTTTTCTTTCTGTTTTTTTTTAAGATTCTGGTCGGTGTCCCACAAGCTATTTGTAAATAAAGACAATTTAAAATCTTACTTTCTAATCTGAATGTCTTTTATTTATTTCTCTTGCCTAATTGCATTGGTAGAACTTACAGTGCAATGTTGAATAAAAGTAGTGAGAGCAGATATCTCTAACTTGACTCTATGGGCAGTCTCATTCAGTTTTTCTTCATTAATTTTGATGTTAGATGTAGCTTTTTCTGTAGATGCCTTTAATCAGATTGAGGAAATTCTTTATTTTATTTTTTTATTATTATTTTTTTGCTGAGAGTTTTAACATGAATAGATGTTGGTTTTTGTCATATGGTTCTTCTACATTGATTGCGATGGTCATATGATTTTTCCTTTTTTCAAAAAAATTTTTCTATTTTTAATCTCTTAGTATTGTGAGTTACATTGACTGACTCTGACATGTAGAATCAACCCTTGCCTTCTTGGGATAAAATGCTTCTCTCATTTCTATATTGATAGTTTCCATTTGTTAATATTTTGTTAAGGATTTTTATGTTTATTTTATGAGAGGTATTGGTGTGTAGTTTTATTTTGTTTTCCCTGGTAGTATCTTACTCTGGTTTCGGTATCAAGGTAATGCTAGCTTCATAGAATAAGTTGAGAGGTGTTGCTTCTGATTCAAGTTTTGGGAAGAGTTTTTGTAAACTGGCATTATTTCTTCCTTAAATGTTTGGTAGAATTTATCATCAAAACCATCTGGGCCTGGAGTTTTCTTTGTGGAAAGATTTTAAATTACAGATTGAATTTCCTTAACGTGTATAATGCTGTTCAGGTTACCTGTTTCTTCTTGAATGAGCTTTAGTAACTGTGGCTTTTAAGAACTTAATGTTGTTGAGTTTATTGGCATAAAGTTGTTAAAAAAAATATTCCCTTGTTTCTTTTTAATATTTTAAGAATCTGTAATGATGTCACCTCTCTCATTCCTGATACCGGTAATTTGTGTCTTATCTTTTTTTCATGATTAGTCTGCACAGAGGTTTACAAATCTTATTGATCTTTGAGAAGTACCAGCTTCTGGTTTTATTGATTTTTTTTTTCTCTATTATTTTTCTCTATTCATTTTCTTACGTTTGCTTTTATGTTTATTACATTTTTTCCTATTTACTTCAGGTTCGAGTTACTCTTTTTCTGGTTTCTTCAGATGAAAGCTGAAGTTAACTTGCTTGAGACCTTCTTCTGTAGTGTAGGCATTTAGTGCTGGAAATTGACCTTTGGTACTGTTAGCAGTGTCATCTCTCGAAATGTAGAGTTTTCATTTTCATTCAGTTTAAAAAACTTTCTATTTCCCCCTTGGTTTCTTCTTTTACCCATAGGTTATTTAGAAATGTGTTATGTAGTTTCCAGATATTTGGAGATTTTCCAGAGATCTTTCTGTTATTCTTTTCTAATTTAATTCCATTGTGTTCAGAGAGCACACTGTTCATCACTTGACTCCTTAGAATTTGTCGTGACTTGTTTTATGGTCCAGAATATTGTCTGTCTTGGTAAATTTTTTGTGAGAAATTGAGAACAAATGTATATTTGTTCTTCTTGGGTAGAGTGTTTTAAAAACATTGCAGTCAGGTTATGTTGGTTGATAGTGTTGTTCAGGTCTACTGTATTCCTCCTGATTGTCTGCTTGGTCATTGTTATATCAGGTATTGGGAGAGAAGTGTTGAATCTCTGACTTTAATTGTGGATTCTTTATTTCTCTTTGCAGTTCTGTTAGTTGTTGCTTCATGTATTTTGAAACTCTGTTATTAGTCGCCCAAGTGTTTAGGATTGCTAATCCTCTTCTTGATTATCTGGCCCCTTTATCGTTATGAAATGACCTTTGTTATCACTGGTTGTAGTCTTTTCTCTGGAATCTACTTTGTCTGATATTTATATAACCATTCTGACCTTTCATTGCTTTATGTTATCATGATAAAGTTTTTTCTATCCCATTGCTTTTAAACCATGTGTCTTTATAGTTGAGGGTAGCATACAGTTGGATTTTGTTTTTTTATCCAGTTTGACAATCTCTACATTTCAGATGGGGGCATTTACACAATTTTGTTTTAATTTTCATAACTATTCTCTGTGTTCTTATTACCCCACTTTCACTAAAGGAGTAAGAAAACAGAGGGAAAGAATTAACTTCCCTAATGTTACACATAGTAAATGGTGGATTGTGACTTCAGCTCAGAAACAGTATGTCCCAGGAGTCCTACTCAAAATTACAAAATTTTTATTGTAGTGGGACTTTTTTTTTCTCTCCAGTTTTATTGAGATATAATTGACATAAAATGTTGTATTAGTTTTAGGTGTACAATGAAGGAGGATTCTTAAGAGGTTTCAGAAAAGCAGAGGATTGACTCGGATGCATTTGCATTTTATAGAATGTTCATGTTGGTGATGGCGCGGTTTGTGGGATCTTAGTTTCCCAACCAGGGATCAAACCCAGGCCTCGGCAGTGAAAGTACAGAGTACTAACCACTGGACCACTAGGGAATTCCCAAGAAGGATAGTTTGAATGGGAAAGTCTTATGTTAAAGGAGTGACATTAGGATGGTCTTATAGTAATTTAGGAGAGGGATACATTGATACTGTTCCCTAAGATATTGGCAAATATTCAGGCCAGATCTGAAAAATATTTATGAAGTTGAATCAGCTGGATGCAGGGGAGAATGCAGAAAGAAATGGAGCAGGCAAGGAAGACCATTCAAAGGTGTCTGGCCAGTGAGACTGGGAAAGTGATGACATCTGGAAGATTAGGAGGCAGGAAATCTGAGTTTATAGGGGCTTTAGACTAAGGTGGTGACAACAGAAATAGCAAGGAACAGTTTTGAGGTGTTGTTAAATAAGTCTTAGGAAAGCAAGGATAAACAAAGAAGCTGTTGAGGTTTTGAACCTGAATTACTGGAAGAAGAATGGATGGAACATTCTGGAGCATGAACTGATTTGGAGGAGAATGGGAGAGAGAATGTATTCTTTGTGGCAGAGTTCTTTGTTATATACTGTAATTTGAAAGCCGAAAGACCTAGTCATTGAAAAATCACTTTAAAATCGGGGGTCAATGAATTAAAGATATGTTTTAGGTAAAAATTTTAAACTGAATCAGAATAAAAGAAAAATTATTCACTTTTAATAGATATGTACGTATTTTGAATTTCAAATGCTTATAAATATTTTCAACTCTGTATTGAAAAATTGAAAACCTACAGGAAAAATTGAAAGAGCAGTATAATGGATCTTTCAGATTTACTAATCATTCAGTTATTTACTGCATTGCTACATTTACTTCTTTTCTTGCTCCCTCTGTATAATTACATACTTTTTCCTTGAACAATTTGAAAATAAATTTCAACCATCATGACATTTTATCCTTAAATACTTGTATATCTATCCTGTAAGACCAAAGACATTCTTCTTCATAATCATAGTACTATAATCACTCAAGAAATTTAAACTTGACTGAGTTTGTTTAGTATATTATAGTCTATAGTCAAATTTCCCTGGTTGTTCTCTAAATGCCCTTTATACTTTTCTTCCCAGTACGAATCCCGTCAGGGATCATACATTGTACTTTATTACACCCCATCATGTCTCTTCAGCATCCTTTAATCTAGGACAGCCCCCATGCATTCTTTTGTTTGGTTTTTTCTTTCATAATATTGACAGTTTTGAAGAGTTTAGGTCAGTTGTCTTATAGAATATACCATAACCCAGATCTGCCTGATTGTTTCCCTGTGATTAGATTCAGGGTAAACATTTTTAGCCAAGAATGCTACATACTTCTCATTGGATCATATCAGAGGCACATGATGTCCCTTTCAATGATTATTGATGATGCTAACTTTAATCACTCTGTTGTTAAAGGTATTTTCTACCTGATTTCTTTCCTGCAAAGACGTTTACTTCTTCATAATCAATAAGTATTTGATTTTGAAGCAGTGTAGCAGTGTCACTGGCAGAGAGAGGAAGGAGATTTGAGAAATATTCATGAGGTTAAAATTGACTGAATTTGGTGACTGGTTAAAGGTTGGTTGTGGAGGATTGAGAGTTCCTTGATGACAGAATATTTAATAGGATTTCCTGACTCACTGACTAGATTGTGCTGGGTATAAAGTTTAAGGAATTAGATTTTGTAAAAGTTACAGAGACAGGACCTTTTGGATTCTCGTATAGTTTCTCTTACTCTTTGTTCTTATTCTACTGTTTTGAAGACTGTTTGACTGACATTAACAGTATGATTCCATTTAGGGAAGCGATTTCTTCTTGATACACTCTACCCAACATGTACACTTAGAGCTGCCGTTAAGCCTTTGGATAGAACAGAATTTGGCACAATCTCTTAAAATTCGTTCACTAGTTAGAATAAGATTTTTGTTGCAAATGATCTGTAAGCTCAACTCTAGCTCTAAAATTTTGATTCTGTGGTGTATCTATTTTTCTCTCAGACAGCACACTTTATTTCCTGAAAAATTTCAATGTCTTCTTTGTCTCTGTTTTTCCAAGATGTTCTCAGTGCAGCTGAGTCTTGGGGAGCAGACATGGGAATCCGAAGGGAGCAGTATAAAGAAGGCCCAGCAGGCTGTCGCTAACAAGGCTTTGACTGAATCCACGCTTCCCAAACCAGTTCAGAAGCCGCCCAAAAGCAGTGTTAACAATAACCCAGGTATGGCCCTGACTCGTTTCCTCCTGTTGTCATCTTCTGCATGTGCTGTTCTCTGTATTTCCCTTCATACGGGCGCACTGCATAGTCAACAGGTATTGACAGCACAGCTGGTAAAGACAGCCGAATAATAACTGAAGGTGAGAGAATGAAGATGGTACTTGTAATTATTTTAAAAGTTTGCTTTAGTGGATACTCTAAAGGTGCATTATTTACTTTTTATGTGTGATAAAGAGACATTTGGATACAAAGAACAGAAAATAGGACTGAGTTTTTTTTTCTAAAGCAAGATAGAAATGATCAATTTCTCTTTCTAAATGTATAATATATAATTTAATAATCAAAAAGTTATTCTTTATTTTAGTTTAATAGAAAATTGTAAAATTAGCCCTAAGCATCTTATTATTTTATTTGTTCATGTAGAAATGGTTGCCATTTACATTTAGAACATTCATATGGAGTTTAAGAAACCCACAAATCCGAAAAACCCACCTGTGTGTAATGTACTGCTAAGTAAATGAGTGTTCTAATTTTAATCTCCTAAGAATAATTTGAAAAAGTTGTTCTAATTGCATGCAGTACCAAAAACATTATATGTCCAGTTATCTCTTGGGAAGCGCAAACCTGTATCAGACACAGTACATGAACTGGTAGCCTCAAATTAATGAAGTTCCATAAGTTTAGTGCCAGCTCTATGTCCATTTACTCATCTGTTAACCTATTAATGCAAGTGGCTACCTTCTGACCGATACTCCTTTAGATGGAGTACTTTTGTGACGGAGTGAAAAAAGACACTTGCCTGCCAGCAGCGACTCTGTAGTCTGTTTAATTATAGTTCACATGCTTATGGTCTGAGTCAGGTCAGACACTTCTTTCCCACGTGGCACGTGTTAGGTAGACAGTCTCCTCTTGCAAGGACTGCTTTCTCCAGAATGCCATGACTTTCCTAGTAGTAGTCCTTTTGCATCTGTTCAGCTGATTCCAGTAGTTATTAAGTATGGGTAAATGAGCAAAAATATTATTAAAATAAAAAATCCAATTCAGCTTGAAGCTGGTAAGAGACTATCTACTTTTTTAACTTTTAAAACTCTCTTCAGGTTACTGGTTGATCATTAGCACCACACCACCACCACCTCTATTTATTAAGCATTTGCTTTAATATATCTAAGAGTTATAAACCATTGTCCTTTGCTGTGAGGATTTTAGTCATTTACATAAAACATGTAGCTCAGTGGTAAAGATTAAGTACCAAGTGAGTAATAATAGGCATCGGTATTATAAGTGACGATAAACACGGACTGAAGTGGTTGAGGTGAGATATAGGTCATGAATAGAGAGTAGGCACGTACGTATAGAGGAGAGAAAAGAGTATTCTAGGCTGAGGGAATACGACGAGGAAAGACATTGGAATAGCAATCTGGATGATGGGTTTTGCAAAAAAAATTTTTTTTGTAGACGGTTTTTAATTAGAGCAGGGCAAGTGTCTGGTGAGAGACAAGACGAGAGATGTAGTTAGAAGGTAGGTTGTGATGGACTTGACTGCAGCTTTAGGAGATAAATGTTATCCATAGTTTGGATTAATTTTCACGAGCAGGTGGATGATGTGTTTAAAAGAGCAGTTTAGGAAGTTGAGTTTGACATGTGAATGGAAGGTGGAAAATACCAAAAGCAAAATCAGTTAGGAAACCACTGCCATAGTTTACGGGTGAAGAAAGAAAAGAAACACACGTGCATGGAATGCTGTTGCCCCCTCCTCTGCTGGAATATTGGCACGGCAAGTTGGAATGGACAGAAGGACAAGTGTCCATTTGTGTTGTGTGCTGAGCTTTGGGTCAGGTCCACTTCCAAGGGTTGTAGCCGGAGGTAAACTAGCAAAGGAGTCAGAGGAAGGAAACAGGAGAGAGTCTGGCTCACTGGCCTTTCAGACCAGTGGAGATAAGAGTTTCCACCGTGGAATGTTGCAGTGAGCTGACAGAATGAGTAGATTTTGGGGGGTAAATTTTAATTTTATTTATTTACAGTTTTTTTGTATGACATTTTACACGTTTATTCATTGTTGAGGTAAATTTTTAAAATAAGATATAATATTATGTTCTGGCAAGTGCACAAATTATGGTTGTTGAGCCTTGATGGCGTTTTGCACTGTGAACACTTTGCGGGCTTTACCAGTGCCTCAGAAGCCTCCCTCATGCCCTCTTTTAGTGGTTAAACATCTCCAAAAGAGCCACTCTTCTCTCTGTCATCCTAGATTTGTGGTGCCTGCTTGTTGGAATCATGCATCATACTTTTTTGTGATACCTTGTTTTTCTCAATGTCCTGTTTGTGAGACTCATTGTGTTGTGTGTTAACAGTCTAGTATTTCTTTGCTATGTAGTATCCCACTGCATGGATATACCACAATTTACTTATTCATTATTACTAATGGTGGACATTTGGGTTGCTTCCAGTTTGGGGCTGTTAGAAGTAAGATTGCTATGAGCATTCTTGGATGTATACATCTTTGTTGGCTATGTAGCTAGGATTGGAATTGTTGGGTCATAGGTTTTGCATGTTTTCAGTGTTAATACATAATGTCAAACTTATCACATTTCCCTCCCACTAGCAGTATATGAGAGTTTTCCACATCCTTGTCAATATAGGGTATCTTAAAATTTCTACCTGTTCTTCTGGGGATATGGTAGTATTTCATTGTGGTTTTAATTTGCATTTCCCTAATAATTAAAGTGATCACCTTTTCATATGCCTGTTGCCATTAGGATCTTCTCTGCTGTTGATATATTTTTCCTGTTAAGAAACTGCCTTGTCAGTTTTTAAATTTTTTCAATTTTTTATTGACTTACAGGGTTCTTACATATTCTGGATTAATATACTTTGTCAGATATATGTATGGCAAATCTCTCCATATTCCTAATGGTGCATTTTGATGAACATAAATTTTTATATTAACGAAGTCTAATTTATTAATCTTTTCCCTTATGGTTAGTGCTTTTTAAAAATTGAAGTCTAATTGGCGCATAGCATTATATTAGTTTCAGCTGTACAGCACAATGGTTTGATATTTGTATATGTTGTGAAATCACCACAATATCTCATTAACATCTGTCACCATGCACAGTTATTAAAATATTTTCTTTCTCATGATGAGAACGCTTTAGATATACTCTTAGCAACTTTCAAATATAAAATACAGTATGATTAACTATAATCACCATGCTGTATATTACATCCCCATGATTTATTTATTTTATAACTGGAAGGTTGTACCATTTTGACCCCCTTCACCTATTACACCTCCCCCCACTTCCCACCTCTGGCAGCCACCAATCTCTTCTCTGTATCTATGAGTTCTGTTTTTTTGTGTTTTCTTTTTTTTAGATTCCACATATAAGTGAGGTCGTATGGTATTTGTCATTCTCTGTCTGACTTATTTCATTTAGCATAATGCCTTCAAGAGCCATCCATGTTGTCACAAATGGCAAACATTTTTTTTTATTGCTGTATAATAGTTGTGTATGTGTATCATCACCTCTTCTTTATCCATTCATCCATCAGTGGACACTTAGCTTGCTTCCATGAACATGGGGGTGCATATATCTTCTCAAGTTAGTGTTTTTGTTTTTTCGGGATAAATGCCCAGAAGTGGAATTGCTGGAATGGTGCTGCTTTTTTTGTGCTATTTAAGACATCTTTATCTCCCACAAAATTGTGACGATAACCTCATATTATTTTTAGAAGTTTTATTATTTTATCTTTTAAATTTAGATCTACAGTCTGTCAGGAATTGAGGTTTATGTATGAGGTGAGGTAGGAGTCAAGATTTTTTTCTTCCTTTTAATATACAGACATTCAGTTAACTTAGCACTTTTATTGAAAAGACAATCCATTCCTGTCTGCACTGCAGAGGAGGGGAGATCCAGTCCTGACTTCACAGGAAGTAGATGGACCTTAAATAGTAGTTATGTCCCAGAGAGGAGTTAAATTTAGTACAGCATGGGTAAATCTGCTGTTAATGAGGAGGATATCATAGAACTACTTTGCTTTCTCCTTCCTCTTACTTTTTTAAACTTTTTTTAGAAATAGTTTCTTATACATATAAATTTTGTAGAAAGAGTACATAGAGCTCCCAGGTACCCATCACTCAGGAATGGTTAACATTTCTGAACCTTTTGAGAATAAGTTATGGACATGGTGTCCCATTACCCATTATTTCTTAAGTACACAGACACTGTCCTATCAGGAAGTTAACATCGATTTGGTATCACCGTGTAATCCACAGACTCCAGTCACACTTCACTGATGGTCCCAGTTATGTCCTTTGTAAGACCAGCATCTAATCAGCATCATGGGCTTACTGTTTCTCTTCATTCCACTTCAGTCTGAAACAGTTCCTCAGTCTTTCTTGTTTTTTATGACCTTGATGTTTCTACACATCATTTGTAGAATGCCCCTCACTGGAGTTTGTCTGGAGTTTCCTCATGATTTATGCATTTTTAGCATGAATATCACAGAAGTGACCTGGGCTCATCTCAGTGTTTCATATCAGGAGACACATGATACTGATTTGTCCCATTAGTGATGTCTTTTGTTTCTTGGTGAAGAGTATGTCTGCCAGGCTTCTGTATTGTAAAGTTAATTAATTTTAAGTATGTTTTATTATTAAATAGTATAATTAACAAATATATTTTTAAATAAATTTATTTATTTATTGTTTATTTTTGGCTGTGTTGGGTCTTCGTTGCTGCACGCGGGCTTCTGCTAGTTGTGGTGAGCGGAGGCTACTCTTCATTGCGGTGCGCAGGCTTCTCATTGTGGTGGCTTCTCTTGTTGTGGGGCACAGGCTCTAGGCACGTGGGCTTCAGTAGTTGTGGCAAACGGGCTCAGTAGTTGTGGCTCGCGGGCTCTAGAGCGCAGGCTCAGTAGTTGTGGCGAATGGGCTTAGTTGCTCTGCGGCATGTGGGATCTTCCCAGACCAGGGCTTGAACCCCTGTCCCCTGCATCGGCAGGCAGATTCTTAACCACTGCGCCACCAGGGAAGCTCCGAACAATTATTTTCTGAGGAGGTACTTTGAGACTATATAAACATTCCGTTCCTTGTCAAGCTTTCTTTCACCTACATGAAAGACTGATGATTGATGATTCTTGTCTGAATCCATGACTACTCTGAAGGTTACCAAAGAGTGATTTTTAATTCCGTATTCTTTTTCGATTTATTAGTTGGCATTCTACCCAAGAGCTTTCTTGTCCCTGTCATTTTGGTTTGTTTATTTATATCACTATAGGCTCTTGGATTTCTGTTTTACCTACAGGTTTAGGATCTACAATCGTCATTATTTATTTTGATGCTCAAATTGTCCCAGAATTGACCAGTGGTATGACCCCTTCAAGTTGACTCCTGTGTCCTTCAGATAATTTCCTCATCATTCTTTGGGCATTTCTTTCTGGCACACTAAGATGTTCCTGGGTCATCTTGTGTTTTCCCTGCCCTGACTCCAATCATTTCTCCAAGAGCCCTGATTTATTGATTAATTAATTCATTCTTTCAACAAATATTTATTGAGTGACTACTATGTTCCAGGGACTTTTCTAACTTCCTACAAAGTTGTTTCTTTAAGTGTTAGTAATACATGGCTCCTTGAAAACTAGCTGTGGCATCTTGTTTTTAATCTGTCACATGATAGGAGTCCACAATTGTTGTGATATACGTTTGTATATCTAATTAATCAGTCTTTTTTTTATCATTGGTAAATATAGAAATTTCCTTTAATGTATCTAAAAACCACTAAAAACTGGTTATGTGTTTACAGTGTCAACTCTATAGCCATAAAATACGTGAGGATTCCTATGCAATGATTATCTTTATGCAACCTGGGTCTAACCGTCACATGTTGAAAGCAATGGTACTTAGCATTTCCTAGAGACAGCTCATAGTTTGAAGTTATTCTTTAAATGTTTTCTGTGAGAGCATTACTATGTAAGTAACGAGAGGTATGCACATGTGGAGATGTCAGTCTCATTCTGTAGGAAACAGATGGAGTTCTTCACTCAGAGGAGTGGAAACCTTTTCTGTGTGGTTTGTGCTTTTCTGCTTCTCTTCTACTCTCCTTCACAACACCAGTTTCTGGCATTTCTATGAAGAAAATGCACTGTAGCCTTACTTTCAAATGAGGAATTTGTATGAGGTTATTTCTTTATTTAAATAATATGAATACAGTACTTTTACCTAGTTTAAAGTGCAATTTTGGTGTGGATGGCAGACATAGTATATCCTACCAGTGCATTAAAATCATCTCACTGTTCATTTTCAAACACATTACTTTCCTGTTTATTGCCATACTTAAAGGATGAGGTCTTTCAAGCTTTTTTTTTTTTCTTTTCTAGTTTTCCCATTTGAACTTTATGCTATTTGTGCCTGTTTGATTGTTGCAAAGTAGAATTCATAATGACATAAATTGTACAACTGATTAATCTGTTAATTATTAAACTGAAATCTTTATGGAATAAGAAAAATTTAAACTTCTAAAGGCGTAGATGGCTCTTTGGTGTTAAAAATTATCTTTGGAGAACTGTTAGGCAGTTTTAACTTTATCATTAAACATGAACCTACCCTCTGACCTAGCAATTCCACTGCTAGGTGTATACCCAAGTGAAAAGAGTGTATATGTCTGCTGAGAGACTTGCTGAAGAGTGTTCAAGGTGGCTTGATACTTAATAGCCTCAAACTGAAAACCACCCAGATGTCCCATCAAGGGCAGATTAGATAAACTGAGTGGAATGCTTTTCAGTGGTAAAGTTTGAAAGTGATATTCAACAAAGCATTATGTTGAGTGAAAGAAGCAAGACAAACTAATACACATTTAGATTTGAAGAATAGGCAAAACTAATCTATGATGACAGAAGTCAGAATGGATAACATGGGGAGGTGGGTATTGACTGGGTATTTCTGGGTGGTGGAAATGTTCAGATCTTGATCTGAATGGTGGTTGTATGAGTGTTACATGTATAATAACTCATGGAGCTGTATGCTTAAGGTTTGTACGTTTTACTTACCCCTCGGTAAAATGCTGTAAGAAACGAAGAAAGAATCCCTTTGTGCTTGACTTACTCTTCCTCTGCCCTGAGTGTACGTGTTAAATTTGGGGTTTGGACTAATTCGACTTACTACCTAACATGTTAGCTTTTCTTTGCTGTTTTTCTTATCCTTATCTTTTTCTTTTCTGCTTTCTCCTTTGTCCTCCCGCCTCCCTTATTTTTACCTTTTTCTTAACCTTGGTTTAGTTCCTGTTCTTATTATGCTCTTCAGTGGTTTCGTGTGAATTCTTTAGAGATGAGACATAAAATGAGCTGCTTATGACTCTTGATGGCTTGCTTATGACCTAGCAGCCAGTTGTGCATTTGTGTCAGGCTCCACCACCCCTCACCTAGTACTTGGTGCCCCAGTTTCTCTGCTGCAGTAAGCGGATCCATTTTTGTTCATGATGAAGGGGAGTCTTAAATGTATGGTGCAAAAGGCATAATTCAAATGAAATAATACAGAATTTACATTAGAAATAAATTTTACTCTCTATAAAAGCTTTAGATTCATTTTTGTGATTTGTTATTTGGAACATATATATTTACTAAATGACCTTTTTTGGCACTTAAAATAACTTGACATAATAATTGTACATTGTGTGTTATATTTTATGGGATTTTTCAAACTTTTACTAAAGTAGAAAAAATAAGCTATTGAACATCCCTGTACTTGTTATCAGGCACAACAGTTACTCACACATCCCACCTTGTTTCTCATCTCTCTGTCCTCTGAATTATTTTGAAACAAATCTCAGACATTTCACTTCATCCATAGATGCTTCAGCATGTATCTTTTAAGATTATCCACAGAAAGCATTACTTGTATTTACTATTTTGTCCTGTTGTTGGTTATAGAAAAAACTCAAAATTTATTTTCATTAGATAAGTCCAAGAGTTACTGATGACCCTGTACATATTGCTAATTCTAGTTGCTTGATAACCAAAATGTAACTTAAAATATTCACAGATGATATTGCTTTTAATGATTAAGTAGTTGTAAGCTTTCTGGAGTAAGGAACTTTGAAATTCAGTAGTTGCTTTATAATATCCAAACAAAGCCATCTATGAATCTTCTGTTTTCCTTGTTTTGAAACAGTGGGACTATAAAGTTGAATTTTTGGTCATTAATGTACAGAAAATGTTGCAGCAACCCCAAAGAGATTTCACTAGAAACGATTTTCCTGTTTATGTAGCTTGTTTATGCACCCCCTTAGAAAATCAGGCAGAAGGGCATCCACTGCCACCTTCTTCCATTGTAATTATATGTAAGATAAATATGGACTGCATGATTTATTATGGAAATATTTCACTTGTGTGCCTTTAATATTTCTTTTAAACAGGTAGTATAACACCAACTGTGGAACTGAATGGGCTTGCTATGAAAAGGGGAGAGCCTGCCATCTACAGGCCGTTAGATCCAAAGCCTTTCCCAAATTATAGAGCTAATTACAACTTTCGGGGCATGTACAATCAGAGGTTTGTATGTCTTCTTTGGTTTTGTTCTTATTTATTATTTTACGCATATTGTAAAAGTTTCTGAAACTCAAAAGGTATTTTTGTTGTAAAGAAAATTCACTTGGGGCATTTTGCATGGAATTTAGATATATCAAGCTTATCAGGAATACTTAAAGTAATAAATAAAGAAAATTAACTTTTTCAGGAGCTGGTTGTTGCTGAGTCGTAAGAGCCCTGTGTTTGCTGCACGCAGGACCATGTTTTAAACTCATTCCACAGTGTGGTGTGGGCTTTCCAGTTATCTTGCTCATTTAGTCACCAAGCAGATGCTTAGCTTAATTAGTGCTTTTCTTAATTTTTCCGCATACATTGCAAATATGACTGTTTATAACTTATAGGAAAGTTGTTAGAAGGATTTACTAAGTATTTTTGCACATTGAATAATTTTGTGATAGTTACAAGTGTAACAGAATTTTCTTTTGCAAGCATGGCAGAATTCTTTTAAAAAGTTCAGGGTTTTTTTTACCTGATCATTTATAAAAGTCATGTAACTCATTGTTGAGAATGTGGAAATGCAGAAAGTTAAAAATACAAATAATTTGCAATCCCAGAATTAAACACCTTTAATATTTTGTTGTACTTCACATTCTTTTCATTCTTTGCATATAAATATATTTAACCAAATTGAAATTATCCTTTATATGCAATTTCTGTATCACTTTATGGAGGTATAATATATGAACAGTAAAATGCACAGATCTTAAATGTACATCTTGACGACTTTATTATTTCACTTACGTATATATGTATTTATAGTTTATTTGATGACTTTTTAACATATTTATATCCTCCTGTGATCACCACCCCATCAAACTCCAGAACATTTGCATCACCCTGAGAGTTTCCTCACACTTATTTGCACTTGATACACCTCCTCCCAGAAGTAACCGCTGTTCTATCACCATAGGTTAGTTTTGCCTGCCCTTGAACTTCTATAAATAGACTCATACAGTATTTATTCTTTTGTGTCTGGCTTTTCTCACTTCACATAATGGTTTTCTTGTTTTGTTTGTTTTCGGTTTTTGATTTTTTGAGATTCATCCATGTTGCTTGTACCTGGGTTCTGACAGTTTTTGTTGCTGAATAATGTTTCTTTGTATGAGTATATCATCATTTGTTCATTTTGAATATGCAGTGTTGTGCCCTCTTTTCACTTAATACAGTCATCATTTTTCATATCTTTAAGTAGCCTTTGAAAAATATTTTTGATGGTTATATAATGCTTCATATGGCTAGGGTGTACTCTACCAGTATTTAAACAGGTATAAACAATGAATACTTGATAAGTATATTAAAAAAAATACCTGTTTTTGATCGTCTAGATTGTTCCTCCCTTTTTTTTTTTTTTTTTTTTTTTTTTTTTTTTTGCGGTACGCGGGCCTCTCACTGCTGTGGCCTCTCCCGTTGCGGAGCACAGGCTCTGGACGCGCAGGCTCAGCAGCCATGGCTCACGGGCCCAGCCGCTCCGCGGCATGTGGGATCTTCCTGGACCGGGGCACGAACCTGCGTCCCCTGCATCGGCAGGTGGACTCTCAACCACTGTGCCACCAGGAAAGCCCCTCTCCTTTTTTTGACAATTATAAATAATGTTGCAGTAAAAATTATTTATATGAAAGTTTTTGTTCACATCACTGATTATTTCCTTAAGACATATTACTATAAGGGGAATATTGGGTTAAGAAGAGTAATGTATTGATATTACCTGATTACATTAAAGCTTATACTAATTTCTTCTAGTATGTTTTGTACTATTCTGACAACATTGAGTTTAAAACACATTGTCTTGTTTGATAGTTAAAAAGTGGTATGTTTAAAATTTTTTGCTTTTATTGATAACTTATGAGGCTCAACAGTTTTTCAAATATATTCGTTACTTGTCCATTTTGATTTGTCTATTTTAATTTGCTAATTTTTATTGCATTGCTTGATCAGTCTTCAAATGTTTATGGGTTGAGGGTATTAGCATTGTCTATTCTATTTGTTTGATTTTCCTGCTTTTGAAAAATTGGCTTTTAGTTTTGTGTTTGTTTTTAATGTACTACAGTTTTAAATGTTATATGGTCTAATCTATTAAATTTTTTGGTGTGATTTCTCCCACTGCTTCCATGCCTAAGTAATTCTTTCTCATGTGTGATCAGATATTATTTGCTGATGCTTAAACATTTTTTCTTTTTAATTGAGGCATAATTGACATATAACATTAAGTTTAAGGTATACAATATATTGATCTGATACATTTATATTGCAGTAGGATTGCCATTGTAGTGTTAGCTGATAACCTCTATCCAGTCACATATCATTTCTTTTAGTGTTGGGATGCTGATGCTTTTAAAATCATTTTGTATATTTACCGACCAATTATTACAATTCAGATATTAGGAGAAGTTACTTGTCTAATCAACAGATAATCTAATGCTTTTTGGAGTCTTGCTTGGTAGTGGAAAAATTGCCATTTAAGATCTAGTCCTATTCAAATTGTAAATGGTTCGTTTAAATATTGTTCAAGTTCTCTAAGAAAAACTTCCGCCTCTCCCAGCTTCCTCCCCAGTGTGTCTGGGGGGAATTTTGTGTATTGTCCTGGTGGGAAGGGAGGGTGCGGGCTCCTCTCGTCTTTGTGGTAATGTCTCTTGTCCACCAGGTAGCTGATACCTCTCTTGCCTGCCCTGCTGAAACCTGCAGTTGGTGACTTGTAGCCCATCTTTTCCCCCCGGTAATGCTGTCAGAGAGTATTTACCATCTTCCCCTTGCTGTCTTGGCCTAAACTCTTAGCTCTCCTCGGCTCCTTTGGATGTTGTTCCATTCTCATCCTCTTCCGTCTAACTCTGGAACATCCACTGGCAGGCTTACCAGCTCTCAACTTGGCGTCCACCCTGCATGGGAGGCAAGAGGGATACGCTGTTTCTCTTACAGTTGACACTGTTTCTCTTATAGTTGCTTTATTTCTCTTTTTTCTGTTACATAACCACTGTCTTTCTCATCAGTCTGAGGTTACCTAATATAAATAAAACTATTTGCCTTCTTGAGTACAACAGATAGGTTTGATCACTGAGATAGGAACACCTTGTCTGTTTTATACTTGAAAGATGTTTTACTTTTAATGTACTATAATGAAGACTCATGAGGATATTATATTTAAATGCTTATTGTATTTTGATATCTGTAGTCCATTATTTGAAGTAAAGTTTTGATTAGTGAACTTATTATTTTTAAATGAAAGAAATCTAGTGCTCAAACAGTGAAAAATCAGACAGTAATCTCTGTCCTGGGTAAGGTGACAATTTTGATGAAGACCTAAAGGAGCAGAGGGAATAGGCAGTGTGGATGTCATGAGAGAGGGGAGAATGTTCAGGCAGAAGAGACAGCAGCGCACAGCCCCTGAAGTAGGCGTGTGCCTGGCGCGTTGATGCCACCACCAGGACGCCAGTGTGGCTGGAACAGAGTGGACCTGGGGGAGAGGAGTTCGGATGTGAGAATGTGACAGGGGTCTGGTGGTTTGGTTTGATTTTTTTTTTTTTTTCTGTTTTAGATTTTCTGTTAAGATTGTTGTCATTTTTCCTGTGTTGGCAATTTCTAGTTTCAGGATCTGATTCCATGGATGTCATGAGGGCTGCAAGAATTTTTTAATGACTTCTCTAGAGGGTTGTGCCTTAGGCCATTCCCATTTAATGGATCAAGTGGACTTTCCCTTCAGATTTTTGGAGAGTCTTTAGAATTTCCTGTAGATCACAAAGGGTAAAAAGAAAATAAGGAAGTACTGGTAAGCTGCCAAACCATGTTTCAACTTAAAAGCTCTCTGCTCACAAGAGGTCAAACCTACCCATTACTCATTAGGCTGTTAAAATTATGGTTTCACATATGACCTTAATTTGCAGATGGCAACACCTGAATGCTTTACAGGAAATTTGGAGCCAAAGGTCAGAGGAGACATTCTTCTCCTTGTCAGACTCCAAATGAATCAGTAGCGTCTTTTTTTTTTTTTTTTTTTCTTCCTTCCCTGGTACGCGGGCCTCTCACTGTTGTGGCCTCTTCTGTTGCGGAGCACAGGCTCTGACGTGCAGGCTCAGCGACCACGGCTCACGGACCCAGCCGCTCCGCGGCACATGGGATCTTCCCGGACTGGGGCACGAACCGGTGTCCCCTGCATCGGCAGGTGGACTCTGAACTCCTGCGCCACCAGGGAAGCCCAGTAGCTTATTAATAAGCCAGGGACTGAAAGGTTAAGAAGTCTAAGAAACAAGTATCATTTAGAGGGATTTTTGAAAAGGTCTTTTCATTTTCCATTTAAAATAATATCAATTAATTAGATATTACCCATGCTGTCTTTTAATCTGTTCTTTTCTGATGAGGGGTCTCCAGTTGAACTTATTCAAAGGCCTAAGGAGAAACTCATAAAAAGGTCTCCCTCCACCCCATTTTATGATGGCTGGAGAAAAAAGATTTATCCATGAGCAAACTCTGTGGTTACAACTCGGATTCTAAAATACCTGTGTCTCCCTTTGCTGCACCCAAGATGTTTGAAAATGAATACGTCCAGAAATCTTTTTCTTTCTTATTTGGGGCGCTGTTCACTAACGACAGAGTACAAGATACAAAGATTGGAGAACAATTTTTTTTTTTTTTTTTTTTGGTACGTGGGCCTCTCACTGTTGTGGCCTCTCCCGTTGCGGAGCACAGGCTCTGGACGCACAGGCTCAGCGGCCATAGCTCACGGAGTCAGCCGCTCCGCGGCATGTGGGATCCTCCTGGACCGGGGCACGAACCCATGTCCCCTGCATCGGCAGGCGGACTCTCAACCACTGCGCCACCAGGGAAGCCCTGGAGAACAATTTTATGCTTTTGTTCTCCCATCTTTGTTATAAAAACTTACATATATTATCTCAAGGAGTAGAATGGCTGAAATCAGGCCTCCAACAAATAACTTATCAATTTTTTGTATTCACAGATTAAAAAAGCATCATTCCTTGGCTAATGGCGGGAAATCCCTCTGATCTACAGATGCGGATTGCCAAAGGGCCACAACCCAAACTATATTATATGAGAATGGGATTTTCCGCTGTATGTAACTGGGAGGTCTCTTGGGGAAGTCTTCAGGCATGGTTGATGCAGAGCTTTAGTGTTGTTTTTCCTCATTTTCCGTTTCTCTCTTTCTAGCTCTTGTCTCATTTTTCCTGTGCTTGACTTTATTTTCAAAGACGCTCTCTTCCATTTGCTGTACCTTATATGCTACATAGTCCTTAGACTTGCAGTACTAGAGGAGGAACACATTTTTGTTTTTGTTTTTGTATAGTTCTTAGAAAAGTTCCGAGTAGCCTGTGCATCCCAGAATTTGGGGATCCCAGAATTCATTCAGACCAGATTTGGGATGAGGGGATACTTTAATTGGCTAAGCTTGGGTTTGTGCCCAGCCTGGAGAAACAGGGTTTAGTCCCATCCAAACTGCTCTGCAGAGCACAATTATTTTATATGGTGGTTCCCTAAAGGCAAAGATTCAGAGGGAAAATCATTTCCATTACAGTCAGAACATTTGGTTCAAATCCTGGTTCTGATGCTTTCGGTTATGTGATCTCGGACAAGACCCTGGACCTCCCTTAGTTTCCTCATTTGCTAACTAGAGATAATAATACCAAATGAAAGGACTTTAGCAAGATTGCACTCATTCAGCAAACATTTACCTAATGCCTACTGTTTGCCATGTGTTGTGTTAGAGTAGATACTTTGATGAAAGACAATCTGATAGACTCTAGTCTGCTAGAAGAGGAAGACAATGAAAAGAAACTAACACAGTGATAGATGCGTCCATTGAATGCTATGGAAACACTGAGAACAAGCAGGGCACTCAGTTTGGGGAATTAAAGAAGCCTCCCAGAAGGAATTGACACCTGAACTGAATCTTCAAGGTTAATGAGGCATAGCCAGGTGAAGAAGGTAAGAAAAAGCCATCTAGATTTTGGGAACAATGGCAGGGAATCCTGAGAAGTTTAGTTCATTCATGGACTTGCAGGCAGTTTGGTTTGAGTGGAATGAAAAGGCTGAAGTTCAGGCAGGTCGATAATGTGGATGTCCTCAAGTGGCATGCCGAGAGGTTTAGATTTTATCCTGAAGCTGATTGGAAGCCTTCGAAGGATTTTAAGCTGGGGGATAAAATAATTGTATATCTGTTTTAGGAATATTGCTTTCACAAACTATGTGGAAAATAGTTTGGATAGGCTGAAAATTCAAGGGAGAAAGATGTAGTACGCGGATGCTGTAATTCAGGCTTAATGTGATGAGAGCCTGGAATAGTGGGGATGGAGAGGAGGGGACAGTGTCTAGATATTTAGGAGGTAGACTTGGGGATTGATTAAAAAAATTTTTTTTACAGTTAATTATTATTGGAGTATGGTTGATTTATAATGTTATGTTTCTGCTGTACAGCAAAGTAAATCAGTTATACATATATGCACTTTTTTAGATTCTGTTCCCATTTACATCATTACAGTGTATTGAGTAGAGTTCCCTGTGCTATTGTTATCTATTTTATATATAGTAGTGTGTATGTGTCAATCCCAGTCTCCCAGTTTATCCCTCCCACCCCCCACTCCCCTTGGTAACCATAAATTTCTGTGACTATTCTGTTTTGTAAATAGGTTCATTTGTAGGCATTGGTTGATAGAGGGTATTAAGGATGACTTTCACATATCTGGGTCGCTGGTAATAGTGTTCACAATGAGAGGAGTTGGAGTGGATCTTTGGAAAGGTGAGGGATTTGGTTTTGACTGTGTTGAGTTTAAATTGCCTGGGAGATATTTAGGAGGAGTCCATTTTATCATTCTTTAAAGCCTCACTGAAGGGCATTCGAAGATTATCTTTGGCTTTGAAGGTTTTTTGGAGGTACTTATGGGAGGAGGAACTTTAGGGTCTAGAGCTTTCAGAACAGGGATGTGTAATGTATCTTGGAGAAAATGGCATTGTTTAGGATGCAACCTAAGTTTGAGTGACACATCTATTCTTCATTCATCTAGTATTTATACTTCTTTCCCAAAAGGATTTGGTTATATTAGATGCCATCATTCAATCTGGAACAATTTCATGGCATGCACCCATGCCAAGTGCCTCTTGTCCTCAGGTATGGTTGGTGTGTTCTATGTCAAAACAGTATTTGGTTGCCTTTGGCTAATGTGTCCAGTTCCTGGTCCAGTCATTTGTAGCTAGGTTAGTAAAGTAGTCTTCTCTTACCATGTGTAGTATGAGTCATAGCAAGTTAAATAAGGAAGGCATTTGAACTGTTTTGCCAAAAAGTTACTTGTTCTTATAGGCAGATCCAGGTACCTACTTGAGGCGTCGTAGTCTCTTCCCCCCATCTCCAGTTCCCCTGGTTAAATAAGCCTATGAGACTTGGAACTTTATGGACAGCTATGGCTACTAGTAGAAATTTGATAGGTGAAAAGTTTTCTGAAGTATCTGAACTGATTTTATTTCAATGTGTTAATTATCAGTAAAACTAGAAATAGTCAAGATTTTAATTTATGAAATAGCTTATTTCAAAGTTTATGTTGTATAGGCTGATGACTAGCTGCTAATTATCATGATGTTGGTGTGCCATTTGTTTTGAGCTTGTTCAAACTATCAATCTAAGTGTTCTTCACCAGTTTGTAATGCCCTTTCAAAAGCATGTTGGAAACAGTTGAGAAACTTTGAATATATTTGTAGCAATATCAAGTATAGAGCTACAATTTTGCTTGTTGCCACAAGATGGTGCTTGTGTACTGTTAAAACAGCATACAGACTGCGCATGTTCACTTTGGTTAGTACTCCAAGGTCTGTGTTTAATTGATTAGTGAGAGGTTAAATCATATGAAATCACCAGTATTTGACCTTTCTTTGACCTGTAAATATTCCAGTTTCATGTGGTTCAACCTAATAGGAAAAATTCAGCCAAGTACACAACTCTAAAGCCTCTTGGATAAGTGAAATAAATATGAAGTGGTGAAAATCAGGAATCCATTCTATATATCATTTTACCTTCTGTGTATTACATTCTTGGTTTGGGGGATATATTCTTTCTCTTTAATCATATGCTTTATTCATGGAATGGATGTCGGAACTTTTCAAAATGATACTTTTTTTAAAAAAAATAAATTTATTTAGTTTATCTATTCATTCTTGGCTCCACTGGGTCTTCACCGGTGCTTGCGGGCCCTCTCTAGTTGCAGCAAGCAGGGGCCGCTATTCGTTGCGGTGCGCGGGCCTCCCATTCTGGTGGCCCCTCTCACTGCAGAGCACAGGCTCCAGGCACGCAGGCCTCTGCAGTTGTGGCACGTGGGCTCAGTAGTTGTGGCTCGCAGGCTCCAGAGCGCAGGCTCAGCAGCCGTGGCGCTCCAAGGCACGTGGGATCCTCCTGGACCGGGGCTCGAACCTGTGTCCCCTGCATTGGCAGGTGGGCTCCCAATCACTGCGCCACCAGGGAAGCCCAAAATGATACTTCTTTTAAAAATGATATTTCTGGGCTTCCCTGGTGGCGCAGTGGTTGAGAGTCCGCCTGCCGATGCAGGGGACATGGGTTCGTGCCCCGGTCCGGGAAGATCCCACATGCCACGGAGCGGCTGGGCCCGTGAGCCATGGCCGCTGGGCCTGCATGTCCGAAGCCTGTGCTCCGCAACAGGAGAGGCCACAACAGTGAGAGGCCCACGTACTGCAAAAAAACCCCCTGATATTTCTTTATGAGGATATCACTATATAGAATAGATGTAGAACTGAAAGACTACAAGACAAAACTTTTAATATTTCCTCATATTTTTACATAGAATTATATTAATTAAATTAGGAATGTTTTTCATTTGGGGGAAATAAGTCTAAACCCATAATAGAGAAACATTAAAATATATTGTCTTCTAAAACTTTCATAAACCAGAGTAGAGAACTTGAATAGGTTATCAAAGCAAAGATGAGGGAGAATGAACTGGAATTCAATGAAGCCAGGAATCGGAGAGCCAGGGAGATGATTTCAAGGTAAAGGAAGGATTATTCTGGGTCAGAAGCTCTTGTCTTAGGCAGGCTGTGTTTAAAATTAAGAATAGGAGCTAGTAACTAAAAGAAGAAAAAAAAAAAGGAGCTAGTGGGCATTGTAACCCTTTAAAACAAAATTCACTGCTTGGTTAGACCAGATGTGGCACTCTTCATTTTATGAAATAGAAATATAGCTTTTTGCTTTGAAGTATAATATGAAGAGGGTCCCCCAACGTATGTTTCCCCCAAATATTAGATAAAAATCAAATTATTAAACATTTTGGAGGCTTATGTTTCTGGCTGTGATGAAATAACTAGGACTAGATTTACCTTCTCACCATAAACATCTAGGAAACTTGGGTAAGGTTTTTACATTGTACGTGAACTGATACAATGTGATGTGAAGAGAAGTTGTGGTAAGTTAAAGATGTATACTGATGCATAGCAAAAAAAAAAAAAAGAATAGCTAAGAATACAATAGTGGAGATAAAATGGAATCATAAAAAACTTGTCATCTAAAAGAAGGCAGAGAGAGGTAGAAAAGAGAAGTAATGAACACATGGGATAAATAGAAAACAAAGACTAATGTGATAGATTTAAACCCAGTTATGTTGATAACTTTGTAAATGTAAATGGTCTAAAACACTATAGTTAAAAGGTAGAGGATGTCAGACTATATAAGAGAGCAGGAGAGACAACTATATGATAAGTAAAGAAATTCACCTTAAATATAAAGACAGATTGGCTAAAAGGGTGGAAAATGATATTCTTTGCAAATGTTAATCAGAATAAAGCTGGAGTGGCTATATTTATATCAAAGTAGACTTCAGAACAAGAAATATTATCAGGGATAAAATTACCAATGATAAAAGGGTAAAATCATCAAGAAGGCCTAACTGTTCTAAATATACATGCACCTAGTAACAAGCTTAGAATAAGTAAACAAAAGCAGTAAGGCTGCTGCTATGGACTGAATTATGTACCCCCCCAAAATTCGTATGTTGATTCTCTATCCCCCAATGCAATGGTATTTGGAGATAGGATTTTTTTTTTTTTTTTTTTTTTTTGCGGTATGCAGGCCTCTCACTGTTGTGGCCTCTCCTGTTGAGGAGCACAGGCTCTGGACGCGCAGGCTCAGTGGCCATGGCTCACGGGCCCAGCCGCTCCGCGGCATGTGGGATCTTCCCAGACCGGGGCACGAACCCTTGTCCCCTGCATTGGCAGGCGGACTCGCAACCACTGCACCACCAGGGAAGCCCAGGATTTTTTAAAAATTTAATTAATTAATTAATTAATTTGGTTGTGCTGGGTCTTAGTTGTGGCAGATGGGCTCCTTAGTTGTGGCATGCATGTGGGATCTAGTTCCTTGGCCAGGGATCAAACCTGGACCCCCTGCATTGGGAGTGTGGCGTCTTAACCACTGTACCACTGGGGAAGTCCCTGGAGATAGGATCTTTGGGAAGTAATTAGGCTTAGATAGATTGTGAGGGTTGGGCCCTCAATGTGGGATTAGTGCCCTTATAAGAACAGACACCAGATAGCTAGCTTTCTATTCTGCTCCTCCCCTCTCCCCCTACATGAGGACATAAGAAGTTGGATGTCTACAAGACAGGAAGAGAGCTCTTTCATCAGAAACTGACCATGCTAGCACCTTGATCTTGGACGTCTAGCCTCCACAACTGTGAGAAATTTAATTTCTGTTTAAGCCTCACAGTCTATGGTAATCTGTTAGGACAGCTCAAGCTAAGACATTGATAGAATTCAATAACACTGTCGTCCAGTGTTATGAAACTCTCCATTCAATAACAACAGAATATGCATTCTTTTCAAGTGCACGTGGAGCATTCAGCAAGACAGGTGATATGCTGTGCTGTGAGACAATTTTCAATAAATTTAAGAGAATTGAAATTATAATATAAACTATGTCATCTGATCACAGAGGGATTAAGTTAGAAATAAATAACATAAAAATATCTGGTAAGTTCTGGTAAATATCTGGTAAATATTTGGAAATTTGTCAAGACATTTCTAAATAATGCATGGGTCAAAAGAGAAATCACAAAGAATATTAGAAAAATATTTTGAACTAAATGAAGGTGAAAATGAAACATTGAAATATGTGGGTACAGTGAAAGTAGTGGTTGGAGGGGAATGTATGTTTTTAAATGCTTACGTGAGAAAAAAAAAGATCCAAAATTAATGCTTTAGGCCTCTACCTTAAGAAGCTAGAAAAAGAAGAGCACATTAAAAATCAAAATACAGAGAAGGAAATGATAAAGATAGGAGCAGAAACCAATGAAATTGGAAGTGGACAAACAATTGAAAAAATCAGTGAAATCAATGAAATCAAAAGCTGCTTCTGGGAAAAGATTTATAAAGTTGGTAAGTTTCTAGCTAGACGGACAGAAGAGACAAGGTGAAGATATATTTATTACCAACGTCGGAATAAAAGAAGGAATTCTACTAACATTAAAAACATTATAAGGGAACTTCATGAATGACTTTGTTTTAAATTTGATAACTTAGATCGTCGATTGGCAAACTGTGACCTTGCAGGCTCATTGCCTGCAGTTTTATTGGAACATAGCCATGTCCACTTATTTATTTATTGGCTGCACAGCTTGCAGGATCTCAGTTCCCTGACCAGGGATTGAACCCAGGGCCACAGCAGTGAAAGCCCAGAATCCTAACCACTAGGCCACCACGGCACTCTCAGTTCCCAGCTCATTTTATGAAGCCAGCATTATCTTGTACCAAAACCAGATAAAAAACTTAAAAGAAAACTTTTGATCAGTATCCATCATCATCGTAGATATAAAAACCCTTAACAAAATATTAGCAATTTGGGCTTCCCTGGTGGCGCAGTGGTTGAGAGTCCGCCTGCTGATGCAGGGGACACAGGTTCGTGCCCCAGTCTGGGAAGATCCCACATGCCGCGGAGCGGCTGGGTCTGTGAGCCATGGCCGCTGACCCTGCGCGTCCGGAGCCTGTGCTCCGCAACGGGAGAGGCCACAACAGTGAGAGGCCCGCGTACCTCAAAAAAATAAATAAATAAATAAAATTAGCAATTTAAATTCAGCAACATTTAAATAATTTAATACACATGATTAGATGGAATTTATCTTAGGAAAGCATTAACCATATTAATAGAATAAAGGAGAAAAACCATATGAGCATTTTTTAAAAAATTTATTTATTTTTGGCTGCGTTGGGTCTTTGTTGCTGCGTGCGGGCTTTCTCTAGTTGCGGGGAGTGAGGGCTACGCTTCGTTGCGGTGCGGTGGCTTCTCTTGTTGTGGAGAACGGGCTCTAGGGCGCGCAGACTTCAGTAGTTGTGGCTCGTGGGCTCTAGAGCGCAGGCTCAGTAGTTGTGGCGCACGGGCTTAGTTGCTGCACAGCATGTGGGATCTTCCCAGACCGGGGCACGAACCCTTGTCCCCCGCAGTGGCAGGCGGATTCTTAACCACTGCGCCACCAGGGAAGTCCTGCGCATCTTATTAGACACAGAAGAAGCATTTGTTGAAAGTCAGCACTCATTCATGATACAGACTCATCAAACTAGGAATGTAAGAGAACTTGCTTAATCTGATAAAGGACTTCCCTAAACAACTTCTAGCTAACATTATGTTTTTTAGTGAGAGACTGAGCACTTGTACGATGAGAACAAGGCAATGATGTACACCATAATCACTTCTATTCGACATTATACTTGAGTTCTAGCAAGTGCAGGAAGAAGAGGAAATAAATGGGGGAAAATATTGGAAAAAGTAGAAATAAAACTGTCTTTATTTGCAAGTGACATGATCCTGTATGTAGAAAATTATAAGAAATCACAACTAAAAAGCTACTGAAATAGATGAGTTGAGCAAGATCACAGGTTACAAGGTCAGTATACAAAAAATCAACAGTATTTCTATTTAATAGTAGTGACAACCGGGAAATTTAAAAAGCATAAAAGCTTATACTCACTGTTAGATATAACAAAATATGTGCATAACCTGTATACTGAAAGCGAGAAAATATTGCTCAGACAAATTAAAGAACACTTGATATTATTAAAATACCAGTTTTCCTAAAGTTAACATGGAGATACAATGCAATCTCAATCAAAATCCTAACAGTGTTTTTTTCTTTTTTTGGTGAAATTGATAAAATAAAATTAACATAGTGTGGAGACGCAAAGCTTCTGCAGTAGCCAAAACGGTTTTGAAAAGGATGAGCAAATTTGGAGAGCTCACACTACCTGACTTCAAGATTTGCTATAAAGCTACAGTAAGTAAGACAGTGGAATATTGGCATGGGGAATAATATACCCTCATACCTAGGTATTTACAGAGGGATTATTAGTTCCAGAACCTCATTCCCAACCCCCCTGCAGATATCATAATCTGACATTGTTCAAGTCCCTTATGTAAAATGGTTTAGTATTTGCATATAATCTATGCACATTCTCTGGTATACTTTAAATCATCTCTAGATTACTTATAATACCTAATACAATGTAAGTGCTATAAAACAGTTGTCAGGGCATGTGGAAAATTCAAGTTTTACTTTTTGGAACTTGCTGGAATTTTTTTTTTCTGACTATTTTCTACCCACGGTTGGTTGAATCCATAGATGCGTAACCCACAGATATGGATGGCCAACTGTATAGATCATTGGAACAGAGAACAGAGGTTGGCAAACTATGGCCCATGGACCAAATCTGGCCTGCCTGTTTTTATATGGCCTACAGGCTAAGAATGTTTTTTACATGTTAAAACGGTTGAGGGAAAAATCAAAGAATGATATTTCATAACATATAAAATTTAGATGAAATTGAAATTTGTATCTGTCAGTGAAATTTTATTGGAACACAGCCATGATCATTTGTTTATGTTTTGTCTATAGCTGCTGTCATGCTACAGCAGCAGAGTTTGAGGAGGTTTGACAGAAATTTTGTGGCTTGCAGAGCCCAAAATATTTATTCTCTAGCCCTTTATAGAAGAAGTTTGCTGATCCCTGGAATATAGAGTCAAGAAATAAAAAACCCACATAGGGTCACTTTGTTTTTTACAAAATTAATTTCAACAAAGGTGTTAATAGGCAAAGGCTACTCTTTCCAGCAACAGTGATAAAACAGTTGCATACCCAGATGGGAAAAAATGATCCTCAGCACTTACCTCACATCACAAAATTAATTAGACAAAAATTAATTAGAAATGGATCATAGATCTACATTTAAAAAGTTGTAAACTTTCTAGAAGAAAATTTTTTGTTACTTTGGATATACGCAAAGATTTCTTAGAACACAGAGAACACAAATCATAGAAGAAAAAGTTGAGAACTTGAACGTCATCAAAATTTAAAACTTCTAGTACCCGAAAATCACTTTTAAAAGTGAAAAAGCAGGACATATACTGGAAGAAAACATTTGTAGTACTTATGCTGACAGGATTTGCATCCAGGATGATATAAATGAACACTTACAACTCAGTAAGACAAGTATGAACGAAATATTTGACTAGACACTTTAATGAAGAAGAGATAAGAATGGCTAATAAGCACATGCAAAGATGCTTGAAATCATTAGTTATCAGGGAAATGTGGCTTAAAACCATAGCTAAAATTTAAAAAGGCTGATAATACCAAGTGACAGGGTGGGGCTACTGGAACTCTCGTATACTACTGCTGGGAATATTAATGGTATGATCATGCTGTCATGGTTTGTTACTCTCTAGTTAAACATACACTTACCATGCCACCCAGCAATTCCACTCCTGGTATTTACCTAAGAGAAATGAAAATATGTGGCTATTCAAAGATTTGTACTTGAGTGTTTGTAGCATTTTTCTTTGTAATAGCCCTGAACTGGTCATATCCACCACCAGGTAAGTGGTTAAACAAATTGTATCATAACTATGCCATGAAATACTACTCAGTAGTAACACTTCTGATCCAAGCCACAGTATGGATGAATCCCCAAAACATTATGCTGCACAAAAGAAGCCAGGTACATAGGGTATATACTATAAGATTCTATTTTTGTGACATTTTAGAACAGACGAAACTAATCCATTGTGACAGAAAGGTGGGGATTTCTTCTGTAAGATATCAACACTTTCTCCTGGGTGATGGAAATGTTCTATATCTTGATTTCTGTGATTGTTATATGGATGTATATCAAGACTCATTAATTATGAGCTTAAAGTAGTCCCATTTCATTATATGTAAAATTTATCTCAAAGTTGACTTAAAAATACATTTTGTAATTCTCAATTTTCTTCGAAGCTAAAAATATTTCTCAGAAAGCATCTCACTTTTGCCTCTCAAGCATTTGGCTAAAACCACTGTAAATGTCTTACTAGGGGCTAAAATAATATTTACCTCGTAGAGTGTTTGAGGATACGATACGTCTGTAAATTGCTTAGCTTCTGCCTTTCCTCAGTAAACATTATTTGATTGTTAGCAGTTATTATTACTGTAGGTAAAACAGTCTAGTTGCAAGTGCAGCCTCTGGAGTTGAAATGGTAGCTGTGTGTATTTGAGCAGGTTACTCAAGCATTCTGATTCTCAGTTAACTCACCTGTAAGTTGGAGAAAATAAATTATGCTTCCTCATAGTGTAGTTTTCAGGATAAAATATAACAGTTCCGTGACCGCACATGGCCCATAGCCATAATGTTTTTAGTTCCTTAAAAATAATTTAAATAACAGTGTATTTGTACTAGGACATTATTATTTTGAGAGATTTAAAAAATTTCACTTCTGCCCAATTAAAAAAAAATTAGGCTATTTTTCTATTACGATTTCTGAGTATATACTTTAGAGAAGGGGTGACTGATTCTGTAATACAGATATGCATACTTTTGGCCTTTTGTTGGAATTTAGTTAACCTTGGAATAATACTGCCCTTGCAGCCCAGAGAGTCATTTTTCCTTTGGAAAACTACTGTGTACTTCAGCAGTTATTAACTTAGGATTTAAACGCAAGCCTCAGAAAATCTGTGCCTTTTATGTAATTGTTTGCAGCGTTTTATACACATACCTCTTCTGCCTTGTCATAGCTTTATAGCCATCCATTTTACCTTTGATCTTTCAGCTTTCTCACTTTCATTCCCAAAGAATGGCTAGCCTTTGCTTTCTTGCCACTGAGTTTGTATTCAAGTACTAATAACTTGGTAATAAATTTCCCATGATACAAGTTCAGAACTTCATACTCCTTTGTTCTGTTGTTGAAGGCAGGCAGGCAGGCCCAAGGCTCACCACTGAACTTTGGATTAGAGAGTGTTTAAAATATCTGGTATGTTTATTAAATAAAAAATATTTTCATGCCACACAAGTTTAACATTTTTTATACCCTCCCCCCCCAAAAAAAAACCCCCCACAAAACAAAAGCAGAAGTAAACAAAGCCAGTTCTTAAATTTAAAAAATTACTTTTTAAATTCTGGCTTGACCTTTGAGTTTTATTTAGTCATTTTTTAAAAAAATGCTCTTGAGATCCATTTTGAGTTCTTTATACTAAAAGTTTATGCCTTATTTTCCATAAAGGTGAATATAAGGAAATTAGCATCAAAAGAATAATTATATCTTTTTTGCCCTCAAGTTTATCATGATTCTTTAGGAAAGTGCAGCCATGACTTAAATGTGATAAATGCTAAATTTATGATTTTTTTTTTTTACAAGAATTGATCTGTCTTTCTAGTCCTAAATTTGTTTTAAAAATTTAAACAATTTTTATCCGAGATTAGGGGAAATAAACCACACCCTCTATTCTTTTATTTGAGACTAATTTTATTAATCTATTGTTCAAGCTCTGAAAACCAAGCACAATACTTGGTTAAGTTCCCTTTGTGTTTGAAGCAGTACTGTCTCACAGATGTCTTTATCTTTTTGTTCACTTGAGCAAAATCTTGCTGTAGCAATGCTTATTGATTTACTTGTGTTTTAAGGAAATATCTGGGCAAAATGACAGTTCAGTTTATGAAGCTCTTTTTAAAGTGGCAAGTCACAGGTAGATGAGTGGGCTTTCAGTTTTTAGAAACTGTGCAAAGAAAATATATAGGTTGCTCATATTAGCTCTGAGAAATTTGAAAAATTCTGAATCTTTTTTTTCTTTCGTTTTGGAGGGTTCTTTCATGAATTGAGAAACAGTGTTATCTACCAGGTGTTTCTCCTTAATATCCCATCACTTTTTATGTATTTCCTTCAACTATTGATTTTTAGTGAAGAGTTTGTGAAGTTTTTAATGTTAATTGGATTTTGAAAGAAATTTAAATACAGTTTTTAATGCAAGTGCTGTGACTTTTAATAATGAGAGTTTATGTTACATGTTTATAGAAGTTTCTGTAATAATAGAATTTCTTGGAAATGGAATATTGTGTCTAATAAATTCTGGGCCAGATTTGGGTGATCATCAAAATAGGCCATGTTCCAAAGTTTGTTTCTGTGTTGGTTACTGGAAACTTAGAATGTATTTTCTCATAGAAAGATGGTAATAAATGGTGGCAAAGTTCCCAAGATAGCCTATAAAATCTCATTTTAATTACAGTGAACAGTGTACCTTGTAAATTATTTCTAACTTTGGCTTCCAGGGAACCTTTTCCCCTTGATGCCACCTGATCAATAGCAGTGAGCCTCTTGCAAGTCTGACAATGGCAGGAGTAGAAAAGAAAGGAAGGGGTGATGGAAAGAGGGGGTTTCCTCCTCTACAGCTTTAATCTCAAATTGTTTCTTAATGGAAGCAGGTTTAGTCAGCCCAAAGAAGTGCCTTAAGGTTGGGCATGCTTTAAGAGAAGGCTTTAAGACAGGAGCGGGCTAAATAACCAGATTTAGAAGCAACAGAAAGGCAACTGAAGATGAAAAAGTGATAAAGGGATTGACTTAGTCCAGGGCATTGTGGGTAAGGTAAGCCTTATAGCAGTAGTACGGAATCTAATGTTCAGTGCAACATGAAGTTGTTAAGGAGTGGGGATGGCATGCTAGAACATAAACAATTCCCATATTTTGTAGGGAAATAAAATCCACATCATCCAAATTTGCTTTGGTACACGGGTTCTGATTTCTCCACATTCTCAGCACTTGTTGTTTTCTGTTTTTTTGGTAAAAGTCATCCTAATGGGTGTGAAGTGATCCCACCAATTTTAACACCAGTTTTAATCAGTTCCTGATTCTTGTCTGGGGACATGTTTTTTCTCTGATTCATTGACACGAGGAATACATTTATTACTAGATTGATTCATTCAGTATGTCAGTGTCAGTCAGTGAGAGTTCTTGATCAGCAAGATGCTGGTGAAGATGAAGATGCCATCATCTTTACTCATGAGCTTATAGCCTAGTGGGAGAGGGTAGACGATTATAATTCAGAATGGTAAATGACATGATGGTGATTACTACAGACACCTCGAAAGTATACTAGAGCGTTTTTAACTTATTTATCATCAAGATCAGGAATAAGGCACAGCATCTCCAAAACTATTCAGCATTGTCCTAGAGGCATTAGTGCAGTTAGAGGAGAGAGAGAGAGCAATTTAGTGGCGCAAGTTTTAGAAAAAAATGGAATCAAAGAATTCAGGGTAGCATGTGTAAAATTAAAATCTAGAATCTAGTAGCCTTCAGATATACAAGGAATTATAGGTAGAGTATATAATGATAGAGAAAACTCCACTTATAATAACAACAAATAAGAGAAAATAATGAGGAATAAACTTAAAAAGAAATGTGCAAAAATGCATGAGGAAAACTTTAGAGTACTTTTGAAAGACATAAAAGTAAACCTCAGTGAATGAAAAGATATTTTTGGTGTTGGATAGGCTGGCTCAACATCATAAAAGCTAGTTCAAAAAATAAAGTAAATGAAAGTACAGAGAAAGAAGTAATGAAGATTAAAACAGAAATGAATGAAGTAGAGAATAGAAAAAAGTAGATCTAATTGATAAGTCAAAACTGTAATTTTTAAAATTAACAAAATAGACAAACCACTAGCTATCAAGGAGAGAAAAGGGAGAAAGCACACACACACACACAAAAAGAAATGACAAGGAGGAAGTCACCATTGGAACTGAGAAAAATTTCAACAGATGACAAGAGACTACTTTGCAGACTTCTTTATAAATATATTTGAAAACGTTAGGTGGTATAGATAACTTCCTAGGAAAATACTGTGCACCAAAGTTGGCCCATCAGAAATAGAAATAGAAAGCTTAAATGCATAAGTATCCATTGGGAAAAAGTAGAGAACGTTAATAAGCCCATAAAAAAGCAACAGGCCCATGTGGTTTCACAGGGGAATTTTATCTACCAAGTTGTCAGACCGGATAGTTTTTAATGTTATATTGACTGGACAAAGATAAAGGGGAAAGTGGAATCATTGCTTTACATGTGTTCTATAGATTCTGTTATACAGTATTTTCATTATCATTTTTGTTAGTAATTCTGTAGTTCCAGTTTGTATTTTCCCTTTCTTGTCACAGTTGTTTAATAAAGGTTCAATTTCAGAGTAGAAGGGTCTTCTTTTTAAAATTTTGTTACTAATTTTTAGTTTATTATATTGTGATTCCTGACTGTGTTTTTATAATATTTCTTTTTGTAGAATCTTACTCATGCTTTCTTGAGATGTAATATAGTATCAGTGTGAATACTGCAAATGCACTTGAGAGGAAGTATAAAAGATGTGAAGTTTGATATATATATACACATATATATGTATGTATATAGTGTGTGTGTGTGTACATCTTGTATAAGATTTTGTTGTTTAGGTCTTCTAGTATATCCTTATGTATGTTTTCCCCATTTGATCTGTGATGTACCAAGAGTGTTATGTTAAAATGTCTTAGTATTTGTGTGCCTCTACCCATGTTTCCTTACCTCTCCTGTAGTCCTTGTTTCATAAGGTTGTTGCTGCACTATTTGGCACATTGATGTTCATATATTATTGAAAATTGAAGATTTTAGCATTAAAAGATGTCCTTTGACATTAGTGCATCTTTAGCTGACATTCTGCTTTGTCTGATAACAGGAGAATAATTGCTGTTTTCTTTTTATTTCCATTAATCTGGTATGCCTTTGTCTATCCTTTTCTTTTTTAGCCTTTCTCGGTTTTTGTCATGTCCCTTGTATATAGCATATCGTTGAATCTTGCTTTGTGAGACAAATTAAAAATCTTTTCCTTTTAAGCCCAAAACATATTTGATTTGAGAAACAAAGACTTGTTTGGGATAATCTGATTTGGGATTGGTTGACAGTATATACTGTTGGGTGGGTGTTTACCATAAATTAAGTGAGCTAAGTCTGCTGCTCCAAGATTTTAGTGAAAATATGTTTGAAGTGCATGATAAGATAAAAACATTTTATGAAATAAATATTGTATCAGCAGAAGAGTATTGTAATTAACAATATTTAAATTTTCTACCCTTTGTGAGTATACCAAATTAAAGAAGGTGCTGCTAAGTGAAAGAATAACAGATATAATTAATATTTATTTAATAAGTCTTAGTGCCTTTTTGGAATACTTCCTGGGACTTGAATACTGAATAATTGTTAAATGTGTAATACATCCTAATGTAAGTCAGGTAGTTTCTAGTTCTTTGCTTTCAGTAAATTGTAAGAGTACCCAGTCAAGTTGTCAGTTGCCACATTGTTTAAACATAATTTTTCGTGGTAGATCACAGTGTAAGTTGTGACACAGAAAAAAATTTTGCTATAACAAAACTTGGGGGTGATTTACTTCTTAATGTGAATAACATTTTATCAGTGATTATACCTAGAAAACTGTGAAATAAGAATAAAATTGAGAACCTGTCAGATATAGTAATATACATTGCTTTTAAAAGCCCTAACTGGGCTTCCCTGGTGGCGCAGTGGTTGAGAGTCCGCCTGCTGATGCAGGGGACACGGGCTCGTGCCCTGGTTTGGGAAGATCCCACATGCCGCGGAGCGGCTAGGCCCGTGAGCCATGGCCACTGAGCCTGCACGTCCGGAGCCTGTGGTCTGCAACGGGAGAGGCCACAACAGTGAGAAGCCCGCGTACTGCAAAAAAAAAAAAAAAAAAGCCCTATCTATCTCACCGAGAAGCATGCCCACTAAGATTTTACTGTTTTTTTTAAAGAATTACTTATCAAAATTTGTAATATTTATGTTCCATTACTTATCTGCTAATAATAATTACAATAGTGGTTCATTCCACAAATTTTTTCTTATTGTTCATGCATATGATCACAGGAAATACAAACTTCTAAAAATTTGAGTTAATATCCAGCGTACTAAAAAATGTACAAGAGTTCTTTTACGAGGTATGAGCATTAAGTTTGAAGGCCACTGCCATGGACTTACTTGAAGCAAAACTGAATTAGAGATGGCCATTGCAGAAGGCGCAGGGTGTGTACATTTTCATCTTGATTTTCACATGCATAGGCAAATATGGCAGCTTGATGAAAATGGATTGATTATTTAAAAAGTCTTGAATATGAATATACAGTCATAGTTGGTCTTTTGAGCTCAGTAACACTCAAAAGTGAAATCTTATTTTCTTTCTATGGTATTTAATATAATTCTCCTATTTATGAAATAATAAAATTGTATCCATCATCAGTATTTCTGGTGTAGTCCGGGTAAAAATATTTATCTTGACCCATTCGAGGTCAGCATGAATTTATCTTTGGAATTAGCTTTCACAATGTATGAATGCTTTGGAGTCACAGACTTGATGTAAGCATCATTTAAATAAAGTGTGAAGTTTCTTAGTTAAAATTAAAATCTTTCATTTGGAATTTTTGTAATATATTAAAAAAAACAATAGCCGTATAAAAGTAAACCCTTTTTTACTTTCTTCTCTCACTTCCCCTGTCCTTTGCAAGTACATTAGAGCTCTTATAAATTTGGAAAGTTGCTCACTTTTATTCTAAACTTAATATTTACCTTGATTTTTAGCTGATGAATTACCAAAGTTAGAATTATAAGGTGCTCCGTGAAAAATGGATTTGAAGACAAATTTGGGAAATGCTGCTTACTGTATCCCTCTGAAGATTCCTTAAAGATTCTTAAAGATGTCGTGCAGAAAATTATTTGTCTGACTGGTTCCCAACCCTGAGTGAATATCAGGCTCTCCTGGAAAGCTTTAACACGTCTGATGGCAGGCTCTATCTAGAGTAATTAAATCAGAATTTCTGGTTGGGGAATTTGAACACCAGTGTTTTAAAACATTCCCCTGGTGATTCTAATGTGCAGTCATTGGAATACTAACCCAAACACACGTTACCCTCTATTAACATCAAAGATTACTTTATGATATGTTGATTTAAGTAGTCATAGAACTTTTGAAAGAGTTAAAATAGAATGTGAAAATGACCGTTAACCACAGTCCTCAGGCAATCGATGGTTCTGGACAGCCAAGGGTTCCAGATTGCTGAGGATTTTACCCCTTTTTGAAAACTAAAACTTTTTGTATTTCAGTAATTGAGAGAAAATTTTCTAAAGGTTATAGCATACATTTTTCATGTTAAAAATGCTACAGTTTTGAACATAAAGAATCTCACATGCTGACTCAGTGTCAACCATATAAACGACAACTATTACTGTAAGCCTCCTGAGACTGTGGTTTGTTCTTATGCTAGACATCAGTTTCTTGAGCACCAGTCTGCTTTGTTATTTTCTAAATCATCCTGTGCAGTCAGGTTGTCATCTAATTTCTTGTTGCATGTCAGTGCAGATGTGTATACAGTGCTTGCCCCCACCTGCTAATTTAATGTTCTTCAACTGCTGTTGTCTTAGAAACCGATATTATAGTTAGAATTGGGAGCAGAGTAAGAGTAACAAGGTTTCGAATTGGGCCCTGCGGTGCTCCTATAAGTGAGAAGTACCTGAGCTTTATTTAGTTTGTGGATTTTTTGATGTCAGAATTTATTTTTCACTTCATACATTTTGAGTTTCTTCTGCATTTTAGGTAGAATGAAGTTGTTAGTTAATACAGATTTGGAGAATTGTATATTTATAAAATATTTATATATATTTATTTAATGACATGAAGTACTTTGGGATTGGACAGAAATAACAGTTGCTTTGATAAATTTCATATAGTGACTTTCTCATATGTAATGGAGAAGGTTTCATTTGTGTATGATTTTCCCCCCTTCTTTTTCTCTTTATTATTTTATTTATTTATTTTGGACTGTGTTGGGTCTTTGTTGCTGCACGTGGGCTTTCTCTATTCGCGGTGAGCGGGGGCTACTCTTCATTGCAGTGCGTGGGCTTGTCATTGCGGTGGCTTCTCTTGTTGCAGACCGCAGGCTCTAGGCCGTGGGCTTCAGTAGTTGTGGCATGCGGGCTCAGTAGTTGTGGCACATGGGCTTAGTTGCTCCGCGGCATGTGGGATCTTCCAGGACCAGGACTCGAACCTGTGTCCCCTGCATTGGCAGGCGGATTTTTATCCACTGTGCCACCAGGGAAGCCCTCCCCTTTCTTTTGAGTTTAGGAGTTCTTTCTTTTCTCTCTCTGTCTCTGAATGTGTGTGTTAAAAAAATAAATTAAAAAGTCTCGTTTCCAAAATGAAATTTGCTAGTAAGTAATGTGTACTGTTATGAAATTATCTGCAGAGTTTGATAATTTTTTTCATGTCATCGCTACAAAGATATTCCTTTATTGACTTGACCTTTTTATTTGGTATTGCATCTTTTCTCCAATCTAGCGTCCTTATGTACCTTTTTCTGTTCCTTTATTGCCCTTTGTCTCCAGAATCTCTTCTTAGGAACCAAAAAGAAAAAAAAAACAGAACAAAACAACAACCTTTCTTTTATAATGTAACCATCTCTGTTCACTGATTTAAAAAAAAAAAAGAAGAAGAAGAAAAAGAAATAGGACTGCAGGATATTTTTCTTTGGAAGAAAAAAGCCTTTTTCTGCGACTTGTGGATCAGAAGTCAACAGAGATAGATGTTGGTTCCATGTAAATTATTTCCTGACATTACTGTCTGAAGTATAAATAGTAAATATCCTACCTTGAATGATATTTATTTATTTTACTATTTTTTTAATTTCTAATTTTATTATTTTTATTTTTGGCTGCGTTGGGTCTTTGTTGCTGTGCGTGGGCTTTCTCTAGTTGCGGCGAGCAGGGACTACTCTTTGTTGCCGTGAGTGGGCTTTTCATTGCAGTGGGTTCTCTTGTTGCAGAGCACAGGCTATAGAGTGGGCGGGCTTCAGTAGTTGCAGCGCGCAGGCTCAGTAGTTGTGGCTCACGGGCTCTAGAGCGCAGGCTCAGTAGTTGTGGTGCATGGGCTTAGCTGCTCCGTGGCATGTGGGATCTTCCCAGACCGGGGATCGAACCTGTGTCCCCTGCATTGGCAGGCAGATTCTTAACCACTGCACCACCAGGCAAGTCCCTTTAATGATATTTAAATGGAGGTGGCCTTATCATCTGACAAGGATATCCAAGAGAGGTTTCCTTTTATGACTTGAAGTAGATGAATGACTTAAAACTTTTTTGACTAACCTGTGGTAAGGAATATTTTTTTCAGTAGTGTGACCTAGTACATATTTATGTATGCATATACATACACTAAAACAGAAGATTTATGAAGCAGTAATACCCTAACATGTGAGTTGTAGTCTAATATTTTCTATTTTGTTTTATTAAAAATGCTAGTTGTGATTCATTAAATTTATTTCATGACTTGTTGATGGGTCATCATTTGTACTTTGAAAAACACTAATCTAGATGACTTCTAAGATTTCTTCCAACACCAAGATTCTATGTTACTATGAATCCATATTCTTATACAGAATCAAAGTTCATCATAGAACAGCTGGGGACCAAGTTAAAAGAGGATAATTAGAAATTTTTTAAGACATCTGGATGTCCAGCTACCTCAGAGGTGTCATCATTTACTGAAAAAGTATAGATGCTACAAGTAAAATTTGTGGTTTAGTTAATACTGTTGTACCAGTGTTTAATTTTTAGTTTTGACCGATGTACTGTGGTTATGTAAGACGCTGACATTTAAGGAAAGTTATGTGAAGGGTATATGGGAACTCTTTGTACTATGTTTGCGTCTTTTTTTTTTTTATAATTAATGAATTTATTTATTTTATTTTGGGCTGTGTTGGGTCTTTGTTTCTGTGCGAGGGCTTTCTCTAGTTGTGGCAAGCGGGGGCCACTCTTCATCGCGGTGCGCAGGCCTCTTACTATTGGGGCCTCTCTTGTTGCGGAGCACAGGATCCAGATGCGCAGGCTCAGTAGTTGTGGCTCACGGGCCCAGTTGCGTCGTGGCATGTGGGATCTTCCCAGACCAGGGCTCGAACCCGTGTCCCCTGCATTAGCAGGCAGATTCTCAACCACTGCGCCACCAGGGAAGCCCTGTTTGCATCTTTTTAACGTGTGTAATATTATTCCAAAGTAGAAGTTAAAATATAGAAGAGCATCTTTGAATAATGTGCTCTCAAAAGCGATATCCCAAACCTTAGCTTTTGTTTTGTTTACAAGTTTTTATTGTGATATATTGATAATACATTATTAAATCACTGTTCCCAGCAGTAAGTTTTTACTATGATTCTCAGGAGTTAGAGAAAGAAACTAATTAGTAATTTGTATTAAAGTGGAGTTTGATAATCCTACTTGATAGTAGCCTGATAGTTCTTTTTGGGAGTTTAGAACTAAGAGACAAATTAGTAAGATAAATTGTTTGAAGAAGATTTTAAATTGGGGAGTGAGGTCAGGGGCTTTTTTTTTTTTTTTTTTTAACAGTTCCCATTGTGATAGAAAAAGTTAGATATTATATAATGAGGAATATGTGAGTATAGAAATAATCTCTAGAAAGTTATGAAAGATCAGGGTCAGCAGCCTGGAGTTGTATGTTGAGAAAGGGGTCATAGGGAACAGGGTTAGCCAGTCTAAATGAAAATAGGATTCTTTATGTGAACATTTGAAGCAAAAATAATTGTCATGGAGTGATGAGGCATTGGAAGGTGCCACTCATTGGCCATTAAAAAATAAAAGAATCTAAAAGAAGAGTGGACATAGGTATAACAGATCCACTTTGCTGTACACCTGAAACTAACACAACATTGTAAACCAACTATACCCCAGTAAAAATTTTAAAAAATATATTTTTACCTGGCAGAGTTGGAAACAAGAATACAAGATGTATGGGAAATGGTCTGATTTTCTAACTGCTTTTCCTGAGCTCGTGACTCTTGGGCATGTTGCACAGGATAGGTCTGATTTCTCGAGTTGTACCAAGAGACGATGAGGACTGCTGTTAGCTTAGCAGGAAATGGAGAATCGGCAAAAAAAGAGTTAGCAAAGAACAAGACATAACCTTTCAACACAGGTTATTACAAGGGAGGACCAAGACATTTTTCTTTTTCCCCTTTAAAATTTTTTTACTGAGTTGTAATTGACATAAAATATTATATTAATTTCAGATGTATAACAGTGATTCGATACTTTTATTAAAAAAATACAGGATATGTAGAATATTTGGAAATCTTTTTCTGTGTTTTGCATCTTGAAACTATTACACCAGTTGAACTATTCTTTGTTGGTTTGATGCCTTTAGCAACTATATATTACGTTCATCAAAAAAAACTCTTATTTAAAGAAAAAACGGAACCTAACCCGTTTCCGAAAGAGTGCTATCATTTACAGTAAGGAAATAACGGTAATTTTTAAAGGCAGAAGTTGAAAGTTCAAAGAGAATTCAATGCATATTGAGTATTTATTGTATACCTATCACTATGCTGAGAGCAGTAGGGTGCTTCAAAAGAAATATATGAAATTGCCCCCACTTTTGAGGAATATCTGTCCCATTCAGGGAGATAAGATAGTAGCAGTAAAAGTTACTGTGATGTTTAGAATGTATACAGCCCTACCAGCTTCTCTGCACACTGACGTGATAATTCTCTAAGGTTTGTATTTTTGTCCCCATTTTATCTATAGGAAAACTGAAATTCAAGTTTAATTTGATTTAGGCCATATATCTAGTAAGTTATAAAATTGGGGTTTAAACCTATTTCTGTCTGACTCAAAAACCCATTCCATAAAGTAATTTTGTTATTGAGTATTTTGGATATTGTGAAGGAAAATCATGAGTCTCATTTCAAAAAATTTTTTTTTTTCCTGGAGTAAAAGTCACCATGAACTTGGGTCATTCAAGAAAATAAATATTAGGAATGGAAGTGCATGTAGGTTGTAAATTTTCAAGATGCACATAAGGAAAATTTAAAATAATTTAATTATTTTATTCTTTCTACCTTGTTTCCTTCTTTAAAAAAACCTTTTTTTTTTTTGAAATAATTTTAGATTTACAGGAAGTTATAAAAATAGTGCAGAGAGATCCCATGTACTCTGCACCCAGTCTCCCCAGTGGTTACATTTTACATACCTATAGTACAGTCCTAACCTAGGATACTGACATTGGTACAAGGTGTGTATGGTAGGTCTGTGCCAGTTTATCACATGTGCAGATTTGTGTAACCACTGTTGTAATCAAGATACAGGACTCTTCCCATCACTGCGTGGATTTCTCTCCTGCTATCCCTTTATAGTCTCACCCTCACTCCTGCTTCTCAGCATCCCTAACCCTTGGCACCTACTAATCTGTTTTCCATCTGTATAATTTTGTTGTCTCAAAATGTTATATAAATGGGATCATACAGTATGTGACTTTTTGAGATTGGCTTTTATTCACTCAGCCTAATGCCCTTGAGATCCATCCACGTTTTTTTTTTGTACGTCAATAGTTCATTCCTCTCTATTGCTGATTAGTATTCTGTGGTATGGATATATCACAGTTTGTTTAACTATTCACCTATCGAGGGATGTTTTGGTCGCTTCCAATTTTCAGCTACTACAAATAAAGCTGCTATGAACATTATGCATAGTTTTTGTATGGACATAAATTTTCATTTCTCTGGGATAAATGCCCAGAAGTGTGATAGCTGGGTCATTTGGTTAAATATATGCTTAGTTTTCTAGGAAGCGTGCCAATCTCTTTCCCAGAGTAGCTGAGCCGTTTTGCATCATAACTAGGAACATGTGAGAGATCCAGTTTCTCCTCATCCTCACCAGCATTTGTTTTTGTTACTCTTTTAAGTTTTAGTCTTTCTGATGAGTGAGTAATGATGTATCATCATGGTCTTAATTTACGTTTCTCTGATGGCTAGGGATGTTGAGCTTCTTGTTGTTTTTTTGCCATCATATGTCTTCCTTGGTAAAATGTCTCTTCATGTCCTTTGCCCATTTTCTGTTGGATTGTTTGTTTTTTTACTGTTGAGTTTTGAGTTTGTCATGTAATCTAGATATGAATCCTTTGTTTGCAAACCTTTTCTTCCGGTCTGTAGTTTGTCTTTTCATCCTCTTAATAGGGGCTTTCACCGAGCAAAAGTTTTAAACTTTGATGAAGTTCAGTTAGTCAGTTATTTTCTTTTGCAAATGTGCTTTATTTTCTTGTCTAAGACTGCTTCACTAAGTCCTGTGTGTGTTTCTGGGTTTTCTATTATGTTCTCTTGATCTTAGAGAATGTTCCATGAGCACTTGAGAAAAGTGTGTATTCTTTTGTGGTTGGATGGAATGTCCTATAAATATCAATTAAGTCCATCTTGTTTAATGTATCATTTAAAACTTGTGTTTCCTTATTTATTTTCATTTTGGATGATCTGTCCATTGGTGAAAGTGGGGTGTTAAAGTTCCCTACTATGAATGTGTTACTGTCGATTTCCCCTTTTATGGCTGTTAGCATTTGCCTTATCTATTGAGGTGCTCCTGTGTTGGGTGCATAAATATTTACAATTGTTATATCTTCTTGGATCGATCCCTTGATCATTATGTAGTGTCCTTCTTTGTCTCTTCTAATAGTCTTTATTTTAAAGTCTATTTTGTCTGATATGAGAATTGCTACTCCAGCTTTAGTTTGGTTTCCCTTTGCATGGAATATCTTTTTCCATCCCCTCACTTTCGGTCTGTATGTGTCCCTAGGTCTGAAGTGGGTCTGTTGTAGACAGCATATATATGGGTCTTGTTTTTGTATCCATTCAGCCAGTCTATGTCTTTTGGTTGGAGCATTTAATCCATTTACATTTAAGGTAATTATCGATTTGTATGTTCCTATTACCATTTTCTTAATTGTTTTGGGTTTATTGTTGTAGGTCTTTTCCTTCTCTTGTGTTTCCTGCCTAGAGAAGTTCCTTTAACATTTGTTGTAAAGCTGGTTTGGTGGTGCTGGATTCTCTTAGCTTTTGCTTGTCTGTAAAGGTTTTAATTTCTCCGTCAAATCTGAATGAGATCCTTGCTGGGTAGAGTAGTCTTGGTTGTAGGTTTTTCTCCTTCATCACTTTAAATATGTCCTGCCAGCCCCTTCTGGCTTGCAGAGTTTCTGCTGAAAGATCAGCTGTTAACCTTATGGGGATTCATTTATGTGTTATTTGTTGTTTTTCCCTTGCTGCTTTTAATATTTGTTAGCTTTCAGGAATTTGTCTTGGCATAGTTTTCTTTGGGTTTATCTTGTTTGGAGTTTGCTCAAATTATTGAATCTGTAAGTTTACATCTTTTGAAAAATTTGGGAGTTTTCCAGCCATTTTTGCGGAGGAATTACTTTCTAACCCTGTATACTTTTTCTTTTCTTCTTCTGAGACAACAGTTACACAGATGTTAGATCGTTTGTGATAGCCCTGCAGTTCTCTGAGCTTTTTTTGTTCATTTTTCACCCCAGTCTGTTTTCTCTCTGTTATTCAGGTTGAGAAATTCATGTTCTATCTTCACATTCACTGATTCTAATTTCTGTCATCTTTGTTCTGCTGTTGAGCCTTTCCAGTGAATTTTTCATTTTGGTTACTCTGTTTTTTCAGTCCTTAAATCTTAACTTGGTTCTTTATATCTTCTGGTTTTTGTTTTGTTTTTCTGGAGGCTGAGACTTTCTGTGTTTTTTTTTTGTGTGTGTCAAGTATGTTTGTAATTGTTTATTGAAGTATTTTTATGATGACTGAAAATACTTGTCAGTTGATTCCAACATCTGTGTTGTCTTAATTTGGTATCTGGTGATTGTCTTTTCTCATTAAAGTTGAGATTTTCCTGGTTCTTGGTATGATGACTGATCTTGCTAGAATCTGGACATTTTGGGTACTATGTTATGAGATTGTGGAGCTTATTTAAATCTTCTTTTTAGTAGGCTTTTTCTGACACTGGACCAGCAGGAAACTGAGGAGTTTCTCATGTTATTGCCAGGTCTGGATGGAAATACAGGTTCCCTACTTAGCGTCATTGATACCTCATAGGGGAGAAGGAGGCTCATTACCTCTGGGTAGGGATGAAAGTTCCAGCTTCACTTGGCTTTCTCTGACACCATTCCAGCAGGGGAAAAAGAACTCCTCATTATAGCTGGGGAGGATGGAAATCTAGGCTCCTTATGTAACTCTTGCTGGCGGAGATGAGATAGGGTTGCACCTCTTTTATTGCTGGAGTATAGCAATTATTGTCTAAAATCTTTCTGTCCTGCATGATTGCCCTTTTCTTGGTCCTTTGGCTAGAGAGAATAAGCCTTTCTTTGTGTGTGTGTGTGTGTGTGTGTGTGTGTGTGCGTGCGCGTGCTTCGTCTGTACACACTGACATTTTAAGATTGCTGGCTTCTTAGCACCCAGTTCAGGATATATTAGGCAAAAAGAAATCCTGGTATGTTGTTCATCTGGTTCCAAGTTCTCTCGCCAGCTTCCCTTCTTCCAGCCTTCAGAATTTTCTTAAGTTTATGGTACATGCAATGACCTGGAGTTTTAGTTGTACTTAGCATGAGGAAAGGAAAGAAGTACATCTCCTCCATCTTATCCTGGAACCCCTTATTTCCTTTTATGTGTATAAGTTTTATTAGACTTTAGGAATAAAGCATCATATATATAGCTACTTTGATGTTTCAATAAAGATAGAAGTTTGTATTGGTAGAAAATTTTTCACAAAAGATTTTTGAATAATAGGACTACCAAAAGTAGAAAGGAAAGTAGATGTCAGAATCTTTTGCTGGTAAAAGACCACAGCAAGTCCCATAAAATGTACTTTTCAAACTCCATGTCTAATTTTGCATTCTGCCTTCTTAGCTCCTCATTTTCTTGTGACCTTCTGGGACAAGCACATACAAACCTTTGATTTAAATTATCTGTAGTCTCACCTTTGAGAGGTGCTGCTACTAACATTTTGTATGGAAATCATATATTCATAGCTTATAAAGCACAACCTTAGATTATGGACCGTAATAGACAGGAAGCACGCTGGATTTGGCCTATGGGCTAAGGTTTGCCAACCCCTGATCTAGAAATACATGAAAAGTAGGTACTAGTAATACTTTCCAAACATTCTTTTTAATAATAGAATATAAATATTGTTGCATTTTTACTCTACCATTATTTTTCCAATATATTAACTTCTAAAACAGCATTATCTGCCAAAATAACGACTGACCCAAAACTAAGAAAGCTAAAATGAAGAATTCTTAATATTTCAAAGCCACAAAAAAGAACTAACAAAAAGACAGAAAAGTGTTATTTCATTACACATTCCTAGGTCATAAATTTCACATGGAATTAAACTGATTCTATATAATGTTTGCCCACTGAACTATCATGGAGTTTTACTTATTTTTATGCCAAATCTAGAATTTCATTCACCCCACATGTAAAATAGTATTAAAATGTGGCCACAAGAATTCTGGCATTTTCATAGTTAATGCTATTCTGTATGGTAATAGTGAAATGTCTTAGGAAAAAGAAAATCACAGGACACAGTCATGGAAACTGTACTGCAGTTGTAGCTTACCTATAACTAGTTAAGATCTTGAGCAAATCATGTAAGGCAGCATTTCCTAAAGTCTGTTCTGTATCCACAGATGATTCATTAACATAACAGGATCCATGGCCAAATGAGTTTGGGAAATGCTATACATTAGACACGTTTCTAGAAGGTTTATAATGTACATAAGCATATCATAAGTTCTGAGAAGTTGTGCAGTAAAGAAGTCCTTTGGTTTAATCCAGACTCTCCAAATTTACTCAGTTTGAGAAGTACTTATTAACATCCCCCAAAACTAAAATTCCTTAAAACAACACACTCTGGAAAATTTTCTCATCAATAGAGATGAGAAAAATATCCCTTCAGGTTCTAAACTTTAAAATTCTGTGAGATTATTTGTGAAAGCTGCTCAAATATTTAATTCAAGTTTACAAACCTGAACCCTCCGGACCAAATATACTGTTTATGCTCCCGCAACACTGTGACCTTCCTCTTTCAGAGCACTTATCTTTGGATTGAAATCATCTCTCTAACCATCTAGACTCACCTCCTTAATTGGGAGAGGGAATCATGCTCCATCATTCTTGTTTCTTTAACACTTAACAGAGTGCACGGATCATTAAATGTTTTGCTTTTTGTTTTTGTCTTTATTCTAACACAACCAACTCCTATTTGATTGCCCCACAACCATTCCTACCCTTCTCCTATTGCCTCTCTATGCACCTATGGTCACGTTTCCTCCTCCTTAAAAACATTGATCTCCCATTCCTCTTAAGATGGAGACCAAATGCCATAAGATAGCCCCAGAGGATCTAAGCTTCTCCTGCTTTACCTCATATCATATCATATCATATCATTGTTCCTCTCTGCTTTATACATTTTAGTCACACAAAGGTAGTACAGATGATATAGTAAACGGCACAGAGAAAAAAGCAGGACAGGGGACTGGGAATGTCAGGGTGGAGTCAGGTGGGTGGCCATGAATGGCATGACTAAAAAGGTTCCATTAGTGAGAGGGAACAAAAAATAAACACCTCTAAACTGTGAGTCTGGATGACTGGTTTGGAAAATGCAGCAGGTGTGGCTAGAGTGGCATTGGCACGGTGGAGAGCAGTACATGAGGTCAGAGAGGTAATGGGAGGCCTGGTAGACCAGGGCCTTCTAGGGCACTGTGTATGCAGTCAGCTCCCATGATGACCTCTCTAATCTAGATCCCGCCTCTGAAGTCGTCTCCTATATCAAACTGTACTTGACAACTCCCCCTGGATGTCTTAATGGAACGTTTAGCTGAGGTCTTAATCCCTGCTTCAAATCTGTTTCTCCTCCATTCTTCCCCGTCTCAGTAGATGGCAGTAACCTCTACACATTGGCCAAAGCCAGAAACCTGAAAGTGCCTCCCACTGAATTGAGAACAGACACAGAAGTCTAATGAACATTCTCCATGCTAGGTAGCCATATCCTTTGATTAGCATAGTAAAGTTGGTGAAAAGCCTAGTCCCATATACGTAGTACTCCAATGAGTATTGCTTCCCAGGCATATATTACACACATACTTGCATCTAATTCCCATGTGAGGGAATTAACATTCCTGTGGGGGCAGAAGCTGGGTGAAGTGGGACATTAAATCTGGGTATCCCCTGAAATGCCAAATGTCCATCTAAGACAAAAATGGTACAGGACTTCCCTGGCAGTCCAGTGGTTGGGACTCCGAACTTCCACTGCAGGGGGCACAGGTTTGATCCCTGGTCGGGGAACTGGGATCCCACATGCCGCATGCTACATGACTCACCCACAAAAATAAATAAATAAATAAATAATAAAAACAGTCCTTAAAACAAAAAGGTACATGCACCTAGAGTTCAGCCCTAACAGTAGCTTCAGGCTAGGAGGCAGCAAGCATAGAGGAAAAGGTCCCTACAGCCTTTCACAGTGTAAGTCTAAAAGTGAGAGATCCAGTGAACCCTATCAAGTAGGACCAATGTCCCAAATGGCTTTATTTTTACACTCTCTAAGAAGAAATGGAAACCACAGACTAGGAACTACTGCTCTGCTTGAAAATTTCTGGGACCCTTGTAACTTCCCCATGATTATTATTCACGCCACTGTTACTTCATGGTGACTAGCAACAAACTCCACACAAAAATAACAATAAATTATGGTGTATTGCTACAGTGAATACTAAGCAAATCTATTAAGTAGGGGTATAGTTTTTAAAAGCTATAGTATAGCTTTAACAAATCAGAAGAATATTTTGTGATGTGTGAAAATTATATGAAATTCAGATTTCAGTGACCATACATGGTTTTACTGGATCACAGCCATGCTCATTCATTGATGTGTTGTCTGTGGCTGCTTTCACACTCCAACCACAGTGCTGAATAGGTGGATACAAACTGTATGGCCTGCAAAGCCTGAACTATTTACTGTCTGGCTCTTTGCAGGAAAAGTTTTCTGATCCCTGATCTAGATTAATGAGTAATAAAGTTTATGGGGTTATTTTATAACTCTAAGTATATGAAATATAGGGAACTATTTTTTATATATAACCAATTCTAATAATTTCCATTTATTTGACCCTGTTGGTTCTATTCTTCTTTTTTTTATGGTAGAAGATGTATGTTTTATTTTAATTTCAATTAACATTTTCCTTTTTCCTATTGATCAGTAAACAGTATATAATGTCATATTGTGATAGGAAGCACTTGGGTTTGGGAAGTATTTCTTTGTAGGATAAACAGAAATTTGGAATAATTCTATATTTTCCCCATTTACTTGGTTTATGGGAAAAACTGTTATATTTGAAGTTGACATTGATAGACTAAGTCTTTTTAAAAAATAATTATTTCAAATGATCTTATAAGCAGCAGAATAGCATTCTTATTGGATTTTGCTGGCCCAGTGAATCAATAATTGACTTTTCCTCCTAATGTAGCCAGAGTAAATATTCTTTTTTTTTTTTTTTTTTTTTTTTGGTACGCGGGCCTCTCACTGCTGTGGCCTCTCCCGTTGCAGAGCACAGGCTCCCTGACGCTCAGGCTCAGCGGCCATGGCTCATGGGCCCAGCCGCTCCGCGGCATGTGGGATCTTCCCGGACCGGGGCATGAACCCGTGTCCCCTGAATCGGCAGGCGGACTCTCAAGTACTGCGCCACCAGGGAAGCCCCAGAGTAAATATTCTTAAACTGCTTCACCCCTTTGATATAAGTGTTGCTACCACTTTAATTTTGAATAATTTTAAGTTTCTCTTATGTATTCTGTTTGGTAACTCTCTTTTTGGCTCTGTGGAGGGTTGATTTAATTTTTGTTTCCAAATATATGAACACTTTTACAGATGAATTTATTTCTCCTGTAAATTTTATGGTTTGGGAGAAGCAAAAACAATATCAGCCCAGAACAAGAATAATGAAATTATGTCTGTCTTGTTCAAAGTTACCTAAAACATGAAGTTTTTAAGACTCAGCTTGAAATATGCACGTATCTCTAAAGTGCTTAAACACGTCCTTTTCAGTATAATTTTTAGTTTGAGTTGTAATACAGAAACTTATTTTCATTCTGAGTCACCTGAGAGGGTTGTAGAGAATAGGTATCAAGTGTGGGTCGTTAACATCTCACTATTAACACTTCATTTATGAAGAAGAAAACCAGCTGAATATAGTAGGCGTCTGTGTCTTTCATTTTAGCACCTCATCCCTTTCCCAGATCTTTTCATAATAAATTCTCCTTGTTAGCACAAATGAAACTAGGATGATGTCCTCCCTTCAGATAGCATAGAAACATTATATACAGTGTCCTGATTAAAGAAGATTGTGGCAGATTGAGTATTCACAAATTGTGGTCTTATTCCTTTGTTGGTATAGGTACAAAGATAAATTGGGTAAAATACACTATTAAAGAAGATTGACAAGTGGATTTAAAAATCCAGAGGAACCCAGAACCCAAAGAACTAGTAAAATGAGTGTATCATCACATGGAAAGATTACATATTAATCTACAGCACCAAGATGGATGCCTTCTAATAATATGAAACTTTAATTTTTTTCATGTTTACACCAAAATAATGGTTATAATTCATATCAGTCTTTAGGAAGTAAAAAATATATTGTGACATTTTTAATGGAGACTATTTGTATGTTCAACAAATAGTTTTTTTGTGTTTTCAGAGATAGGTTAATTTCATTCAGTTTGGCCAGGAATGTCAGAGATACCCAAAAAAGACTCTTGAAAATAAATGAGCCATGGGATAGTGACTGCTTTTAAGCGTATCTTGGAAGATACTAAGTTTAGAATTTTAGTGCATGCAGCTTTGTTAAACTGCCAGCGAAATTGCAATTATAATTAGAATTACTTGGGTGGTCTATGTCAGGGGTACCGGTCCGGTCCGTGGCCTGTTAGGAACTGGCCTGCACAGCAGGAGGTGAGCGGCGGGCAAGTAAGCCAAGCTGCTTCTGCCACTCCCCGTCGCTGCCCATCGCTCGCATCGCCCCCGAACCATTCCCCCCAGCCCCGTGGGAGAATTGTCTTCCACAAAACTGGTCCCTGGTGCCCAAAAGGTTGCAGACCACTGGTCTTTTTTTAAATAGTATTTCAGATGACCCGAGTAGTTTCCTTACTATATTCGGTTGGCTCAATTAATCAGAGTGCTTTGAAAACACAAATCAGTACCTACGATACTTGTGTCTTCTGAGATGGAACAGCTGTTATCTCAGAAAAGGGAGGAGAGTGCTTTTCCTTGAGTCGGATAGGCTTTGGGGCGAAGGATCAAGGGCGGTGCAGACATTTCTTACTGTGCGGCTTCTCAGAGCGGTTATCTTTTTGTGTATATTATTCAAAAATTTCTTTGTATTACTTTTTTTAAAAAATAAATTTATTTACTTATTGTTGGCTACGCTGGGTCTTCGTTGCTGCGCGCGGGCTTTCTCTAGTTGAGATGAGCGGGGGCTGCTCTTTGTTGCGGTGTGCGGGCTTCTCACTGTGGTGGCTTCCCTTGTTGTGAAGCACCAGCTCTAGGCGCGCGGGCTCAGTAGTTGTGGCCCACGGGCTCTAGAGCACAGGCTCAGTAGTTGTGACGCACGGGCCTAGTTGCACCACGGCATGTGGGATCTTCCCGGACCAAGGCTCGAACCGGTGTTCCCTGCACTGGCAGGTGGGCTCTTAACCACTGCGCCACCAGGGAAGTCCCTGTATTACTTTGATATAGTACTAAATTTTAAAAATTTGAATATTAGTGTGAACATTGTACCACCCCTGTGTTCCGGTACTCAGTCTGCCTTTGCCAGTTCCGTGCTTATCGTTTCAGGATATCCTCTGGCTGTATGTGTATATTTACTTTAAGAAAGCATCATTCTGTAACAATATTCCGAATCCTTTTAAAATTCGAGATACACCTTAAAGATTATTCTATATTACTGCATAAGGAGTCGCATCATTTTTTGTAACTTTAGTATGAAGATTTTAGAAACTTATAACCATATGGGTCTATTTAACCTCTCAGCACATCTGTTACACTTTGGTTGTCATTTGTATTACACCTGCATACTCTATGAACCCCACAATGTTATAAGTTTAGATTTAAATAGTCTACGTATTTTAAAGAAATTAAAAGGAAAAAAATAGTCTTTCGCATTTTTTCACAAGTTGACCATTCTCGTGCTGGCTGTTCATTCCTTTCTCAAGATCCAGGTTTCCGTCTGGCTTCACTTCAGCCTCGAATTTTCTTTAGCATTTCTTATAGTCCCTCAGGTTTTCTGGCAATGAATTCCCTTAATTTTTAGTAACTGAAAATGTCTTTATTTTGCCTTCATTTTTGAAACATATTTTCAATGAATATAGAATTTTGAGTTGACAGCTTTTTTATTTTCAGCACTTTAAAGATGTTGTTCCACTGTCTTCTGGCCTCAGTTTTTTTCTCATGAGAAGTCAGCCATTCAAAAACAAACACACAAACAAATGTATTTGCCTTAACTGATAAAAAAGGAAGTCAACCATCATTTGAATGATTGTTCCCTGTATGTAATATGTCGTTTTAGTTTTTGGTAATTCAGATATATGTCTTGTGTGGTTTCCTTTATATTATTCTAGCTCACTGAACTTGTTGGCTGTGTAAATACGTCTTTCACCAAGAGATGTTTTTGGCTCTTATGTCTTTTAACACTTTTCTGCCGTCTTTTTTTTCACTCCTTTCCTTCTGGTAGACCTTTTAATATAGTCTCACAGGTTCCTAAGGCTCTGTTCATTTTTTTCAATAATTTTTCCTCTCTGTTTTTAGATAGTATAATTTCTGTTGATTAATCTTGACTCTGCCATATCCTTTCTGTTACTATGCCTATCTAGTGAATTTGAAATTTGAATATTATATTTTTCAGTTCTAGAATTTCCATTTGTATTTTTTAAGTTCTCTGCTGAGATGTCCCATACATTTATCCATTAAAATCACATTTTCTTTTTATATCTTTGAGCGTAGTATAACTGCTAATTCTAACACCTGGGTTATTTCAGGCTTGTTTTTTGTTGATTGTCTTTTATTATGAGAATAGATCATTTTGTCCTGCTTCTTCATATGTTGAGAAATTTTGGATTATATTCTGGACTTTTTGAATTACATGTTGTGGAAACTAGATTCTGTTACGTCCCTCTGAACTGTAGTAATTTTTTTAAAGCAGGCAGTTAATTTGGCTGAAGTCTACTGACAAAATTTTTTTCTGATTGGGCAGCAGCTCAAATTTCAACCTGTTAGCTCTGTTGCTTTGAGTCTGTCCCATGCCAGTGTGGCTCAGGGGTCAGTAGAGATTTGGGCAGAGTTTTATACACAGAATTTGGGGTTCCCTTTCTCTAGATCTGCTATTTTTAGGATTTCCCCCTTATTTTCTAGTTGAAGGAGACAGTCATTTTCAGTGACTCTACTTGCGCTGAACCCTTTTTATCTCTGGGTCTTCAAGCCAATAAGACTGTGTGTTCTCTGTTGGCGTTTTAGCTGCCTCACGTGGAACAGCCTGGGGACCTGCCCTCAGGTTTAAGCTGTTTAAAAAAAGAGAGAGAGAAACTCATCCTGTGCTGTTCCTTTTTTCCAGATGTTAACCGCACTCCAGTATTGCCTGTTTTGTTCATTCTTCAGTTTTTCATATTTTGTTCAGTTCATAGTTTTCTGCAGGAGGCTTGGTCCAGTCAGGGCTTACTTGGCCACACTGGAAACGGGACTACTGCTTCATTTATTTTAAAAACTGTTTAACATTCCACTGTGTGATTGTTCTGTAAGTTATTTAACTAATTTTGTATTCATGGGCAGTTGTTTTGATGTTTTGCTGTAGCAATGTTGTAGTACAGATATCTTTGTGTGTACGTTTTAGCCACGTGCATAGGTACTTTGGATACATCATTAAATAAAATAGACATTCCTGCCCTGTTGAAGCTTACATTCTAGTTAGGGGAGGTGGGCAATAAAAATTAAATGCAGTAAAGATATTTTATAGTAGGTGAGAAAACGAAAGGTTAGAGCAGAGCAAAGGGATGAGGATTACAATTTTAAATACAGTGGTCTTTTTGAGAAGGTGAGATGTGAGCAAAGGCTTTAAGGAGGAGAGAGAGAGTGAGCTTTGAGGATGTTCTGGGGGAGAAGCAAGAGATCAGACATCGCAAAGGGCCTGAAGGTGAAAGCCTGTCTGGTGAGTTGGAGCAGCGGGAAGGAGGCCAGTGCGGTAGGAGTGGAGTGAGTGGAGTGCTGAGCGCTGTGAGTGGCAGTCAGCGATAGGACTTGGAGGCAGACGGATGTAAGGCCTTGTCGATACTGGAAGGATGTGGGCTTTGCTCTGAGTGAGATGTAGAACCATTGCAGGGTTTTGAGCGAAATAGTGACATGATCTGACTTATGTTTTGAAAGGATGTCTTTGGCAACTAAGAGGAGGAGGTTATTACAATAATCCGGACTAGAAATGAGGCTCTTTTGAATCTTTTGGGGTTTTTGCCAACCTAATTTGGGGAAAAGTCATACCTTTTTGGCATTTTAATTTGACTTTCTTTATCAGTGAAGTTGAGCATCTTCTCATGTGTAAGAGTTATTTATATTTGCTTTTCTATGAACAGTGAGTTTATAACTTTGCTTGTGTTTCTGTTGATCTACTGGTCTTTTTTCTTGCTGATCTGTAAGTCAGGTGATTTCCGTGTAGAGCCCAGGATGAAAACTGCAGATCCAGCCTGTCCTCATCGATGTATCAGGCCTCTGCCTCGAGGTCACTGATCACGCCCAGCATTAGGAAACACTCAGAGTCCACTGTCACAAGCAGGTGCATCCACTCCTGGCACCTTCCCCAGCCGGACCCCACAGGCATCCTTTAACTTAGAACTCAGCCGGCGGCGGTCCCGATTTGCTTTACTCCCACGCAGCTTAGACCCTGGCCCTTGTTAGGCCAGTTTGCTGCCCACAGCCATTCACTCTCCCGCTGGGGGGACTGCAGTGTGTGGTGGAACGGTGAAGGGGCTGCGGAGCCAGCCTGCCTGCCTTTGAAACCTGGCTCCCCCAGGCCAAGTTATTCAGCTTCTCTGTTCTTCGGTTTCCTCAGCTGTAAAATAGAAGTGATAATAGTATTTACCTCATAGGGCTGTTGTGCGGAGTAGGTGAGTTACCTTATGCACAATGCTGGCAGAGGGTGAACGGCTCAGTAAACGTTAGCTGTGATCACTCACTCAGTTAACAAAGACTCCTTTTAAGTGCCAGGTGTCATGCCAGATACGAGGCACTAGGACTACAGTGAATAAGACTCCCCTTTTCCCTGTGTCTGAACAGAAACCAGTCCCGTTATAGCCCTCCTAGAACATCACCCCCAGAACAGTATGTGAATCATTCACTCTAAGCATTTCCTTTATTGAAGAAGTTGTACGGTCTGTTACAGGTTCACAGCATTTCAGGGGAGCCCTTGCCTTCTTAAATCTGAGAAGGAAAAGAATATACTTATCTTGATGTTATTAGAATTACATTTTTGATAAAACAAGAGTCAGATGACAACCAGGATGATAATATTAGCTCTTCATCTCGTTGACTTCATTGTAAGTTCACCAAGCTCTGAAGTATTCAGTTTCTGGCCAGGGTTTCTCGTTTGTATCTGGGTGATTTCGCTCCCTGGGGGATCACAGCACTCATGCACTTGTCAGTCTTGATGCCTCTAGGGCTTAGGAGTTTCCAGTTTTACAATCTCAGATTACGTTGTAGATTTCTCTCCTTGTCTCACAAGAACTGTCACCCTCTGCAAATAAGACTGTGTAGTCTTTTTTGCGAGCCTTTCTTTTGTCCTCCTGAGTGAACTTTTTTTTTTTTTTTTTTTTTTTTTTTTTTTGGCGGTACGCGGGCCTCTCACTGTTGTGGCCTCTCCCGTTGCGGAGCACAGGCTCCGGATGCGCAGGCCCAGCGGCCATGGCTCACGGGCCCAGCCGCTCCACGGCATGTGGGATCCTCCCAGACTGGGGCACGAACCCGCATCCCCTGCATCGGCAGGCGGACTCTCAACCACTGCGCCACCAGGGAAGCCCCTCCTGAGTGAACTTTTCAGGAGAATAATAAAAGTAAGTAAAAGAGAAGAACAAAAATAAATAGAATTTGCTCAAGGTGCATTCTAATTTTACTCCTGTGTAGGCCTCAGATTTTCAGAATTCTCTATGTTGCTTCCTCACATACTTCTGGAACCTTATACACACTGGGGGTTGAATGACCCATTGGTTTTGCTTGACATCCTGTGTTTTTAAGAACATATGGAAGGCTTTCTCCAAATCAGTAAAGGCAGCATGACATTTTTTACCGTATTGAACTGTTTAGTTGTCTACATATCACATTTTAAAACGAAAATAAAACTATCTCATGTTCTGATCTTTCCTAAATCCAATAAGTTTTTTATGTTGAGTTTCAATAGTCTGTATTTCTAATGGAATATAATAAACTGATATTATACCTAATATCATCAGGTATTTTCCACTCTCATTGCTTGTGTGCTTTTTCTTTTCCTATAAATTTATTCATTTATTTTTATGGCTGCATTGGGTCTTCGTTGCTGCACGCGGGCGTTTCTCTGGTTGAGGCGAGCGGGGGCTACTCTTCGTTGCGGTGCGCGGGCTTCTCACTGCGGTGGCTTCTCTTGTTGTTGAGCATGGGCTCTAGGCACGTGGGCTTCAGTAGTTGTGGCTCACAGGCTCTAGAGCGCAGGCTCATTAGTTGTGGCGCCTGGGCTTAGTTGCTCCCCGGCATGTGGGGTCTTCCCGGACCAGGGCTCGAACCCGTGTCCCCTGCATTGGCAGGCGGATTCTTAACCACTGCGCCACCAGGGTTGTCCCTGATTGCGTGCTTTTTCTCTCTCTTTTCCTCATCCCTTGTCTCCCTCATCGAGATGAAAATGAGCACCTTCACCTGTTTAGCTGTTCTCTTTTACCTCTGGGTCAGGTTTAGGATCTTAGGCTACTGTTTGGACTATATATTTAATTATCTCAGGTATTATTCTCATGATGGCTTACGCTTTTCTCAGTTTAGGTTTCCTGGGAGCTTATTACTCATTGACTTCCCAGGCTTTTTCTTGGCTCCAGTTATCAGAGCGTTGACCCTCTCGCTTTCTTTATTTTTGCATTATTTGTTGGCATTCTCACAGTCTCTGGTCAAGATGCACTTCTTCAAAGGTAAATGAGTTCCTAGACTCCTACACTGTGGCTGACTGACAGGTCACAGAATAGTTTATATGGATAGAACAGTAACCCAAACATGTAAATAGATGTCCCTTAAGACACAAAACAGAATTTTAAAAGTCGTAGTAAAAGTAATATTCATTATTTTGCATTAGATTCATCTGAATATTTATTTAGTTGGTTTTTCCTGGTTTTCATAATATCTGGACATGTCAGTGTGTCTTCTGAACACTACCTGATATTTTGAAGCGCATTGGCATCTCGAATGACTGACGAACCAATGGGCAGTGTTCCTAGGGAGACACGGGATGCTCTTCTCCCTGGTATGGTGGGAGCCCTGACAGGGGTGCCATCCAGCATGTGAAGTGAAAGCCTAGAGGCCTGCCAGCATCACTGCGGCTCTTCCTGGGCCTGCCGCAGCAGACAAAGTAACGTGGAGCTGGTGGCAAGGCCCCTAGGTGATTTACGGGGAATTAAAAAAAAAAAAATACGTGAGAGGGGCTGAAGTATCTTAGAAACACTGTGGCATATCTGAGAAGGACGATGGGTTAGTTGCCAAGAAAGAGGGAGGACAAACAACTATAGTTTCCTACTATGTTCTGGCACAGAGTGTAACTTGCCCAGGGTTACAGGCCAGTAGAGGACCAAGCTGGCCCTCCAGCCCAGGATTGGGTTCTTCAAAGTGCATGCATTTTCTGCTGCATTATGCTAACTCATGTAAATATCGCCTCTTTTGGAATATTAGGATATCATGGCACACTTACTCAACAGTAACCTCAAAAGCTGCTTTGCACACACAAGAGAATTTGCAGCATGACTGAAATGCAATTTCTTATCCATATTGTGAACAAGAATAAACCATCATAATCAGAGGCTGGAACTGTTAGCCTTGTAAAGTTCTAAGTATTAGCCTTTTCCCGTGTGTGGTAGTCAGACTGAATATCAGTGTCACAGCTTTACCAATATCGTCTGATTGGTTGCCATGCCATGTTTTTGCCTCAGGGTTCATGGCAGAGATGAAGATTTGGTGATTCTCAGCTTAGTGCACGTCCTGGAATAAGGCACAACTCATACTATAGTATACTGATGAAAAGCACACCAAGATCATCTGCAGCGATACGGGGAAAGGAGAGCATAGATAACTGCATTCCACATAGTATTCCTGGGAGGATTTGTGCAGAAAAATTAAACAGTTAATTTAAAATGACTGAAAATTCCATTGCTTAGCATTACTTACCTCAGAGTATTTGTAGTTAAAAGTAGGAGAGTTTTCTAAAGGTCCCAGGTACTCTTCTATTTTAGCAAAAGGTGCTTTTTACACTTTTTGTACTGTAAAAGGATCCAGGTAGTTGAGAAAGTCCTTTTTTCCATGTCTTTGAAAAGTAATCTTTGAGTTAGAAGGTGCTATTGGCTCCAACGATCGATTAACTGGTATAATTCCAGTAAATCATCCGGTATGGATTATAATAAAATGCCAAGTGTATTACCAATAACCAGAAGAAATTTCTAAGACTTTTCAATGATTATTATCAATAATCTGAGACTACTTGCATTGCCTGAATCTACCTGACAGCGTACCTCCATGTGGCAATTTCAGCTAATAAATTATATTTCTACTTTCAGTTGCTATGAAGTCACCCAAACTCCGCATTTGTTGTTGTTGGTGGAGCTTTAATGTATATGCTCTTCTAGCGATCATGGGAATATGAAACAGAATGGTTATTCACTTGATTAATCTTTATTGCAGGTGAGAGGATAAAATGTACTTTATAAAATACTTGATTAAGTGTACCTATTTCTTGGCATACATCTTTAGATGTTTAATTATAATTTTTATGTGTTGGAGCCAACATTTTCCTGTAGAAATACAGCTCAAGATTTAATACCGGGCAACAGTGGAAAATGGGATTTAGTATGAAGATATTTGCTTTATGTGAACCTTTTTATGAACGTAGCTAATGCATAAGTGAAGTCAAGCTGTAAAAACAATTAGCTGGGAAAATACCAAGTAAATTTTTAATATTCCAGTGAATATCTGTTAGCTACACATTATTGTTGTCATTAAACTATATGCAAATGTACAACTAGATTCACTTAGATTTGGGTAAAAACGATAAAGTACTAGAAGTATGCAGTGCGTATAATTCCTGTTTGCATCTCCAAACAAAGCACATTAATCTTTCTGCAATACCGCTGATGTAACGTCTCCATGTTGCTTCTGGGAGTATTTGAAGTGGGCAAGCATCCCAAGTTGATAGTTAATTCTGATCAGCAAAGGCTAACTAGAGTAGATGTCTGGGTTGGACATTGTAACAAAGCAAACAATTTCTAAAGCTCTTGGAAGATTCCGGTGCAAACTCTGTCACGCATTTGCATCTCTTATTCTAGACATTACAAAATTAGTTTATCCGCAAAGGGTGTGAAACCCCTTCTAAAATTATGATTTGTTATGTTTGTATTTTTATAAAAATTCAAAATTCTCAAAACCATCTACTTTGGGGCTTAAGCTAATGAAGAAACAGAAACATTTAAAATATTTTCTAGAACCAGTCTCAAGAACCATTTTGTTGCTGGGAAGGATTTGAGAGATTTTCTTCACCAGTGGTCTTGAAAGAACATTCTCAGACAACTCTTAATCAAAGATGATCTGTTGATGGAATTGAATAATGAGAATCTTCTTACAACTCAAAGAAATAATAAGCCATATTTTCCATAATTTTCTTAAGCTAAGGATCTGCTGTTAGACTACTAGCATGCAGTATTTAGTGAGTACGTATTAAAATTTTAAATTGTATTCCTTTAAAACATTTTATAAAAGCTTTTGAAGTGTAAAGTGCACTCCAAGTGCACATACACATATATATTTGAAAATTGCTCCTAAGTAAATGCACAGATATGTTATGATATTTCATGAAAAATACTATAATTTCCCCCTTATTTGCCACTTGAATCAGATTGAGAAAGTTGATACAGACAAAATCTTTCATATTACTGATGAGTCTTAGAGAAAATAAGTCCTCTTACCCAAAGAGCTTATAGATTGAGTAGATGGAGCTTAAATCCAATTGATCTTAATGTAATGTAAAAGATCTTTTCCTCTGTTCACTCTGAGTGTTTGTTTATCAAGCTTGTAAAAGTACTTGATAAACATTTTTAATTGTATTTCTTAAAATGTTAAGTAATCTTTATTACATTCAAGATAAAAAGCTTTTAGCAGATTAAACAATAACCTGTGGGAATACACAGACTCTTAACTAAGGCAGCGTGTCTCCAGGTGTGTTTTGTAGAATACACATGCTAGTTCGCTAAAAAGGGGGTTTCATTACCAAAAATATTTAGGAAACACTGTATAGTGTTTTTCCCTCTTGAAGACAGGACAGTTCAGACAACATAAAGCCTATGAGAAGGCAGGTTCATTAACCTTATAGCTATGTTAATAGATACCTTGCAAATTAATTATATATCCACTGTGAGAAGTTAGAAAAGGAATGACTAAAGTCTGAGGAAGGAAAATGAATGTAGAAATCGATTAATTAGAAAACAGAAGAATAATAGAAAAAAATGCAGAATCCAATATCTTGTTCTTAGAACCAATAAAATATTTAAATATGTAGCCTAATCAAGGCAAGCAATTGTGAGTTTAAAGCACAGATGTGCAGAACATGGTCTGAGATGGGGGAACACTGCAGATGCACAAGAAATGAAGATTCTCATAAAGGACTACTTTGTTTAACTCATGGAAAACGATTTCAGAACCTTGGATGGATGGGATGCTTTTGTAGGAAAATATAAATGATCAAAACTGACCTCAAAAGGAGAAAATAAAGAACCAGTTGCTCTAGATGTAAAAGGATAAGTATTGGAATAGCTTACTGCCACCCCTCGCCCAGCACCCTTAAGGAAAAGCACCTGACCTCAGTGGTTTCACAGAGGAATCTTACTGAACCTTTGGAAAACTGGAAACAGATTATTCTGGGCAACCAAAAATAACCTTGGTGTCTAGCTCAGCAATGCGAGTTTGAGATAACAACAAAGGATAGAGCTTCAGATCAATATTATTTGTAGAATATCAATGGAAAAATCTTAATTGAAATATTGGCAGACAGAATTTGGCGGTACATTGAAAGAAGAACCCACCGTAACCAAGTGGGATTTATTCTAGGAATGTAAAATTGTTTCACGACTAGAAAATATGTTAATAAAATTCACCTTATTAAGAGATGAAAAGTAAAAATTGTCAACTACACAGATGCTGAAAAGACATAAAAAATCCATTCTCAACTTAGAAAATCCAATACATTATGAATAACTGAATATTACTTTAACACTGTGTACTCTGTAGACGCACCCACACATATTCTCTCCCTGTCTCTCACACACACTCATACACAACCATCCCATTTTTTTTTTTTGACCGCGCCACGAGGCATGCGGGATCTTAGTTCCCCGACCAGGGATCGGGCCCACGTCCTCTGCAGTGGAAGCATGGAGTCTTACCCACTGGACTGCCAGGGAAGTCCCATCCCATCCCATCTTAACCCACCTCAACAGCCAGCGTTATGCTTAATGAGGACACACTAGCCACATTCCCATTAAAGTAAAAAACAGGACCATCCGTTATCAACTGCTGTTTGGTATTCAGTTGGAGGTATGAACCCACGCAGTTAGGGAAAATAAAAGGAATGAAATGTGGAAAGAAATAGGAAGTATCATTTTTTTGCGCATCAGTTGTGATTAGCTGGAAAATTGCAAGAGAACTAAAAACTTGTTAGAGGCAGGTGGGAGAATTCAATAAGGGAGATGGGACCAAGTTAACATTCAGGAATGAAAAGTCTTCGTATTCACAAGCAAGGGAAGGGGAGGAGACCCCTGTAAGGAGGTGCTCTCTGTCTTCAGCGCCCATAAAAATCACCAAGGCTGTTTGGTAATCATGTTGATTCCTGGACTCGCCCAAAGAGTCTGATTGTCAGCCTTGACTCTGCGTTTTCACAGGTGTTCCTAGACCCCTCCAGGAGGACTCTGATAGTTTTTGTGTGGGACCCACACTCTGAGAAATGCTGCCCTGAGGACCCCACCCCCATTCCTGTACCGTCACTCCTCACTTGGCTGCCTGTGGTGCCAGCCATTTACCTGTCTCAGACGGTGTGCTGCAGTACCTGGAGGGACACAGCGACAGCACACCCTGGCAAGAGAGCCCCCAGCTTCCTCTGCCGGGAACCCTTCTTTACTGTCACAAGTTCTAGCACTGGGCGTCGGCCACCACGTGAGAGGCACGCCTGGCTGCTCCTGCTACACGCCCACCGTCCAGTGGGGTGGCAGGAAATAGGGGGTGTCCTCTGTTACCTGTGCTTAGGGAAAACACTGAGCAGAGGTTCAGGGCGGTTGCAGCCTTTACTAACTTGCCAAGTTCTGCAGGGCTGCATTTCCCTGGAGTTTATCACTCTTTTCTCACCAGTCCTATATAGTCAGTCACTTAATTCCTGTGCTTTCCAGTGCTTCCCTGCTTGAGTGATCACTCATCCTTAGCAGAACTGTAACTGGTTAAGTCCAGCTCCTCTGACTCTGTACTTGTACCCAGGAAGCTACAGAAAAACGTAACTGTGCTGACTGATCCCATCTTGAAATAATGAACACAACCCTTAGGTGGCTTTCAGCACTGCCGGCAGTCCCCTGTATTCTTCTTGGCAATTCAGTTTCCTGTGTTCACAGATGACTTGTCTAGACTATGCAGTGGCCTGCCAGCCCCCCCTCTTCTTGCCTTTCTTTGGGCAAACAGCAGTGAGAGATTTTTAAGTAATAAGTCCGACTGTGTCACTTCCCTGCTTAAAGCCCTCCGATGGCTTCCGTCACATGTGGGATTAAGTTGTGACTAGTTTCCTGCCACTCACCCCTTGACTCACTTCTTCCAGGTATAAGAACACTTGGTGTTTCTCAAAAAATGCCCCATATATTACCACCCCAGGGCCTTTGCACTTGCTATCTCATTTGCTAGGAACGCTTCTTCCTCCAGGCATCCCCATACCTAGAATTCTTACTCCAACCACTTGTTTATTCAAATGTCACATCCTAAAAGAGGTTCTCTGTTCTGCTTTACTTTTCTTCCTAGCCCATCTTACTAGTTGATACTAATTGATTGTTTGGTTGATTGATTGTCTCCTGAGGCCTGTCTACCATCCCTAGGGATTAAAGCAGTCCCTGGCATGAATTAGGTCCTTAATAAATATTTTTTGAATAAATAATTTAATCCACATACGCCCACCAACCCCCACCCCTGGCAATCAAACAAGGGCAGGAAGAAGATGAGGTTATTAATTTCTGAGCGTTCAGAAGGGAGGGATGACTTTTATTCCCTCTCCCTTGCACTCCCCCAATTTGGCAGGCTAATTTCTGAGAGTCTGCCAAGAATATAAATAGGAACAGGTGACGTCACCTAGGAAGACTCTCTTGTCTATGAGAAACAGAAGTTTGAACCTTAGGGAGTATGAGCATTTTTTTTTTAAATTGGTTTTTATTGAGGTAAAACTCACAGTCACATAAAATTCACCATTTTAACTACTTTAAAGTGTACACTGAATTCAGTACACTGAATTACTACACTGAATTCAGTACACTGAATTACTACACATTCACAGTGTTGTACAACCATCACCACTATCTAATTCCAGAACATTTCATCATGCCCATAAGAATCCCCCTACCCCTGAACAGTTACTCCCCACTTTCCCTCTTCCCAGCCCCTGGCAACCACTAATCTACTTTCTGTCTGGTGGAGTTGCTTATTCCGGACATTTCATCTGAATGCAATCATACAATATGTAGACTTCGTGTCTAGCTTTCACTTAGTGTAATGTTTTCAGAGTTCGCGCACATTGTATCATGTATCAGTGCTTCATTCCTTTGTATGGCTCTTCAGTACTCCATTGTTTGGATATACTACATTTTGTTTCTTGATTCATCAGTTGGGTGGCCCTTTGGGTTATTTCTCCTTTATGGCTGTTATGAATAATGCTGCTATGAACATTTGTGTGCCCATTTTTGTTAACACACCTTCAAAACTTTCTCTTCAGTTTTGCTGGGTCAGATGGGAATTCTGTGTTTAACTTTTAAGAAACAGCAGTGGCTGCACAACTGTAAGCATCCTAGTGGGTGTGCAGTGGTGTGTCATTGTGGTTTTGACTTGCAGTTCCCTCATGGGAACGTTGCCGTTTAAGCACGGGTTCCCGAAAGGTGGGTTACTAGAGGAGGCAGAGCGTGAGAGAGAGCAGTGGTGCTGCCAACAGCTCGGTCTCCTGGGCTTACAGTGCCCCAGCTTTTGCTTTGGAACTGATGTGACCACTGATCTAAGTTTGGCTTAAATTGCCTTGATGTTCCAAGTCTATCATGACCTCTCCAAAGTTTATAGTTAGTAGCTCTGCAGTTTAAAGTGCTCATTTATCCAGTTCATTGAGACGCAGCATAGTGTAGAGGTTAAGCCCATAGCCTCTGGAGTGAGACTGTTCGGTTCAGATGCTGGCTCAGGTGGGGTGGCCTTGGACAAATCAGTGAACATCTCTGTTCCTCATTTCCATGCGTGTGAAGTGAAGTTGAGGTTGTTACTGTGACTGAAAGAGATGAGTATGCACAGAGCTTCAGATAGTGGCTGGCACATGATGAGTTCTCTGTGTTGGCTGTAATCATGATGATGGTGATGGTGGTGATGATGATTTAGCTAGATATCCATTTAGGGAAGGGGCAAGAATAGTTTTATGCTGGATCCAAGTTTGGGATTGAGGGTGGTAATTGTGTGTTTATAAAGTGGTGCTCGTTGATAGCATGCTCTGATTTCTGTAGTCCTGTTGTGATACTGGCGTCAGTGACACAGTACAAGTCATTGACTCTTGTGGCTCGTAGTCTGTATTCCACAAGTCATTCCACTGATTCATCAAATTGACATTTTGAGCACAGGTTTACTTTTGTTTGGACAGGGACTAGACTTACTTCCATAAAATGTTTTCTTTGGTTTATATAACAGTATAACCATATTATTGTTAAGATGTTGAAATTATGAAAGAATATATCGTTTATAATCCCATCACTTCAGAACACCCTATCCCAGCTTTTAGTGCATATCTTTCTTCCTTACATCTCTTTTAAAGCTTATTTTCAGCCGTCCTGTGAAACTTTTCTGATAGATCCTAACTTTTGACATTTCTCAAGACTAAACATTCAGATCCCATAAAAGATATAGCTGCAAAATTTATAGATGTGAATAGAGAAAGAACTCTCTCCTATCTAGACGTTTTATATACATACAAGCTTGAAAATGTGCCAAGGACTATTTTATAGCTTTATGATAAAACCTATTATTTTTCAATAGCAAGAAAAAGAATGCTTAGCTGTGCCAAAATGTGTACAAAGAGTCAAAATAATCAGCAGGGCATTTGGTTTCTAAGTTTTGGCCTTTATAGTTCCTTAAACATAAATTCTGCAAATATTTTACAGATAAGTAAGCTGGGATAGAAAGATTAAGTGACATTTCTGTTTTCAGTCAATGTTAGAAGGAAACACAGAAATCCACAGCCTCTCCTTATTAGACCAGAAGATAACACGTTCATATATTTAAGACATAAACCTGTAGAGGAGACATGAACGCGTAAGCTGGGCTGAGATGTATGATGATGCTATCAAATGAAATGAGGCAATTACTTTTCAGTTCTTAAAAGTTCTAATGTTATTTGGAATATGTCTTTCTCACCTTGTAAAAATGATACTTAGGAAGGTGGAGATGATGGAGAAGGCAGTCACAGAATGGTAGGGAGGATTTTAGTTGTTTAGAAAGATAAACACAAAATGAGTCCACAAAGAGGGCATTAATGAGGTAGATTTGGGGAGAATGGCAAGGATCTATGGTATAGAAAGCTGTTGTAACTGTCAGTCCAATATAAGAATAAGAATACCCATATTCTTGTAGGAATACTATGTAAGAATGTAAAATCTTCCCTTTGCTCAAAACCCAAAACAAAACTGTATAAGGAATGTCAAGTATTAATTCAAAGGAGCCAAATATCATTCTTTCTTTATTCTTGTAGTGACTTGTGAAGTCTTGAAGACAGGCCAGATCTAAAGACTTTTTTGAGATCTAAAGAAAGGGAAACCTTTATTTTCTCTTATTTGAAATTTGGTTTGTTTTTTATAAAAGTTCCGGTGGACAGAGGGCAAAGAGGAATGGGGGAAAAAAAAAGCGGTCTTAACAAACAGCCTTTATAAAACTTACACTGTCGGGCAGTGTTGGCACATTAGCCCATTTTTCTGACCTTTCGCTCCTGCCTGTTTTTGTCCCTGCTTGGCGAGACGTATCCTAAAAACTTAGAGTTTCACTGTGGAGATCTGTTTGTTCGGCACCTACTCGGCAAGGCACCTCTGAAGTCTGTTCGTGCACCTTATTAGGTTAGAAAGAACCCTTGCATTAGCTTCTCTGGCCCGCCAAGGACATAGCTAGTTTAATAAACGTATATGAGGAAAAATAGAAGAAGATAAAGCAGATTTTCAGGAACTACTTAAGAGTTTCCTAAGCTCTGAAGTTAGGCAGACTTGAGTTTGACGCCCAGCAACTTTGTTGGGGAGATTTGCTACCTCTCAAGGTGACCATGGGGGCATGTGTCTCACCAGGCTGCCCTGAGGATTAAATGAGAAAGAGATGTAAGAAACCTAACCGTGGTGCTATGAGGAATGTGTGCAGTCCTTTGCTTGCATGGGGTGTGAAACAGTCATCAAGTCGCATCAGCCACATTGTAGGCTGTGCTGAGCTGAGGAGCAGGTGTCTCAGCCTTTAGTGTGCAGACCCACCAATAAAACCTGTTCAACTGAAGACTCTTGTTCTGTCCTCAGAGGCTGATTCAGCAGGTCAGGGTTAGAACACAGGAATCTGCATTTGTAACAGGCCCTAGAGATGATTCCTACGAAAGCGGGATCACACTTCATAAGACATACTTCGGAGGCTGAGGGTAGAAGCCGTTTGACCTTGAAACTTTAATAGCCTGGGTGGGTGAGTTTTCATGGCTCATCTCTTAACAGTAAAAGATAGGGATCTAAGCACTGATCATAAAATTCTAATTGAGGAAAATCATTCAAGAATAGCAGTGTAAGATTAGGTAAGTATGTATGTGCTAATTTGTAGAAATAAGTGCATCACTTTTTAGAAGCACTTTACCAGAAATAAATAAATAAAAATAGAAATAAATAAAGATAGAAAAAGGAACTCCATTAAATAGAGCCTATCAACCTTTAAAGTTAGTAAACTTTGAGCTTCTTTACCAAGGGAAATGAATACCTAGAGACCAGGACCTAACATGAAAAGAATTCTTCATCTTCTCTCCTGTAATTCAATCTGGGAGCCATTAATGAGAGTGCTCTGGTTAATCTTAATTGTCATGATGATATGAGGAGATGTGATATATAAGGTATTCAAACCACGTGGGGTAGATTATTAAGAATCATTGTTAAGTAAGAGGATGGAATGAAACTCGAATGAAACAAGTCAGGCGTCGGGTCTTGGTATTTCCTGCTGTTAGTGCTAGAATATTTTACTTTTTATGTTAAAAATGCAACATACCTAATTTTCCCTCTGATATTTATACAGTATAATATATATGTGCATACGTATCCACATCAGGCACATGCACATACATAGAGCCATATTTGATGCCCAAAAAGGAAGAGGCCCCAAGGGCTCTTTAGTGTGCAATTAATATTTTGGTCTGAAAATCAGCAGATTGTTTCAGTATGGTTATGTGTTATGACATCATATTCCAGTAAAGTTATAATGAGCAGAAATTTTGTTTGTGTCTGTGGCAAGCCGAAATGAGTTTTGTAATTGTCAGCAGGCCTTAGTGATTATAGTGGCGCCCACTCCCTCCACCATGGGTAAAGGTCTGTTAGCATTCCAGTTGTGGACCTCTATTTTCAGAAGTGTATAATTAATTGTAAACATTTGCTCTGTGGGGAAAGCTTGCCATGTAGGAGCTCAGTTCAGAAGTAAATTTCTGATTTCAGGTTGTCTCTTTGGAAGTTTTATAGTGAAACCAGTTAAAAGTAGGCATAAAATTCTGTGGAGGGCTTCCCTGGTGGCGCAGTGGTTGAGTGTCCGCCTGCCGATGCAGGGGACGCGCGTTTGTGCCCCGGAATGGGAGGATCCCACATGCCGCGGGGCGGCTGGTCCCATGAGCCATGGCCGCTGAGCCTGCGTGTCCGGAGCCTGTGCTCCGCAACGGGAGAGGCCACAACAGTGAGAGGCCCGCGCACTCCAAGAAAAAAAAAAAAAAAAAAAAAAAAAAAAAATTCTGTGGAGGTGGGAAAACTGAATTTTGTGGGAAACAAAAGTAACCTGCATTGATGATATTAGTCTGTCAAAATTTCTGCATTAAAGGGATCTAAAATAAAATAGGTAATAGGAAATTGTGTACTTCAGTGCATCACTAGCTACTGCAGTCAAAGAGCAAAAAAGATTGTGGTTTTAATGCTTTTTAGTCTCTGCATGTTAAAAATATCTTTTACTATGTGATTTTTTTTCTTCCTTTAACTTTTTATATTTGCCAATTAAAAATGAGAACGTATGACATACAGTAAAAACACGTTTAAAGTATTTTATCTTAATAGAAAACTGTGGGCCAAGAAAATTGACTTTAAAAATTTAAAACAGTGACTTTTTCTTTTTTTTCATACTCACTCTGGATTTCTCCACAACATTTGACATTGTTGATTATCCCTTCCCCTGACATTGTGTTATAATTTCTTTTCTAACTCTGACCCTCTTTCATCTCCTTCGCTGCTGTCTATTATTTCCCCTGCCTTTTGATCCGGGGCATTAGTCAGATCCCAGCCTTAGGCTGTCTTTTTTGGTTCTTTTACACTTACCCTTTCCAGGTGCTTATCCCCTCAACATGGTTTCAGTTATTCCCTCCCAAATCTGCATCTTCAGTACCGATGTACATTTCTAGTCCTTCACCTTCAGTAAACCTTCACTGATTAGTCCCATCTGCCTGTGAATTCTTATAGAGTGGGCTCTATGCAGTTTATCTCAGGTTGAATATAGAGCTCTGCCACTTGGATGTCCAATAATCATTTATAACTTTAGTAAGACCTCGATTGGCTTCTCTTTGCTTGAAAAGAGACACTTTGTAGCACAGGAGTGATTTTTAACTTAATTTTTTAGTGTTGCAGTTATACACCCAGCATTCCATCAAAATCGAATCTGTTAGTTTTGCTAACTTGCCCAGTCCAGCGGTCACAGTTCTCAGTCAGCATTTCACTGGACGTGTGAGCAGCATTTGACACGACTGACTCCTCCCTCCTGCTAGATATACTTCTCCCATTTGGCTTTCAGGAAGGGCACTCTGCTTGCTTGCTTTTCCTCCTGTCAGTCACGCCCTCCCGCAGAGTTCTCACTGTCTTGTGGCTTTAAATTTCACCTACCTATTGATGATACCCAAATTCTATCTCCACCTCTTTCCTGGAGTCCAGACTTATGAATCTGACTGTCTTCTTTGACATCTTCATTTGGATGTCTAACAGACTGAATAATTTAACGTCTCCACCCCGGAGCTGTTGATCCCAACAAACCCATTCCTTTTGCAGTCTTCACCAACTCAACGCACAGGTGCTCCACCGTCTAGTTACTCACGTCAGAAACCCTGGGGTCTTCCTCGACGCCTCTCTCATATTCCATGGCTAGTCATTGGGTAAACCCATCTTCTCCACTTTTGAAATTCATCCAGAATCCAAGTACTTCTCATTACTTCCAAAGCGGCTACCCTAGTTCAGGTCTGTATTATCGCAGTAGCCTCTTAACAGATCTCCTTGCTCCTGTCATCATTCCCCTACAGTCTGTTTTCAACATAATAGTCAGATGATCCTTCCAATCAATGGAAGTCAGATTATGTTGCTTCTCTCTTTAAAATCTGGCCATTTTGGGCTTCCCTGGTGGCGCAGTGGTTGAGAGTCCGCCTGCCGCTGCAGGGGACGCGGGTTCGTGCCCTGGTCCGGGAAGAGCTCACATGCCGCGGAGCGGCTGGGCCCGTGAGCCGTGGCCGCTGAGCCTGCGCGTGCGGAGCCTGTGCTCCGCAACGGGAGAGGCCACAGCAGTGAGAGGCCCGCGTACCACACACACACCCACACACACAAACATGGCCATTTCACTCCAGGTAAAAGTCAGATCCTTACAGTGATTTCTAAGGAAGGCCCTGTGGAATCTGGCCACCTCTTCCCATCTCTTAGCTTTCCTTCCTTTACTCCCTTGAAGCTAACCAGGTGGGAATCCTCTGAATTACTTGAACACGTATCTGTCTGGTTTCCTTCCTCATTTATTCCAGGCCTTTACACAATTGTCGTCTTCTCAGTGAGACACTCACTGGCCACTCTATCTAACCCCCACCTCCCTGTCCCACCCCACCTGACATTTCTGAACCTTTCCTTCTTTTTCTGTTCAACATGTAGTTCTAACATACTAGATATTCTGCATATTTATCTCATTTATTGTCTGTCTTCTCCACTCTAATGTGTGTTTTTGTTCACTGTGATATTCCCCCATCATAAGAAGGCGCTCCATAAATAATTGTTAAATTAATGGATTTTATTGCATATCCTCTTAATTTCTTCTAAGTTTGTTCTTTCTTCTTACAGCCCCCTTTATCCCCTCATGTCTGCATCATTGCAGCTTTCTGGTCACGCATCCTTACCTCAGTCTCATTAAACACAAACCTGCTAAAAATTTTCATCTTAGATACATTTTATTGTGATTCTTTCTGCTTAAGAATTGGCTTAAACTCTCCATTCTTTCTTATGTTGAATCTGATCTCCTTATTACTTTGCAAAGTACTTATTACTTTGCAGTAGTAGCTCCATCCTATTACTGTTCTCCCCATGTCTAATCATAATTATCTTCTGCTAAAAGCACAGTAATCTGCGTGTTGTCACCTAAGTGGTCTTGCTTGTCTCTCACCTCTGTGGCAGGTCCCAGTCCTTCAGCACCAGACCATTTGGCTCACTTCTGTCAAAATGTGACTGAAAACTTCTTGCCAGGAAGACTTCTGTGATATAATTAAACAATTTTTACAATATTTATGTTTAATGTTGTTTTCTAAAATATGTTTTTCATGGAGATCAGCATACATTCTTTATTATCGATAGATACATTGACTCACATTTTATCTTTTCTAAATACATTCGTGAGGTTAAAACTTTATTGGGGGGACTTCCCTGGTGGCGCAGTGGTTAAGACTCTGAGCTCCCAATGCAGGGGGCCCGGGTTCGATCCCTGGTCAGGGAACTAGATCCCACATGCATGCCTCAGCTAAGGAGCCTGCCAGCCACAACTGAGGAGCCCGCCTGCCGCAACTAAGACCCTGAGCAACCAAATAAGTAAATAAACGAACAAAAAAAAATTTATTGGGGTTAATAAGAGGGTATAGTGCATTATATGGTTGGTGTCATTTTAAAGAAAATAAATCTTAACTAATGATTATAGAGTGATTTTTTTTTTTTTTTTTTTTTTTTTTG
>NW_006780561.1:501242-517691 GCF_000442215.2 Lipotes vexillifer
AGGAATACTGTCTCTTGATCTCTTTAATGCTAGTACTGTGTTCAGTATATGTGAGGCCCTCCAGAAGTAAGTGTTAAATAGGTGAATAAGTAAATTGGCACAGAGCTCCAAAATCCTGGTTTGCATCCTGCACTCTTGCTGCAACTTAGTCTTCATAGAAGATTAAATATCATACACCAGTGGAGGTAGTGTGTGTGTTTGTGTGTGTGTGTGTGTGTGTGTGTGTGTGTGTGTGTGTAATGGAGGTCTCTAAAGAGAACTGGGTCTGAGGATATAGGATAAACTCAAATTAGTGAATGGTTGAGTAAGAGATTTCCACACTCAGCATTTATCCTTCTACTTTGAGGAAGAAAACTAAAACCAAATCACAAGAAGCCTCACAGCAAAGCCCTCAACTCCGGTGGTTACATAGAAATGCACAAGATCCAGTTTCTGGTTTCCTGTTTCCTATTGTATTGTAGATAGGTTCTCTTGATTGTTAAATCCATGTAAAGTTTGTTACAAAGTGAAGCTTCAATGTCATCCTATTTTTTGTGATTTAGAATGGTGAACCAGGAAAAGAAACGGATGATGACAGAGATGCAAATAAGTCTGAGGTCAGCTTAGTGTTTGAAATTGCTCTGAAGCGAAATATGCCCGTCAGTTTTGAGGTATGTGTTCAGCAGAGATCTCCCATTTTTCCCTCCTTGCTCCTTATTATTTTAAATGAACGAACAAATAAGATTGACAAATAAAATTTCAGTATCCTGAAAGAATTAATGTGCTTCCTGACGTTGGAACTCTCTGTCATGAAATGGTACAAAAGCCCTGAGGAAATAGAACTTACGGATTCCTGCCAATTCTCTTTGCCTTTTCTGTATTAAGCCATTTGTGTACATGATATTTCACGTTTCATCATAAAATTTATTTGCTGAGTTTAAGATAATTTGTAGTAACCTATAAGACTTGGTGTTTTTGATAAGATCACATTGAAAATATTCAGTATAGTTAATATTTAGTGACATGTATATATTAATATCCAATTTCCTTTAAATTTATGGAGGCCAAAATATGTTTAAATTTAACCTTTACTAATAAGTCACCAAGAAGTCATTAAGCAGCTCTTTAGTTTACAGCTAGATAAATGTCACAAAATATTTTTAAAATTGTGTGACATTTAAAAGAGAAAAAATGTTAACTTGTTATAATACCTCCTTTATTAAGAGGTCACTAATTTTGCAACTCAAATATCTAGAAAATAGGCCAAACCCAGGAAGTAAGCTGAAACAGTTGATGAGTATCTATCTTCCTTCAAATTATGTGATGTTCACCAACTGGAAAGCTCCCACATTTTACTCTCACTGGCAGGATCTACTTACCTCGACTGGGAACCTGTTTGCTTTCTTAGACACAGTCCTAACAAGTTGGGTTATCTGATTTCTCAGTCCATAGAGATTAAAGGCAGCAAAATGAGGAAAGCAGGAAGAGGATGTACTTGAGGGCCTGTTGGTCCAGCAAGAAATGATAGGGAAAATATGGAAAACCTATCAAAAGTAATTGCATACAACTCAAAAGTCATTGGAAGATGGGGCCTTTTAAAGGCTACAGTGAAGAGGAACAGTTTTAAAAGTCTCAGATGTCCTTAGAGGCATCAATATAGTATAGTGTAGAATATCTGATGCTCATAATGATGATCTAATGTGAAAAATAAAAGGTTAAATATTTAGTCAGTAAAGTATATATGTATATTTTTTAATTGAGGAAGATGTCCATCAGAGTGGTTAAACAGTTTTGGTGTTTCAACTTGTAAACTTAAATTACTTGGAAAGTATGCTTATCATAAATTCCTTATCCCTAATAGTATTGGATTATTGAGATATTGTATGTTTTCCTAATTGGTATCCAATATTAGAAGACAGATTTTTAATATAATGTTCAATGGTAAACTATTTAAATAGGGTATTTTTGGCTTTTTTAGGTCAGACTTTCGAAGGAGGCTATAAAGCACTCAGGTTTTGAAAGGCATTTTTCCTCCAAAAACTGGTATAGTTTAAAAAGAGCACATTAATTCAGGATTTAGGAACATTTGTAGCAGACAGATTCATAATCCATTACTCTAGAAAGTTAGATATTTCTATGGCATATCTACTTACCTATTTAAGGTCATGTCACAGAGCGTAAACATTCCTTTTCGTAAAACAGCCTTTGAGGTCTCCATCAAAATTAGGTTATTTTTCATACATAACCTGTTTTTGAGAGGCTTCCACATGCAGGATGCTTTATGGGTTATAAAACTCCAATAAGACATAGTCCTGGCACTCCAGTAACTTACTCTTACAGAGAAGGATGTGTACACAGTTATATGCAAATTATCATTCTGGATGGCCTGTGTACCTAATGTAATATGGTATGTTTTATGTTCTTAATTTTCTGTTCCATAAGAAACAGGGTAACCATAATTAGAATTGCCTGTTTTAAGCTAGTAAAACACAATTTTGACCATGAATTGAATGTGTTTATTTAGATTTCTGTTTTTTCAAATTCAGTTCCTTAGGCATCATAAGTATCATAAATGAATAGCCCCTGTATAATGACTTCATAATAGCTTTATTGAAGGAATCTATGATTTTGGCATAATTCTTAATAATTTCAATCTTGATTATGATATGAATATTCAGAAAGATTCATGCCATAAGAACACATCTTAAGTGCCTGTACTGAATATTTTACTTACATTCAATAGGTTATTAAAGAAAGTGGACCACCACATATGAAAAGCTTTGTTACTCGGGTGTCAGTGGGAGAGTTCTCTGCAGAAGGAGAGGGAAATAGCAAAAAACTATCCAAGAAACGTGCTGCAACCACTGTCCTGCAGGAGCTTAAGAAACTTCCACCTCTTCCTGTGGTTGAAAAGCCAAAACTGTTTTTTAAAAAACGCCCTAAAACTATAGTAAAGGTAAGTGTGTGCTTGTGAACGTTAGTTTTACTAGGTAAACATTATAGTATTTGTAGCTGAAAGTTTTTTCATAGGCCAGGCACTTAAACCTGTGGGTTATAGACAGTCCCAAAATCAGGGTTGGACATGTGTCTATAAATGAATAACGATTCTGTTTTGCTTTTAGACACTTGTATACCTGTGTTTGTTCATGAAATAATAATACCTTAAATAGTTATAGTTTTTTATGGTTTAAAAAATACTTTCCCATTCATGATCACCTTTGGTAAAATTCTCATCATGATTCTGTAAGGCAGGTGTTACCCCTCATTTTACAAATAAGGTATTATGAGACATATTCAAAGAAATTTGCTCACTTGTATTCACCTATTGTGTGCAGCAGCCTGAACTACTGATCTGTAATCCAATGTTCTTTCTGCAGACCACACTGCTGTATGGTGACTGCTTAGGATTTCAGGACATGGTGGTTGGATGCAGAGTAATAATCATATGAGTAATCCTCACACTGATGACAGCAGAAACAGCCAGTAAATATAAAGCACTCAGTGTGCCAGACATGGTCCCAGCACTTCACATGCTTTATCTCATTTAATCCCCATAGCAGCCCTAGGAGGTCAGCGGGGCTATTTGGTTTCTATTCTTTCAGACATGAATACCGTGTCAAAGAGAGCACACAGCTTTTCAAGGTGTTGTAACTCTTTCTTTTACTGAATCAGATTTTATTTACGTTAACCAAAAAAAAAAAAAAAAAGGCAGAGGTCAGAGGAATGAGATGAATTAGCACTCAGCACAGAACGGTGCCTGCAGACACTCAGTGTGTGTGACGTGAATGGAGCGAGAGTTCTGCTCCCAGAGAAAGCCTTAAACTGCCAGCGCATCAGCGGCTAGCTCAGCCTCGCTTATTTAGCAGACTTCTCCAGAGTATCAAGGATGACAGAAGTGAGGTACATTTTATCTTTGATGGATTTCTTTTGTTTAGATCCTGCAATGGTACAATTGAAATATTTCTGTAGGTTTTATATTTTTGTACCTTTGCTTTATTTAAAAATACATGCATACATATTTACATAAATACCTGTATAAACAACTACATAAATACTTGTTCTTTTTAATGAATACTGTCATTATTTCACTGAGAGGCTGTAGATTATGCATTTCCTGAAATAGCATTCTACCGTTGTGCTGCAAGGTAGACTAAAAATAAATGCCAAATAGATCCACTCATCATGAGTCATAGTGCTTTTGAGGACTGGCTTTCATTTATATGCTCTAACCACATGGTCAGGGAGTAGGATATGGTTGTTAAGAAAATGGCCATCACAGTCAGAAAATGACCTTGGAGTGTGAATCCTTGTGACCTGAGCAAGTTACCTAACTTTTCTAACCTTTCACTTCTCTATTTATAAAGTAGGAATAATCATAGAACTTGCTTCACAGGATTGTTATGTGTTACTTGAAATAATACATAGAATGCGTTAGTCATTATTATTAAATATTTATTAACAATGCAAATAATAAGTACTCAATAAATATTAGCTATTGTTATTTTGTATCTAATTCTATTCACGTTTTATATGTGCATGAATGTATCCATGGTCTGTTCTCCTAAATCTTTATACATATAAAATCTATAGCTTCTCCATGATGGAAGAACAGTGCTCTGCATCAGAATGGCAATGCAAAACTGGTCACATTAACCTCCACCTAATCTGTTAAACTAAATCTAATCTTAATAAATTAAGAATAATAAGCCTTTAGTCTAGAAAAGATCTATCACTTTTTATAGTAGAATATAAATATAACTCTTGTTACTTTTAACCATAGCCATTAAAAGCAAGAGTACTGTTTAAATGTTATTCCACAAAGGGGGGAGAAACGTTTTGAATTTTAAAAATAATTTGCTGCTACTACCTCCAGTATATAAGCATGTTATTCTAGAACTTTCTTCCTATCCACCATTTAGATCTCAGCTTAAACTTGACTTCTTCAGGGATGCCTTCTCTGATCCTCCCCCAGTCCCAGATTTGGTTCGCCCCCTGCAATTTTCCTCACATACATCACACTTGGAGTTTCTTGTACCATATCTGTCTTATGTTAAAGTCTGTAGATATTCTCTGAAATGTAAGGTTATTTTGAGAAAGCAGCATGCATACAGTGAGTTGGAATCTAGAGAATTTTGAGTGTGATCAAGACCTTCCACTTACTGGGCCAGTAAGTGGATCAGCTTGGATAGCGTCTTGGTTTTCAGCATTTTAGTCACTTCCTTAAATGTCTTCTACATCTAGGGTCTACCATTCCTTATTATGCAATAGAAGTAGAGAAAATAGCTGTTGATGATTTACCTTGATTTTATTTAGAATAATGAAATTATCACATTGTCTCATTTGATCCTCTTAATCACTCTGTGACGTAGATATTATCCCCATTTTACAGATGAGGTTCTTGGTGTTTAAGAAACTTCCCTAAGATCACAGAGCAGAGTCTGGTTTCAGGTCCAGTCACATCTGATGCCAGTGCCCATTTGAAACTGGTTGGTTGTGAACTCCTTTTGGATTTTAATTTACTCTACAGAGTCACCTTGTTAAAATGTAATACTGCCCTGATGGTGTCTTTGGGTTTAGATTCTGTTCTTTAATGTAGCTTCTCTTCTATAAGATGAGGCCTCAAAGAAGGTTTTCTGATGTTGGAGATAAAGTTTTCTGAATAAGACTGTCCTTACTGGTTTGTAGAATGATAATCTAGACTGGTTTGTAGAATGATAATCTAAGACTTGCTATCCAAGGAATAACTTAATTTTCAAGGGTGCTAGTAGTTAATTTCAGTCAAGGGAAGAAACCAGCCATTCTTAATGTTCTCAGAACTCCGTTATTCTCTGATTGGATTTTTGCATCTGGTTCTTTGTCATTGGAATCTGTATCAACAACATCTTCGGAACCTACAGACATTCTTATAAAATAGGCAAATTAAACAGGAATAAAGACAGCATACCGTTGGAAGTACATGTTTATGTGACCATCTTCATGGACATCTTCCAGTGCGAGACCCAAGAACTTCCCTTTACCTTTTCATTGGCATTTCAATCTTAGACTTACGGGTTATTATCTGTATTTGTCTTTTCTCATCAGTCCGTCTTTACTTCCATTACAATATATATTTTTTTCATTTTCTTGGTATATAAGTAGAAGTAGAAACCAATATTTTATCAAAAGCTAAAATTTTCCTTTTCTTTCTTCTCCCCCTCTACCCAACTATTGTAGTATTCAAGTTCTCAGTCTTTTCCCTCTCTTACTGTCTCCTAGGCTGCTCTTCATACTTCTAGGGCTTCAATTCAGTCCTTACATTAGATGATTCCCAAATATTCTTCTGTGCTCGACACTGCCTTTTGGGCCTCTCACTTAATAGTTCACAGGCCCCTGAAACTCTGTCCAACACTCATCGCGTTCCCTTCTGAACCTCTTCCTCCTCCTGCGTATTCTTTATCGTTAGTGACTGGCATCCCCATCCAGCTGCTGAAACAGAATCCTGGAAGTCATTTTTAACATCTCTCCACCTCCTTGTATAGAGTCAATCATCAAGCCCTATTGATTGCATCACTTAAATATTTCCTAAGTTGGTCCATTTCTTTCCATTCCCTGCCACCCTTTTGTTCCAGCTCACATTCATGTCTTGCCTGAACTACTACAGGAGGTTTTTAATTGACCTTCTTCCTGCAAGTACTTTTGACATCAAAAGATCTTTCTAAAAGTGTTGTCTTTTAGAAATACTGATCAGATCATGTCATGCCTCTACTTAAAATCTTTTAGTAATTTCTCATTGTTCTTTGGGTAAAACCCCAAATCCCCAAAACATAATTTAAAAGAGCTTGCAGGATCGGACTTAGAGGCTGTACCTGCAGCACCAAGCTAGATGTGGTCGAGACTCAACAACTACAGGAAAAGCTAAGACTATATAGTGGCTCTTCTGTAGGTTTAGTGTAACATATATAAACTGTAACTTAGTGATTACCCTTGTCTCTAATACCTGTTTTAGAGTAAATTTTCACAGGTGGATATAAAGTGCTGACCGTATGACATGCAAACCTTCATTTCTAGGAATAATATATGAAGAAAGTTAGTTTGCATGCAGAAAAAAATATTTGATTTGCAAAGGTTTTTTTCTTTTTTTTTAAAACCTTTTAGAAGCCACTAAAAAGGCTATACATAAACTTAAAAAAAAGCTTTTATCAAGTTTTATTCATAAACATTTCCTTATATAAAGCATACTATTTGATATGATTTGATATATGTATACACTTGTGAAATCATGACCACAATCAAGACAATGAACCTATCCATTGCTCCCCAAAGTTTCCTCATTCCCCTTTGGAATCCCCCCACCTTCAATTACCAAGCAACCACTCTTTTTTTGACTGGCTTCATTCACTCGGTATAATAGTTTAGAACTTCATCCATGTTGTTACAGCTGTTAATTGTTGGTTCTGTTTTATTGCTAAGTAGTATTATATTGAATGGATATACCATAATTTGTTTATCCATTCACTCTTTGTTGGATATTTGGGATGCTTCTAATTTGGGGCTATTAAAAATAAAGCTGCTGTGAACATTTGTGTCTAAGTCTTCTGGGCATATGCTTTTTTTTCTCTTGGGTAAATACTTAGGAGTGGAGTGGTGTGGTCATTTAGTAGGTATACGACATTTTAAGAAACTGCCAATAGTTTTTCAAAGTGATTGAACCATTTTGTATTCTCAGCAGCCATGTGTGAGAATTCTAGTATCTGCACATCCTTTCTAACACACAGTATAGTTAAATTCCAGTTGTTCAAATACATGCATATTGATATCTCGTTTTGGTTCAGATTCCTCTAGTGACTAATGATAGAGCATTTTTTTGTATATACAGTAGCACATGAAGCTTGATGAAGTGTTGTTCAGATCTTTTGCTTGCTTAAAAATTTTTAAGTAATAATTTAAATAATAACAAATAATACATTTAAAATATAAATTTATTACGGAATTTTGAGAGGTCTTTATGCATTCTGGGTACAAGTTTTTTTTAATCAGATATGTGGTTTGCAAATATTTCTCCAAGCCTGTGGCTTGTCCTTTTTAAAGAACAGAAGTTACTAATTTTGACGAAGTTCAATTTATTATCGTTATTATTATTGAATGTGATTTTGCTGTTGTATCTAAGAAATTGTTACCTAACCAAACCAGAAAAATTTCCCCTATATTTTCTTCTGGAAGTTTTAGTTTTAGATATTACACTTAAGCCTATGAACCATTTTGAGTTAACTTTTGTGTGAGGTATGGATTGAAGTTTTGTTTTTATTCTACATGTGAATATCCAATTGTTCCAGTACCATTGGTTGAAAAGACTACCCTTTCTCCACTGAATGGCTTTTGCGCCTTTGTTGACCATATATGTGTGGAGGTACTTCTGGATGCTGTTCTGTTTCATTGATCTCTTTGTCTGTCTTTCTGCCAGTACCACACATACTGTCTTGATTACTATAGCATTATAATAAATCTTGAAATCAGGTAGTCTGATTCCTCCAACTTTGTTCTTTTTTCAAGGTTGGTTTGGTTATTTGTCCTTTGCATTTCCATATGAATTTTGAGTATTGGCTTATTAATTATTACCCAAAAAGAGCATGCTGAGGTTTTGATTGGGGTTGATAGATTGATTTTGATTGATTTGATTGATAGATCAGTTTGAAGAGAATCAACATCTTAAGAATATTGAGTCTGCTGATCCATTAACATGTGTGTCTGTCCACTTACTGAGATCTTATTTAATTTCACCAGCGTTTTGTAGTTTTAATGGGCTTTATATAAATTATATCATACTTTATATATTCTTCTATGCTTGCTTTTCTCACTTAACATGTTTTTCTTAAATTCATTCATCTTGATGTATGTAGCAATACTTAATTCATTTTCACTGTTATATGCCGTTCCATTGTATGAACATGCCATAATTTATTTTTTCTTTTATCGATGAATGTTCAGGTTATTTCCAGTTTTTCTTTTTTTGCTATTTCAAGTGATGCAGCTGTGGATATTCCCATACAAATAAATGAGCTAGCACATTTGGGTAACAGTTTTCTAGTTGAACAGGCTACTGAGGAGTGGGTTATTTATTGGCTTTACTAGACATTGCCAAATTGTTTTCCAGTTTATATTATGATCAGCACTGTGTAAGTTTTCGTTACTCCCCATCTTCACCAGTTGAGGCTGCTGGACTTCTTTTGCTAAATTGATAGGTATGAAATAGTATCTCACTGTGGTTTTAATATGCATTTTCTGAGTCTTAATGAGATGGATTATCTTTTTATATGTTTTTTTTCTTCTGTTAAATATCTGTTCATCTCATTTGCCCATTTTTCTTTTCTTTTTTTTCTTTTTAAAAAATTTTATTTATTTTTGGCTGCATTGGCTCTTAGTCGCGGCAGGTGGGATCTTCACTGAGGCATGCAGGATCTTTCATTGCGGTGCGTGGGCTCTTTGTTGTGGCACGTGGGCTTCTCTCTAGTTGTGGGCGTGGGCTTCTCTAGTTGTGGTGTGTGGGCTCCAGAGCAAGTGGGCTCTATAGTTTGCCGCACACGAGCTCTCTAGTTGAGGCATGCAAGCTCAGTAGTTGTGGCGTGTGGGCTTAGTTGACCCATGGCATGTGGGATCTTAGTTCTCCGGCCAGGGATCGAGTGCACGTCCCCTGCATTTGGCAGGTGGATCCTTTACCACTGGACCACCAGGGAAGTCCTGCCCATTTTTATTTTAACACTTTTTTTTTTTTTGGCCACACCTCATGGCTTGGGGGATCTTAGTTCCCCCACCAGGGATAGAACCCAGGCCCTTGGCAGTGAAAGCAGAGTCCTAACCACTGGACCACCAGGGAGTTCCCCATTTTTATTTTAGATTGTCTTTTTCTTAATACTTTTTAGGAGTTTTAAAAAATATATTTTGGATACTGGATATATCTTTTTTTAACTTATCTGTATTTCAGATATCTCTTCCCAGTTCATGGCTTGTCTTCTTACATACTTTTTGGTGTTTTTTTGATGAATAGAAGTCGTGAAGCAACTCCTGCTGTATTAAAGAGTTTAAAAGGATAGTTGACCAACTTATCAGTAATCCTTCTGAGCCCTAAATCCTATAGAAGCCTAGTTTCAGGTCCATTTTCTAATTTTCCTTTATAAGTTTTCATTTATTTCAGACAGAGTTTTGGGGTGCAGGGGAGGAGGTGAGAGCCATGGTTTCTTTAAGGACCTAATAACAAGTTTTAAAAGCAGGTCTTATGTTTTGAACATTTTTCTTAAATTTTTTTAGGCTGGACCAGAATATGGTCAAGGAATGAACCCCATTAGCCGCCTGGCTCAAATTCAACAGGCCAAAAAGGAGAAGGAGCCAGATTACGTTTTGCTTTCGGAAAGAGGGGTGCCTCGGCGCCGGGAATTTGTGATGCAGGTATGTCCAACTCTTATATTAAAAGAGTTTCTTAACTATTGAAAAAATGTAGAACTCCTGAAGCTGGAATAGAGATACGGTGGAAAAGAAAACTAGGAATTAATAGTAGAAGGTAAAACTGTTTACACTTAAAGTGTTCATTCCCTCCAGGCCCATCTACCAACTTGGTTGAAACATTCAGGTGTCAAGGACGTGTTAGAATAGATAGTAGGAGTTTCTAAGGGGCTGTGAGCTCACACAGAGTTCATCACTGAGAATGCCTATCTGTAACTTAATGTGTTGCAATTTGCAGCTGGAGTCTATTAACTACTGGGAATAAAAGACAGATGGAATTAGAAACAAAATTTAGAAGGGTGGACGTAGTATGTGGAACAGGGCCAAGAGCATGGGCTTTTGGGTTATTAGATAAATTAGGAAAAGGGAGCTAGCCGGCTACCTTACTGTGGTGAGGACTGAGGGACCCCAAATTGCTGAGAGACTTAACTGCTGCGTTGTGAAGCCAAGAAAATTGAAGAATGGTTGCTGGTGTATTGGTCGATGGGTGGGGACTGAGAATGAGGCGGAAGGCCTAAAATGCCCTCCTTCGTTTTAAATCCTATACCTGTCCACCTTCACTTGCCAAGTCAAGCTCCGGTATCACAGAAACTTCATTTTTATTATGAAAATTTCAAACATATCCAAAGGTGGATGTATTTAATAGTATGCTTTAAAAAATAGTATAATGGAAGAGTATAATGGCATCTTGGGGAATATGCCCATCATCCAAAGCCAACAATTAAGATTTCTGCTGTACTTGGCTTTGGCTATCAGTTTTTCTTTCCTCCCTTCCTCCCACCCTCCTTTCCTTCTTTTCCTGAAGTATTTTAAAGCTACTTTCTAACCACATGTCATTTTAGCCTGCATACTTAGTGTGTATCTCTAAAACATATGGAAGTTTTTCTTACATTTTCTTACATTAGGCATGGTTCATTAGAATCATCTCACGCCCAGTCTGTGTTGAAATTGTCATTGTCCCAACTGTTTCTGTTAAAATAGGCTTGTCAGAGAACCTTTTTCCAGTCAAACCTGTGGCTCTCATTTTTAATAAAACCCAGTTACAATCAACAGATGTTAATTAAGTGCTGACCCATGGCAAACGTTCTGGACTCAAATAGTGTATCTCATGTTGATTAACTTTCATGCATGTCTAAATTTTACCTTCCTTCCTAATTTGTAATCCCCACGTTTCTTTATCTCACAGTACCCAATATGGCAGTATGTATGTAGTAGGACCTTCGTAAACCTGTGAGGTATATTTGTTGCCTGCCTGACTGAGAGCTAGTATGTTAGGCTTTTGTTGGCGATATAAACTTATGATGTAGTTACAGGTAAACCACGGTTGGGAACTTAGATATCCAGAGAGGGGGAATTCTTCTGTGGTTTGTGAACACATTATTGTCTGGATGTCACTGGGACCCGCAACAGTGTGGTTCCAGTATTTTCACTTTGTTAAACATGTGCGCCGTTTTTCTTTTTACATTCTTGACTTTAAAGAATTATAGAAAATATTCTTTGAACTCCAAAACTTGAGGGGGAAGAAAAAATCCCCTACATTTTAGACCTGTGTCAGGAATAAAAGCTGGCTTTGACTTTATTAAACAATTAGAGTATATTGAGTACCCCTTTTGAAAGAGGAATTTAGAATATCTTAGGCGAGCTTCCATTGTATGGGTATTCATAAACATTCTAGTCAAACAGGAACATTTGGCTGTACTTTTAAATGTTTTCACACTGAATTCATATTGTTTTTTCCTTCTTCTGAAAGCCCCAGTGGATTCATTACAGTATTGCAGCAACTTCATCAAAGTAAAGGCTTTTGTATAAACTACTTAAACAATGTTATCATTCATTATAATTGAATCGTTATAATTGAATGTGGAAGTAAACTATCTAAAGATAATGTGCTCATATTTATCTATCACCAGAAAATCCCCACAAACAAATGCGTGTTATGAAATGGATGTAGTTACTTTTATTGATTACTAGGTAAAGGAGGATCTCTGGTGACATTATTTGGAATTTAGGTCCAGAGAAAATTTCTTAAAGTTTTTTTTTTTTTTGGAGAGGCATATTTTAATTTTTCAAGAGAAAATAACGATAACTAAATTGTATATCAGCACGTTCTGTTATTATGTGTCGTATGATGTTAATTTTTCTACCTGTAATTAAGATCTCCAGATTTTTAAAAATATATGTAAAGGAAATTTCATTTGTGACTCAGTGAAAGATAATTAAGTTTTTGGTAAATGCTATTCTAGAATTTTTTTGTTGGTTGTTTGAGGACTTGAGTAATTAAAAAAATTTTTTTTAAATAGTATCTTGGGTTTTTTTGTTTGTTTGTTTTTTGTTTGTTTGTTTGTTTTTGTGCTGTGTGGCATGTGGGATCTTAGTTCCCTGACCAGGGATCAAACCCGTGACCCCTGCAATGGAAGCGTGGAGTCTTAACCACTGGACTGCCAGGAAGTCCAGATGACTTGATTAATTTAAATGATTTGTTTAAAGACAAAAAAATCTGTCTGTCTTAAATTTATTGCATAGCAAAATAATTGAGCTTCTTTGCAGAAAAATTAACATTTTAATGTAAAAGTCTTACAATAGTTATAAAATTTGTGAGCTTTGTAGGAAGATGACTTTTGGAAGTTTACTTACATACTTACTTGACTTTTATAATGCAGTGATTTCTTTTTCTTGAGTGACCACTGTGAGTGCTGGCAGGGAATCAAAGTCCTTTAGCACAGTGGTCTTTTTCAATAGTAACAAATAACTCTGGGGTAACCAACTACTCACAAGCTGTTGAACCATGCAACTGTAAAAACTGTGTCAGACAAGGGGTGGGTGAATGGGAAGAATGAATCTGGAAGCACCTGTTCTGGAAATAAGTCTTGAGGTGTCAGAGTAGGTCAGACGGAAGGCCAGCAGACATAGATTTAAGGTGAATGCTGTGATGGGAACCCCATGGCCCAAGAGCAGGAAGCTGGAGCCAGAGGGCCTCAGGCCTGGGCAGGTAAATGAGATTTAGGGATGAAGCAGCAGCAGATTTGAATGAGAATGACAAGACGTATATAGCTTGTGAAAACAGATGAAACATCTTTCGCTGCTCAGTTATCTTCTGCTGCCATTTACTTTGCCAAGTCTTGTGACCCTCAGAGCAGTAGAGGAAGCTTCTGACGTAGCTGGCCTAGTCTTTTAGCTATAGCGTGCATTCCAGCAGCAACACAGGGTCTGGTGAAGCTGGGGGACAAACCAAGCACTGGAAAAAGCAACAGGTAGCAGAGGCTGGCTCTAGCCAGGGACTCAGGGACACACAGGGCCTTGATACATCTGGTCAGGTGCAGGCCAACAGATGTGGGAGGCGTGTGTGTTCACCCAGCTCCAAGGATATGCCGTGAACAGCACTAGATCAGTGCTTCTGAGTGGGGTCCATAGGCTACTTGCTGATTTGTCATAATGTGGTGGTTTCTGGTTTCAGGAGAAGAAGCAATGAAATGTTTCAAAAACATTGCACAGATCTGAACTATAAGATTTGTGATAGTTGTTACAGAGGTTCTATAATGAGTACATTTTCGGTGTCTCATATACTGCAAGAAGTATGTCATTTAGTTCATCTTGAGTTATATTCTGTTTAGAGAGTGCAGTTCTTTGTCATATAATTTGGACATTATTTATAATTGTTAAGTTGTTTTTAAGCACTGTGTTGCATATCCCTAATTCCTTAAAAGGAGCTGGTTCACTGAAGCTTAAAAGTAGTGATGGAAATAGTAATACAAATAAAAATCTCAATAATGGTGTAAGAATAAATGGCAAACAGTACACATGTGTGGATACCAGATGGAAATCTATATGTTCTGACACAAGTGAAATAACAAATGTTATGATTACACACAAAAACCAAAAAAGAAAAATATGTGTAGAATTATCATACATTGCATCTGAAAACTAGTTTTAGTTGTATCACGTAGCCATTCATTGCTAGTACCCAGTATAGTGTCATTGTGAAATTTTATTAAAGTGACATGAAGCTATTGAAGTTTTCTAATTTTTTTTAAACAAATTGCAGTGACATTTGATAAAACAATTCAAAATTTCAGATCTAGATTGCCTGTTCAGCTTTCTTGCTCACTTTTCGGCTGTTTTCTTTTTTAAAAAATTGATTTATAGGAATCTATTATATATTCTGGAAATGTGAGCCTTTTGCGGTTATATGGCATTTCAAATATCTTCTCTTGTGCTGTGACTTGACTCTTTTCCTTTTTTAATGATACTTTTTGAGGAATAGAAGTCATTCATTTTAAGGCAGTCAAGTTTATCTCTCTTCTCCCTGATGTTAATTTTATAATAAGTCTAGACACCCCGAAGAATAATGCCCCCACCTTGTTCTTCCTCAAAAGGATCTTGGCTGTTCTTTGCACCTTGCATTTCCATGTAAATTTTGGAATCAGCTCGTCAAATATTGTAAAAATATGTGTGGAATTTTGATGGGAATTTATTGAATTTATAGGTCAATTTGAAAAAATTGATATTATTATAATATTGAGTCTTCAATGCATGAGAATGGCATACCTCTTTTAGGTTTATCTTAATATTTCTCAATAATGTGTATTGTTTTATGTGTAAAGATTTTAAACATCATAGGTATTAGATTTTTGTTTAATATAAATTGTATCTTTTAATATTTTCCATTGTCTACTTAATTGTTGATGGAATGTACAAGGGCAGTTGGCTTTTGTATACTGTCTTTTATACAAGAACTTGTACTTTCATAAATTCTTACAATTTACCCATACATTTTCTTGGATTTCCTCTGTAAATATTATTTCTGCAAGTAATGACAGTTTGTTCTTACACTTCTAATTCTTAAACCTTTTATTTCGCTTGCCTTATTGCTAGCTATGTCCAGGGTTTTCAGTAAAATGTTAAATACTAGTAAAACTGGAGGGCATTTTTGTCTTGTTTCTAATTTCAGAACTTCAACATTAAGTATAATGTTTGCTGAGGTTTGAGTTCTCTTCCTTCCCTAGTTGCTAAGAGTTTTTATCATGAATGAATGTTGAGTTTTAGCAAATGCTTTTGCTTCATTTATTAGGGTGATCATATGATTTGTCTCCTCAACTGATTAATATAGCAGATTCCATTGATTTTGTTTGAGTTTCGAATGTTAGACTTATCTTGCATTTTTGGAATAAACCTAACGTAGTCACAATTTTTCTTCTTTTTAATATTCCTTTGTTCAATGTACTATTATATGGTTTAAACTAGCATTTATGTTCGTGAGTGAAACTGGTCTGTAAAATTTTTTTCTTATACTTGTTGGATTTTGGAACCAAAGTGATGCCTCACTGAATAATTGGGGACTGATTCCTCTTTTTTTATTCTTGGATGAATTTTTGTAAGATTAGCATTATTCTTCCTTAAATGTTGAGTGGAACTTGCCGGAGAAGCTCTCAGAAGTTTTCTTTGTGGAAAAGTTTTTAATTGTGGTTTTAATTTCTTTAGTAGTTACAGATCTGTATAGCTAAGAGTTTATTCTGTGCTAGTTTTGGTAATTTGTATTGTCTAGGAATTTTTCCATTTTATGTAAATGGTCAAAAAATGTTAGCTGAAATATTCAGTATCCTTTATTATTTTGTAATGCTACAGAAGCTATAGTAATCTCCCATTTTCATTCTTATTTGTGTCTTATTTTTTCGTGATCAGTATTACCTTTGGTTTATCATTTTATTAGTCTTTTCAGGGAACCAACTTTAAGCTTTTTGAACTTCTCTGTTGTACTTTGTTTTATATTTCCTTAATTTCTGCTCTTGTCTTTATTTTTCTATTTTCTTTGGGTTTATTTTGCTGTTAATAACTTTTTTGAGATGGATGGTTAGCTTATTACTTTTCTGCCTTTCTCTAAGCTTTTTTTTTTTTTTTTTCGGTACGCGGGCCTCTCACTGCTGTGGCCTCTTCCGTTGCGGACGGAGCCCAGGCTCCGGACGCGCAGGCTCAGCGGCCATGGCTCACGGGCCCAGCCGC
>NW_006780561.1:517745-525902 GCF_000442215.2 Lipotes vexillifer
GGACGGAGCACAGGCTCCGGACGCGCAGGCTCAGCGGCCATGGCTCACGGGCCCAGCCGCTCCGCTGCATGTGGGATCTTCCCGGACCGGGGCACGAACCCGTGTCCCCTTCATCGGCAGGTGGACTCTCAACCACTGTGCCACCAGGGAAGCCCTCTCTAAGCTTTTATGGCTTATTTATTTTCTTCTAGACACTCTTTTAGCTACATCCTTCAAGTTTTGATATATTGTATTTCCATTATTATTAAAACCTTTTCTAATTTCCAGTGAGATTTCTTCTTTGCCCATAGATTATTTAGATTGTTTAATTTCCAAAATTGTGATTATCTTCTTGTCTGCTTCTCTCACTTAAATGAGAACAACGTATAAAAACAAATTCCACTCTCATTGTGTATTTTCTATTTCTCCTTGTAATTCTTTCCTTTTTTGTTTTCTAATTTACTTTTCTTTTTTTAAATTAATTTATTTATTTCTGGCTGTGTTGGGTCTTTGTATCTGTGCGAGGGCTTTCTCCAGTTGTGGCAAACGGGGGCCACTCTTCATCGCGGTGCGCGGGCCTCTCACTGTCGCGGCCCTCTCACTATCGCGGCCTCTCTTGTTGCAGAGCACAGGCTCCAGACGCGCAGGCTCAGTAGCTGTGGCTCCCGGGCCTAGTTGCTCCGCGGTGTGTGGGATCTTCCCAGACCAGGGCTCAAACCTGTGTCCCCTGCATTGGCAGGCAGATTCTTAACCACTGCGCCACCAGGGAAGCCCTCTAATTTACTTTTTATATTTGTATTATCTCAGTACATGCAAGTCTAAAAAATCATTACCCAACTCAAGAAATGTACACGTGGATATAAAATGACTGATGTATATTTAAATATGTTGATGTACATATATACATGTGAACATCAAGTGTTCACAAAAGGTAACTGTGGAATAGTTCTAATGATAAAAAGCTACCATTTGTTGAGTACTTATACTCACATACTGTAACATACACTGTAGTTTACATACATTTTTGTGTTTAATTTTCAAAGCAACACTATTAGGTCATTGTATGATCCCTCTTTACCTGATGAAAAAACTGAGGCTTAGAGACAGTAAATAATTTGAATCAGTTCACGCAGCTAGGATGTAGTAGAGTTGGATTTCAACTAAATCTGACTTGAAAGTCTTTGTTCTTAACCACAGTATTGTACTAACCTTTATATATTAATTGTCTTCAGGAACTATTTAATGTAAACCTTTGTAAATGATATCATTTTTAAAATTTATTTTTTGGGTTAAAGACTTTTATTGACATATAGTTATTGTACAATATTATGTAAGTTACGGGTGTACAATACAATAATTCACAATTTTAGTTATTATAAAGTATTGGCTATATTCCCTGTGTTGTACAGTATGTCCTTGTAGCTTATTTTATACATAGTAGCTTGTACATCTTAATCTCCTACCCCTATATTGCCTCTCCCCTCCTCCCTCTCCCCCCTGGTAACCACTAGTTTGTTTTCTGTATCTGTAAGTCTGTTTCTTTTTTTGTTATATTTACTAGTTGTATTTTTTAGATTCCACATATAAGTGACATCATACAGTATTTGTATTTCTCTGTCTGGCTTACTTCACTTAGCATAATACCCTCCAAGTCCATCTAAGTTGTTGCAAATGGCAGAATTTCATTCTTTTTATGGTTGAGTAGTATCCCATTGTGTGTATATACCACATCTTCTTTATCCATTCATCTGTTGATGGACCCTTAGGTTGCTTCCATATCTTGGCAGTCCTAAACAATGCTACTATGAACATTGGGGTACATGTATCTTTTTGAATTAGTGGTTTTGTTTTTTTCAGATATATACCCAGGAGTGGAGTTGCTGGGACATATGGTAGTTCTTTTTTTTTTTTTAATAGTTTTTATTGGAGTATAGTTGATTTACAGTGTTGTGTTAGTTTTAGGGTACAGCAAAGTGAATCAGTTATACATATACCTTATATTCACTCTTTTTTAGGTTCTTTTCCCATATAGGTCATTACAGAGTTTTGAGTAGAGTTCCCTGTGCTGTGCAGTAGGTCCCTATTAGTTATCTTTTTTTTGTATAGTAGTGTGTATATCTCAATCCTAGTCTCCCAATTTATCCCTCTCCCCCATTTTGTTTTTAGTTCTTTTGAGAAATCTCCACACTGTTTTCCACAGCGGCTGCACCAATTTACATTCCCACCAACAGTGCAGGAGGGTTCCCTTTTCTCCACATCCTCACCAACATTAGTTATTTGTGTTCTTTTTGATGATAGCCATTCTGACAGGTGTGAGGTGATAGCTCATTGTGGTTTTGATTTGCATTTCCCTCATGATTAGCGATATTGAGCATCTTTTCATGTGCGTCTTGGCCATCTCCACGTCCTCTTTGGAGAAATGTCTGTTCAGGTCCTCTGCCCATTTTAAGTGGCAGCAGCATGAATTTCAGCCTTTTCAGTTTATTAAGTAAAGAATACTAAATGTAGTCATAATCAACTCTCTACAATGTGAATTTTATTTTTATGCTTATATCAATAGTACAAGTTTATTGTTTAAAAATCAAATAATATAGAAATATGTAAGGAACTAAAAATCTTCTAAGATTCTGTCATCCTGAGATCACCCCCACTGACATTTTGAGGACCATGTTTCCACACTTTTCTCCATGTATATATTCATATATATTTTACATAAAAGGGATCTTAATTGCCAGTTTTATTATGGACTGAACTTTATATTTTTGAATGCTAGAGAGCAGAACACATTGCTTTATGGTGTTAAGGTTTGTTACCAAAGCAGCTGTCATTAATTTCTTACTTTAATCTTACCAGGTCAAGGTAGGCAATGAAGTTGCTACTGGAACAGGACCTAATAAAAAGATAGCCAAAAAAAATGCTGCAGAAGCAATGCTGTTACAGCTTGGTTATAAAGCATCCACTAGTCTTCAAGATCAACTTGACAAGGTGAGAGTTAAATTTACATGGACAAGTTCTATCCTGTCAGGGTACAAAAGTGATGAGCAAGTTCTGTCCCAGTGTTCCTTGACTCTAAGTACTGTCTTAACTGGTGTTAAAATAGACGTCAAGTTTTAACTTTTCTAAGGTGGTATCTTCATCTCTTTAAAGATAGATTCTCCAGGTATAAAATAACAGCTGTTGAGGGTTCAAGATAAAATATTATAATCTTAACAATTAGAAAATACGAAAAGTTCATTGTATCAGTATATGTATCTTATATAATAGCAATGTAATAATTTTTAGCTTACTGACTGATGATTTTTGCCTTATGTACACAGTTTTAATTTGTGCTTTTTTAAGAATAGAGGTTGTTAAGCCTTTATTTCTGGAATACAGCTGAAAACACTAGAAATAAAGATCCTGATTACACCTTTAGGGCAGGAGCTATATAGGACAGACACTCTATAGACTAATTTTTCTGTTTACTTTAAATTAAAGGTAAACTCAGAGGGTGTTTATATTCTGCCAAGACTTGTGTTCATGGTCCCCTGTTTCTTCTGTAGCAGGTAATGACATCATTAACACCTACCTCTGTTACAAGAGAAGCTGAGAACCTTGAATTCAGGACTTGGCAGATAACTAGGCAGGAACTGGCTTCATTTCACTTTGTATTAAATTATTATTTTATCTATACATATGTATAAATTATTTTTATTAAATATTTTATTTGTATGAACATTCACAAAACAGGCATAATAATTATTTCTATCATAAACGATATGCTTTTTTCCATGCCATTTTCTCACATAAGGATTCTGTTTCAGGGATGTTTTCAGTTTCTGCAGGAACACCTTTCTGAAGGTTAGAGTAGAAATGAAATCATCTATTAAAAAATATTTAGATATGCTTTTCTTTTTAAGCTACTACGAATATCTAGGCAGTTATTTTGAGTGATTAAAAATTATTTGTGTGATATCACTGGAGATTTCAATTCTGTTTTTATAACCTGGCTAATGAATGCTTTTTCTTCTTTTAAAAGTGTTTGTAACATGAAACCTAACATGTGTTCAAGTTTCTATAGTTCCTATATTGTGTATATGTTGTTTTAACTTAACACATTTATATTGACTTAAAATTGCTAGGTGATTTATAAAAATATGTCAAAATAAATCTCATAGACATTTATTTGTAAGTTACGTGAAAATAAAATAGAACAAAAAACTGACATTAATTTCATTAATTTGAAAAACGTTTTTTTTTTTTTTTTTTATACACAATGTATTTATTTATTTTATTTATGGCTGTGTTGGGTCTTCATTTCTGTGCATGGGCTTTCTCTAGTTGTGGCAAGTGGGGGTCACTCTTCATCGCGGTGCGCAGGCCTCTCACTATCGCGGCCTCTGTTGTTGCGGAGCACAGGCTCCAGACGCGCAGGCTCAGTAATTGTGGCTCACGGGCCCAGGTGCTCCATGGCATGTGGGATTTTCCCAGACCAGGGCTCGAACCTGTGTTGTCTGCATTGGCAGGCAGATTCTCAACCACTGCGCCACCAGGGAAGCCCGAAAAACGTTTTTTGCTTACCCACTGTGTTATTAGTTAGGGTTCTCCAGAGGAACAGAGCCCGACACAGAGAGAGAGAGAGAGAGAGAGAGAGAGAGTGTGTGTGTGTGTGTGTGTGCGCATGCATGCGTGCGTGTGCATGTGCGTGTGTGTATCACACGGAGATTTTTTTAAGGAATTGGCCCATGCAATTTTGGAGGCTTGGCTAGTCCAAAATTTTCTGGGGAGGCTGGCAGGCTGGAGACTCAGGAAAGAGCTGCAGAGTCCGAGGCGATTGGCTAGAGAGCTGCCTCTCGCTCCAGGGAAGGTCAGCCTTTTTCTAGGCAGGACTTCAACTGTCGAGGCCCACCCACATTATAGAGAGCCATGTGCTTTAGTCAAAGTTCAGTGATTTAAATGTAAATCTCTTCCAAAAACACCCTCACAGAAACACCCAGAATAACATTTGACCAAATGTCTGAGAAGTGTAGCCCAGACAAGTTGACACATAAAATTAACCACCACCCCCACTAAATACCAAACACTTAAAATTGAAGATAACGGGATGACTGGAATTTTGTCCCTGCACGCAAGGACTGACCAGTAAGTGTTAGGGGTGAGGAGCTTTAATCATATGACAAAAATTATAGTATAATTAAAATTCTAGATATGTGAAGATGAATCTGGAAAGTCAGGAATAGCTGAGACCACTGTTTTTATGTGAAGTAAAAGCTTTTGAATTATTAATTTGAGATTTGAACTTGAAAGTGACATGATCTGGTTTGCTTTCTTCAAAAGACAGTCCTGTAAGTAATGTAGTGAATGGATTTGGGCAGGACAGGACTGAAGGCAGGGAGGCCAGTGCTAGCAGGATTGTTCAGGTGAAAGATGCTGAGAATCTGAACTAAGGCAGTGGTGGTAGAGAGGAGAGGGGAAAGACACCAGCAGTCCTTCTGAGGTGTACATGATGAGATCTCAGTAGCTGATAATGTGCGTGGGGGTACAGGAAGAAGGAGGAGGAAAGAATACCTGCGAAAGGGGCAGTAGAGAATGATTTTAAAAAGAAGATGGCAGTCGTGTGCTGCAGAGATCAAATAAGAGAAGGAGTGAATATGATGATTTGTCAATAAGGAGATCTTCGGAGAATTGTAGCAAAAGCAATTAAAAAACCTGTAAAAGCAGTTTTTAAAAAGTTGGCTTAAAAAAAAATAAGATATGTACGTGATTAAAAGAATTTAAATAGTACAAAAGAATAAACAGTGAAAAAAAAATGTTAGTCTCACTTCACCCTGAGACCCTCAGTCTCTTGGTCTCTCTTCCTAAAAAGTTATCTCCCACAGTGAGTTAATATTTGTACATCATGTAGAACAGTGTCTGAAATATAGTGAATCTTATGTAAGGATTTGATAAATAAAGATGAAATAAATATCCTTACAGAGATATTATATGTGTATGCACTAACATACCCCCTTTAAAAATATTCAGATTTATCGAGTTGCGGTTCAATAAATTTCGACGTGTGTGTGTGTTTGTGTGTACATGCACTGACCACCATCACAATTAAGATTTATAACATTTCTGTTACCCCAAACAATTCCTTATAATGCCCATTTATAGTAAATGTCTTCCCCTTTCCTCAGCCCCTGCCAAGCACTGGTCTGATTTCTGTCTCTATAATTTTGCCTTTTCCAAAATGTTGGATAAATTGAATCGTACATTATGTAGCTGTTAGTGTCTGGCTTCCTTTTTTTTTAAATAAATTTATTTAGTTTTTTTATTTATTTTTGGCTGCATTCGGTGTTCATTGCTGTGTGCAGGCTTCCTCTGATTGTGGCGAGCCCCTTGCTACTCTTTGTTTTGGTGCATGCACTTCTTATTGTGGTGGCTTCTCTTGTTGCAGAGCACGGGCTCTAGGCGTGAGGGCTTCAGCAGTTGTGGTGCACGTGCTCAGTAGTTGTGGCTCGTGGGCTCTAGAGCGCAGGCTCAGTAGTTGTGGCCCATAGGCTTAGTTGCTCTGTGGCATGTGGGATCTTCCTGGACCGGGGATCGAACTCATGTCCCCTGCAATGGCAGGCAATTCTTAACCACTGTGCCACCAGGGAAGTCCCGTGTCTGGCTTCTTATTGCTGAGATTCATGCACGTTGTTGCATTTATCATTCATTTGTTCTGTTTCATTGTTTGTCACTATTTTATTCTTCACCAACATTTAGGTTGTTTGTAGTTTGAGGCTATTATAAATAAAGTGGTTACAAACATTCATGTAAAAATCTTTATTGTACATATTCTCTAGTATATCCTGTAGTTACACCGTTAAATAATAAGTACCATGTCACTTTACAAGAAACTGAAGATGTTTTCCAGAGAGGCTGTACCATTTTGCATTTCCACAAGCAATGTTTGGGATTTCCAATTACTCCACATCTTTTCCCACTCTTGTTGTTGTCATTTAGCTTTGATCATGCTAGTAGGTGTATAACATTATCTCTTTGGATTTTAATTGCATTTTCCCTAATTAATAATGCTGAGTAGATTATCATGTGTTTATTTACCATTCATATCTCTTCCATGAAGTATTTGTTCAAAATTTTTGTCTTTTAAAAAACTGGATGTTTTGCTTCCTTATTATTGGGTTGTAAAAGTTCTTTATATATTTTGCGTGCCAGTCCTCTATCAGATGAAGGACTCCCCTCTCCTCCCTTCCTGCCTTCTCTCCTTTTTTTATGTACGTTCAGGCACCACATTTGTTTAAAAGATGAGTGCTTTCTCCACTGAATTCCTTAGCACCTTTGTTGAAAATCAATTGACCACATATGTATGGGTCTGTTTCTAGATTCTCTATTCTGTTCCATTAATCTGTATGTCTATTCTTTAGCTATTACAACTGTATATAGAGTGTAGCTTTTTTGCTACGGTTTCAAATCAGATAAAGAACTCCATCTTTGTTCTGCTTTTTAAAAATCTTTTTGGCTAATCTAGAGTCTTTGCATTTTCATAATAAACTATAGAGTCAGTTTCTACCAAAAAATATCCAGTTGGGATTTTTCTTTGGGGTTGTGTTGACTATATAGATCAGTTTTGCATAAATTGATATCTTAAGAATATTGAGTCTTCCAGCGCATGAACAAGATCTAGCTCCCTGTTTATTTAGGTTTTTGGAAATAGATCCCAGCAGTGTTTTGTACTTTTTCATAGAAATATCTTGTACATTTTTAATGTTTATCCCTAAGCGTTTCTTGTTTGTGGATGCTATTGTTAATGGTATTGATTTTTAATTTTAATTTCCAATTCTTCTTTTCTAGCATATAGAAATACAGTTGTCTTTTATATATTGACCTTGTATCCTGTGACCTTGCTAAACTGACTTATCAGTTAGATTAGCTTATTTTGTAGATTTTTTTGTGATTTTTCTGCATCGATGATGTGTCGTCTGTGAATAAAGACAGTTTTTTTCCCTTTCTAATCTGTATGCTTTTTATTTATTTGTCTTGCTTTATTGCCCTGAGTAGAACATCCAGAACAGTGTTGAATAGAAGTGATTGATTGTTGAATAGGAAAGCAGATATCTTTACCTTGTTTCTGATCCTACGAGGAAATCATTGTCTCTCACCATTATATACTGTGATGCTTGTAGGCTTTTTTTTTTTTTTTTTTTTTTTTGG
>NW_006780561.1:526025-532708 GCF_000442215.2 Lipotes vexillifer
TACGGTACGTGGGCCTCTCACTGTTGTGGCCTCTCCCGTTGTGGAGCGCAGGCTCCGGATGTGCAGGCTCAGTGGCCATGGCTCACGGGCCTAGCCGCTCCGTGGCATGTGGGATCTTCCCGGACTGGGGCACGAACCCGTGTCCCCTGCATCAGCAGGCAGACTCTCAACCACTGCGCCACCAGGGAAGCCCCTGTAGGCTTTTTATATATGCTCTGTATCAGGCTGATAGTTCCTGGTATTCTTGCATTGTTGAGAAGTTTTTTTTCCCCTTAATTATCAGTATGTTGAACTTTGCCAAATGCTTTCTGTGCATCTGTTGGGATACTCATATGACTTGTCTGTTTAGTTTGTGGATATGGTGAATTTTTTTATTGATGGATTTTTAAAAATTTATGTGATACAGTTTTCCCCCACTATCTGAAAGTATAGCATTCCTGTGAAACATTTTGTAAGCCAGAATGGCCTAAAATGAAGAAGTGTTTACCTTAGGACACATCTTGGTAACGGATGCACAACATAAATCCAGATAAAGCACAGATCTTCAGACGCAGTTCAAAGCTATGGCGGCTGGATGCTGAGATGCTGAATGTAGTTGCCGCTCTTGGTATGCGCTGCCTCAGGGATGGTTACCTGCAAAATAAACGCTGAATGGTATTTTTGGTTTTTCATAAAAGTGAAAACCCTCTTTGGATTTCTTTTGGTCAGCAATAACAGGTACTAGTGCAGCAGGTCTTTCATAAAAGCAAATGGCATACAGTAAACTTTCAAAAGGTGGGGGATAGCTATATATACATACATAACCGTTTTAACCATTTTTAGATGCACATTTCAGTGGCATTAAGTACAATTACAGTGTTGTGCAACTATCACCACTATCCACTGCCAGAATGTTTTCATCATCCCAAGTAGAAATACTGGTTTTAGTATCACTGTCAGGGTAGTGCTGGCCTCCTATAGTAAGTTTGGAAGTATCTCCTCCTCTTTCATAGTCTCAAAGAGTTTGGTATTCTTTCTTCCTTAATTGTTGGGTAGAATTTACCAGTGGAGTCATCTGGGTTTAGAATTTTTTCTGTAGGAAGGTTTTAAGTATAAATTGAGTTTAAAAAATAGATATAAAACTACTCAGAGTATCTCCTTCTGCTTGAGTGAGCTTTGGCAGTTCAGATCTTTCAAGGAATTTGTCCATTTCATCTAAGCTGAGTTTAATGGCATAAAATTGTTCATAACACAGCCTTATCATTCTTTTAATGGCTACAGCATCTGTAGTGATATTTTCTCTCTCGTTTCTGATATTGATAATTTGTTTCTTCTCTTTTTTTCTCCTGATCAATCTGGCTAGGGGTTTATCAATTATTTTTATCCTTTTCAAACAACCAGGTTATGGTTTGATTGGTTTTTCTCTCTTTTTCTGTTTTCAGATTTATTGATTTCTGCTCATTATTTTATCCTTCCTTCACTCGCTTTGGATTTAATTTTCCGTTCGTTTTCTAGTTTTGTAAGCTAGAAGCTTAGATTGTGGATCTGAGAACTTTCTTCTTTTCTAATATAAGAATTTAATGATATGTATTTCTCTTTAAGCACTGGTTTAGCTCTGTCCCACAGATTTTGACTAGTTGAGTTTTTATTTTTATTCATTTCAAAATTTGTTCTAATTTCCCTTTGATTTCTTCTTTCAAGTCCTGTGTCTCTTCTGATTTTCTGTTTACTTCTTCTATCAAGTGTTAATGTCTCCAGCTAGAAATTTGGATTTATCTACTTTCAGTTTTATCAATTTTGTTTTATGTACTTTGAAGCTGTGTTGTTACATACATATACCTTTAGGATTGTTATGCCTTTATGATGACTTGGCCACTTCATTATTATGTGATTTTTTTTCTCTCCCTGGTAATATTCCTTGTTCTGAATTCTTCTTTGTCAGATGTTAATATAGTCACTCCAGTTTTATTCTGATTAGTGTTTGTGTGGGATATTTCCCCCCCATCATTTTACTTTTAGCCTATCTGTTATGTTTAAATTGGTTTCTTTTAGAAAGCATATAATAGGGTCTTGCTTTTTAAAATATAATTTGACAATCTCTGCCTTTTAGTTTTGGGGGTGATCAGACCATTTGTACTTATTATAGCTGTTGATGTGGTTGGATTTAAATCTACCATCTTATTAGTTGTTTCTGTTTTTTCCATTTACTCTTTGTTCACTTTTTTCTCTTTCACCTTTGATGTGGTCATACATTTTACTTCTCTCTATATAGTATAACACCCACAGTTTTTTGTTACTAATTTTGCTTTATATAGTCAATCTTTTTATGTGGTTAAAATCAGGAAAAGTATCTTACATTTAGTTTCATTTTTTACCATTTTCAGAATTCTTCATTCATTTGTGTATATCTAAATTTCTTTATGGTATTATACTCTTGCTTGTAGAACTTCCTTTAATACTACTTGTATTAGCAGGTCTGCTGGCAGTGATTTCTGTCAGCTTTTGTTTGATGAGAAGTTTGTTATTTCATCTTCATTTTAAAAGTTATTTTTGTCTGGGTGTGGCATTCTGGGTTTTTGTGTTTCTTTCAGCACTTTCAAAGATCTTGTTCCACTGTCTTCTGACTTGCATAGTTTTTTATGTGATGTCTGTTGTAATTTTTATCTGCCTTTTTTTCCCCCTCTGGGTGTGATGTTTTTTCCCCCTCTGAAGGCCTTCAGAATTTTCCTTTTTCATTAGTTCTCAGCAGTTGGACTCTGGTGTGTCTAAATTTGATCCTTTCCTTTCTTCCTCCTTCTCTTCTTCCCTCTTCTCCCTCCTTCCTCTTCCGTTTCTGCCTTTTGCCTCCTTTTCTTCCTCTTCCTCCTTCCTTTCTCCTTTTTGTATTTTTCCTGCTTAGTGGTCTCTGAACACAGTGGATCTGGGATTTGTTGTCATTCAGTTATTTTGTCAAATACTCAGGTATCATCTTTTAAAATATTTCTTCTTCCTTGTTTTCTCTCTCCTTGGGAGTTTCCCGTTACACATTTGTTAGCCCATTGGTGTTGTCTTAATAGATCCAGAATCTTCTGTTCTTTTTTATTTTTCACTCCTTTTTTTTTTTCCTGTTTCTCAGTTTGAGGAATTTCTATTGATTTATCTACAGTATTACTGATTATTTTCCAGCTATGTTCATCTATTAACAATGACATCAATATTAATTTTCTTCTGTGGTATTTATCTCCCTAGGATTTCCATCTGCTTTTGTTCTACTATAATTTCTGTTTTTCTCCTGAAATTCTCCAAATGTTCATGCATGTTTTTTACCTTTTACATTAGATCTTTTAACCTATTAATCATAGGTATTGTAAAATTTATTTCTTAGAGTTCTAGTATCTGGGTCCTGTTTTGTTGACTTCTCCCTCTTTTGACAAAGGGTTATTTCTTTTTGGAGTTTTGGGTGTCTCATAATGTTTGAATGAATGTTGGACATTGTGTATTGAGAAACATTAGAGGCTGAGTTAAACAGCATTTATGTTGAGAAATAGGCACATCTCTTCTTCTGTTAGACTGTTACTATGGAGGGTGGCATCAATCTAGTCAGTAGTTGGGCTTGTTTTGGGTTTCGCTGTTGCCACAGTCTGTTAACTTCAAGTTCCTTTAGCAGTGGTTTGCTGTTATCTGTGTTTTGTTTGCGGTAAGGTTTGGGGAGGGTTTTTCCTCAATGTTTCTGCTCCTCAGGTTGCAGATCCTCAGGTTGCAGCAGTCTTTCTTTGCTCTGCCATGAGGTGAGGGGTATCTCTATGCTTTGTAGTCAACTGCTTCTACTTACTATTTGATCATAGGATTGTGTTGGCTAAGGGAGCATAATTCTTTTTTTTTGTTTTAACATCTTTATTGGAATATAAGTGCTTTACAATGGTGTGTTAGTTTCTGCTGTATAACAAAGTGAATCAGCTATACATGTACATATATCCCCATATCTCTTCCCTCTTGCATCTCCCTCCCTCCCACCGTCCCTATCCCACCCCTCTAGGTGGTCACAAAGCACCGAGCTGATCTCCCTGTGCTATGTGGCTGCTTCCCAATATCTATCCGTTTTACATTTGGTAGTGTACACATGTCCATGCCACTCTCATTTTGTCCCAGCTTACCCTTCCCCCTCCCCGTGTCGTCAAGTCCATTCTCTAGTAGGTCTGCGTCTTTATTCCTGTCCTGCCCCTAGGTTCTTCATGACCCTTTTTTTTTTTTTTTTTTTTGGCGGTACGCAGGCCTCTCCCTCTTGCAGCCTCTCCCATTGCAGAGCACAGGCTCCAGACGTGCAGGCTCAGCGGCCATGGCTCACGGGTTCAGCCGCTCCACGGCACGTGGGATCTTCCCGGACCGGGGCACGAACTCGCGGCCCCCGCATCGGCAGGGGGGGTGCCACATCTTCTTTATCCATTCATCTGTTGATGGACACTTAGGTTAAAAGACAACCCTCAGAATGGGAGAGAATATTTGCAAGTGAAGCAACTGACAAAGGATTAATCTCCAAAATTTACAAGCAGCTCATGCAGCTCAATATCAAAAAAACAAACAACCCAATCCAAAAATGGGCAGAAGACCTAAATAGACATTTCTCCAAAGAAGATATACAGATTGCCAACAAACACATGAAAAAATGCTCAACATCGTTAATCATTAGAGAAACGCAAATCAAAACTACAATGAGATATCACCTCACACCGGTCAGAATGGCCATCATCAAAAAATCTACAAACAATAAATGCTGGAGAGGGTGTGGAGAAAAGGGAACCCTCTTGCACTGTTGGTGAGAATGTAAATTGATACAGCCACTATGGAGAACAGTATGGAGGTTCCTTAAAAAACTAAAAATAGGACTACCATATGACCCAGCAGTCCCACTAGTGGGCACATACCCTGAGAAAACCATAATTCAAAAAGAATCATATACCACAATGTTCATTGCAGCTCTATTTACAGTAGCCAGGACATGGAAGCAACCTAAGTGAGCATAGTTCTTGATTTTCTTGTCCAACTTCATTCTCAGGCAGACTCTGTGGGCCTGGGGCTCAGAGGTGGGTTTTTCCTACTATTTCTACCTCCTTCCCCATGGTAGCCAAACTTTACTTTGGATCTGTAGGTTGTGTTGGGTGCAATAGAGTTTTCCAGCCCCTTTCCCAGCATTTTCAGACATCTGCTTTATATTGGTGCAGGGTCTTTCTCTCAAGAGGGTTTTCTACCCTTCCTCTTTTTTTTCCCCAGGAGTAGATAGCTTTTGCTTCTACTCTTTACCTGGAAGCAATGAGTCTTTGCCTGAGCTTTCGGGTTAATAAAATTTCCTCCCTCTACCCCAGAGGCAGGTAGGATTTGTTTCTCTCCTTTCATAGTGGCTTGAGCTTTTGTCTTTGTATGCGAGAAGACTAGAGGAGTGTGCAAAGTTCTTCGCTTTTCTCTCAGTGACAGACATTCACCTGCTTCATACCTGTACCACCAAGTGAGGCTCTCTCCAGTTTCCTGATATACCTCCAGTTGTCCTGAGTTCCCAGAGGAAGCCCGTGGAAAAGCACTTCTCTCTGGACTTCCTAGTTTTTCTAAACTGCTATGCTAATCCACATGTACTCTTTCAGAATTTACTAACATTTCATCTGCTTTCTTCTTACCAGCATTTTTGGTATTCATCTCTTCCTTCCTTGCTCTGCCAATGTTGAAATATTTTGTGAGCCCAGCCTCTCCTCAGAGGGGTTTGTCACTCTCTAGAATTCATGTCATTTGTTTGCTTTACAATTTCAGATCTCTGATGGGTTCAAGAAAAGTTAGGATTTTTTACATTGTCTGGCTCTTTCTCATTGTTACATTTCTACATTCTAAGGAAGAGTGGAACACTCTCTCTACCTTTAAAAAACTATACTGATCTTGGGCTTCCCTGGTGGCGCAGTGGTTGAGAGCCCGCCTGCCGAGGCAGGGGACACGGGTTCGTGCCCCGTACGGGAAGATCCCACATGCCGCGGAGCGGCTGGGCCCGTGAGCCATGGCCGCTGAGCCTGCGCGTCTGGAGCCTGTGCTCCACAACGGGAGAGGCCACAGCAGCGAGAGGCCCGCATACAGCAAAAAAAAAAAAAAAAAAAAAAAAACTATACTGATCTTGTACCTTGATTTTTTTTTTTTCACTTACATGTCGTGGTTTCACTCATGACTTGGAATTTGTTCTACATCAAGACATAACTGGCATGTGCTTTATTCTTTTTTATATTTGTTTATTACATATTGGTCAGAGTAATATAAGTAGTACTCATATATGTATAAGAAGTCAAGATTTATTCAAGATTAATGGTATGAAGACTCAAGTTTTATAATAAAAAACCATGCTGTCCTGCACTGCAGCTGACCATTTCTGTTTCCCTTTTTCCAAAGGCAACCACTCACTACCCATTTTAGTTGTTCTGTTGTTTTCTACTGTCAGTAGCTTATACTGAGATTTCTTGGTGTTTTTTTTTTTTTTTTTTTTTTTTCTTTTTAGGCTATTATCTGAGTTCCTGCTATGGAAAGTGAAGATTTAGTTCTCTTATTCATACTCCACATGTATACTTTTCTATGTCTGTCTAATTTAACCCCAAACTCTCTTCCAAGTAAACACATCATGTACTTTTTTAGTTTCTTGGTTTTTCTTTCTTGGAGCTCTTTATCCTCCTCTTCTTTTTTTTTTTTTTTTAACATCTTTA
>NW_006780561.1:539066-541383 GCF_000442215.2 Lipotes vexillifer
TCCCGGGAACCTGGCAGTGGCGGGCTGCACAGGCTCCCCGGAAGAGGGGTGGGGGCCGTGACCTGTGCTCGCACACAGGCCCCTTGGTGGCGGCAGCAGCAGCCTTAGCGTCTCCCGCCCGTCTCTGGTTTCCGAGCTTTTCTCGCGCCCGTCTCTGGAGCTCCTTTAGGCAGCGCTCTTAAAACCCCTCTCCTCGCGCACCAGGAAACACAGAGGCAAGAAAAGGTCTCTTTCCTCTTGGGTAGGTCCAGACTTTTCCCCGGACTCCCTCCCGGCTAGCCGTGGCGCACTAACCCCTTCGGGCTATGTTCAAGCCGCCAACCCCAGTCCTCTCCCTGAGCTCCGACCGAAACCGAAACCGAGCCTCAGCTCGCAGCCCCGCCCGCCCCCGGCGGGTGAGCACACGAGCCTCTCGGGCTGGTGAGCGCCGGTCGGCGCCGATCCTCTGTGCGGGAATCTCTCCGCTTTGCCCTCCGCGCCCCTGTTGCTGTGCTGTCCTCCGCGGCTCCGAAGCTCCCCGCTCCGCCTCCCGCAATCTCTGCCCGCGAAGGGGCTCCTAGTGTGTGGAGAGCTTTCCTCCTTCACGGCTCCCTCCCACTGGTGCAGGTACCGTCCTTATCCTTTTGTCTCTGTTTATTCTTTTTTCTCTTGCCCTACCCAGGTACGTGGGGAGTTTCTTGCCTTTTGGGAGGTCTGAGGTCTCCTGCCAGCGTTCAATAGGTGTTCTGTAGGAGTTGCTCCACGTGTAGATGTATTTCTGGTGTATCTGTGGGGAGGAAGGTGAGCTCTGCGTCTTACTCCTCCGCCGTCTTGGAAAGAGTCCTATCCTCCTCTTCTGCTTTGGATTGTTTGTTTGATGGATCTGCTAAAGACCCACTGTTTTGGTTCTTTTCTTCACCATTTCACTGAAAATTGCTTTTGCCTCTCTCCCTTGTTGAGTCGCCTGTTTTCTGGACAGTTTCCCTTTTTCTTCAGTTATTTCCTTGTGTTGATGGAGTACATGCTCTAGTAGCTTCCTGATAGAGGATACCTGGGGAGTAAATTTTTTTGAGATCTTATAGGTCTGATACGTCTTTATGTTTCCCACACAGTTAATAGTTTTTCTGAGACATAATTCTAAATTAGAAATACCTTTTTCACAGAGTTGTGAAGGCATTGCACCAATGTTTTCTACCTCTCAGCATTACTGTTGAAACTCCAAAGCCTTCTGATTCTTCAGCCTGTTATGAAACCTTTATGTTTCGTCTCCCTCTTGATGCTTTTCTAACTTCTTTTCTCAGGAGTTTGGAAAATTCATGGGTGATTGACTTGATTTGTATATTCTTTTATAAATTGTGTTCGGTGTTTGGGTTTCAGTCCAGAGATTCATATACTTTAAAAGTGGGAAACGTCTTATATTTTTTCTTTGATAATTTCTTTCCTTCCATTTTTGCTAATGTTTCTTTCTAGGTTACCTGTTAGTCTAATGGATGATCTTCTGATTCTTTCTTTATTTTCTATTTCTGTCTCTTTTTCTTTATGTTCTGTTTTCTAGGAGATTTCTTCAATTTTGTCTTCCAGTTGTTCTTTGAAATATTTTGCTTCAGCTATTATATTTTTTTATTTCCCAGAGCTCTTTCTCATTCTCAGAATATTCCTCTTTATAACCTCCTGTACTTGTTTAATGGGTGTAATATTTCTCTCTCTTTCTTTCTCTTTGAGAACTCTTTTTTAAAACCTTTTTTTTTTTTTTTTTTTTTAGAGTTTTATTCTGTTCCCTGTGTTGTCCTCACCATCCTTGTGGATCGGTAGGCTGGGTGTTGTCTTCTGAGGCCCAGTGAGGAAGGGAGCTGGGGAACCTTATCTTCCAGAATGTAAGGATGTAGCTTTGGACTCCATCTCCTTCTTTGTAGTGTGGCGTATAGATCCATCCCATCCTCAGCTGTACCTGGTGTCCAGACTCTCTCTGTTTTAGGCCTTTCTGAAGAGGAAACCTTTTAGGAAATCTGTCTCCTTGGGGTCAAAGAGGTAACCTGGAAGTCTCACAGCAGTTTGAAAGAGCTCCAAACAATCTTTGTGTTTTCAGGCTCCTCCCGGGTTCATCTTTAGAAGTACCAGGTGTGCTTCTGATTCCCGAGGCTTTCTGGGGTCCTGGAGCACAAACTGATTTACTCTTTGTTAGCTCTTTGCTGGCTTCTTGCTCTGCCGGTGAGGTTTCATCCAGCTCACATCTGCTAAGTTAGTTGCAACTAATCTGCTTTCCAGGTTACCAACTCTGACTTACCTCTTCTGCTGTTGCTTCCTTTCATATTCTGGGGAGGGTAGGGGCAGAGGGAAA
>NW_006780561.1:541395-557361 GCF_000442215.2 Lipotes vexillifer
GAAAGAGAGAGAGTTTATGGATTATTGGATTATCAATTTAGAGTTGTTTGGGGAGAGAGAAGAGATTACTCTTTGTGGTCACTGTGTCATGTTTAAGCAGAAACCTTACAAAAGCAGTTTCATTAGAGTGTTGGGGTAGAAATCAGAGAGCAGCAGGCTTGGGAGTCGGTTGAAGGTGAAAAATTAGGCTTAGGGAATAAAATCTAACATTTAAGTAACTTTGGTTATTAGTAGGAGGAGAGAAAAGGAGAAATAAAGTGCTGAATGTATTATTACCAACTTCAGCTGAGCACTCAGGTGCCTGAGGATCTGTATTCTTCTAATCAGCCAGCTCTTTCCTTCCCTGAAGTGACTTATTCCTTGCTGTGTACACTTCCCTCAGATTTATAACCCCCTCCGTCAGCTCTCATCTCATTCTGTGGTCCTGTTTTGTGCTTCTCAGAGAACGTGCGTATGGGAGTCTCCTCAGGCCTTGCCGTCCATGTGTATCTGCCTTTACACACGTTTTCTCCTCCGTCCTCTCACAGTTGTACACTATTTGCTGGAAATGTAGTTTGTGTTTATATATGGATTTAATTTGTCCATTTGATCTTTGACGTCTGATAACATACATACTGCTTATAATAGGAAATAGGCCTTTTCCCCTCCTGGAGTACTTAATAACACCAGCTCCACAAAAAGAGAATGTAACCAGTTAAAGTCACTTATAATGTGATTAAAATACTTTACTACTTCAAAATATCTGAGCTCAGAATATATTTTACACTAGACGTTGACCAAATCATCTGGGAAAAGCCAGGATATTCCAGATTTCACTTAAAGTTAGGGTTTGGTTTTCGATTTTTTTGCACATGTCATTAGCAATATTCAGTGACCCTTGTCAGGACTTGTCCAGAACAGACATAGTAATGTTTCTATTGTTAATTTGACTTCAGAAGTGATAAAGCAGCCCTTTAGTCACTTTGGCACTTGTGATGATTATTGTCTACTGTTTGAAAAAGAATTATTCACTTCTTCACCACCTTGGTAGAGCCCATGTTGTATAAATATAATACATATACTAAATATGGGGCTTTATGGATGGCTTAAATTATAAATTTAAATAAACAGATAAAAGCAGGAGACATAAGAAACAGATTCGAATGTAGAAAAGGGATACATGGTACTGTTCATGTTAGTTATTCTTGTGTCCATGGTTCTGGGGTCAGAGGTGGAGAGAACGAGCAGAATAACCTTTGCCCTTGCTTAATTGATTAGTCAGCTTTTTTCTTTTTGAATTTGAGTCTCTTTCCCCAGACTTAAACAATTGGTTTAATCTTTCAGACAGGGGAAAACAAAGGATGGAGTGGTCCAAAGGCTGGGTTTCCTGAGCCAACAAATAACAGTAAGTTTCTGTTTTTATATTAACTACACTTGGTGTTCATCAGTGGTTCAGTGACTTGTCCCTCATTGGGTATTTACTGGGTCTGTTTGGACCTGAGATGACACGTTAAGTATTAATGGGGGATGCACGGAAGTTGTGGTGTTTGCTTTCCTGGAACTGACAGAAGACACAGGTACTCATATCTTTAACATGGTTCAGTCATTGCAGACGGAGTACTGTTTTATCCATAAAGCAGTGATGTTCTTTTTTTATAAGTTGTTTTTGTTGTGACATTATTACAATAGAAAAGAATCAAGAAAGAAAAACAATTATCTATCAGCCCATTATAACCCAACATCAACTGTTTTCACAGTTCTACTTTTTAGGTACACACACACACACACACACACACACACTTTTACATAATTATAATGTAGACGAAAGTTTGTACTGGGTTTCATTTAACATTGTAATACCCACATTTTTCAGGTTGTGCTGAGTCATTAGAATTTTTGATATTTTATTAAAGTCACTAATTGAAATATCAGACATGTAAGAATAAAATTGCTCACAATTTTATTCCAAATATAGTATATCAGACATTTAAAAATCCCCTTCAGGTTATTTCTTTTTTCAGAGGTACGTGATCAAGCTGTTATGCATTGGAAGCATAGATATTTTGCTTAATTTCCTCCCCACCTTTCCCAAAAAGCATCTGTTGTCACTGAAGTGACTGTTTTACTGTAAATCGGTAAAACAGCACAGCCAGCCAGTGAAGACCCCCGTCGAAGTGAAGTCCCGAGTGAAGTCAGATCTCTCTCATTTCTAACCCTAGTTCTCTTCTTCATAACCTTCAGAAGCTGAATTAGCTTAAATATGTAAATCGTCATAATGAAGAGTATTCTTTCACGTTAGCAGCTCATCTCTTGATGTATAATGAAATTTGTAACAAACTCTTATCAAAGCAGCTTATGAGAATTGAATTCTTGGATCATCAAAACTAGCCTCTTGGAGAGACTATTTCAGTGAGGTAATAGTATTCATGAGTTACTTTCTGGGAATAATTTAAATAATGTAATATGACTCTGGGCCTTTTGTCTCTGTATGTAAGAATGATGAATGTGATAGGCTTAGCACATTGCCCAAAGAAAAAATGGAATCAGTTCAGGATTCTCAGAGGGTTTGTTTTTAATTCCTTTGATGTTTGAATATATACGATTATAATTACTTGGTCAAGGAATGTAAGAAACATGCAGTTGATCTCAGTTTTATGTAAAGTACTTAGCACAGTATCTCTTTCTTAGTAAGCACATAATGAATGTTAATTTCCTTCCATGCCTTCTCTCATTTTTTTTAATAAAAATTCTATAATTCTGTGTAAGCTCGCCAAAAATTCCATTCTTATACTTGCTATCTGTCAGAGTTTTTGCATGTACATGTGAACCAAAGAATATATATGGTTTATATTTGAATAGTTACTTTTGGCATTAGATATTTTTTCAAAGAACATAAACATTATGCATTTGAATATGGAAGTCAGATAGTTGTTAACTTGATAGTTTTAACATGAAAGCACATTGTAGATAGCCTCCAAACTCCCATCATTAAACAGTGATATTTTGACCCTCATCTTTATGTCTGTTGATTTTTTTCATAATTTGCTAAGGGATTTGGAACTCCTTTGCAAGTAGGGGAAGAAATATCACAAAGAGGCCAGTGAGTTTCAGTGATGAGAAATGTATAAGAATGCATAAAAGATTTGCTTTAAACGTAATGTTAGAAGTGATAAAGCTGTTTGAAGCCCCCTCAAAATTTAACCAAACTGTTAACACTCTAGGACTTCCTCTGGTCTACAGTAGAGTAGCTCAAACTGAGAATTTGAAAGGAGGATGATCCGTCACCCCTTCCCAGTATGAGGAGGTGAGAAAGCTGATACAAGGTTCTTCTGTGAGTGGCCTGCAGGTTACCACAGACAATGAGGGCAGCCCAGCTCTGAAAATTAACTGTTTCTCTTCCCTAGAGCTAGTTCTCTCTAGTGGAGCCCCCAGGTCCTCTGGAGCCAGCTCGTAGCTACTTAAATACAACTTTAGGAAAAAGTTGGTTGCTCTGATGACTCCGTGACCTAAAAAATAATATGAATTCATATATTATGATAACGTTTAGGTTGAATTCTCTTCTACTTAATCAGTTCCTTAAGTTTGAAATTCTGCCCTAGGTGGTTCCTGTCCTGTGGACAATACCTGTGTTAGTGTTTTGCAGGCAGGGGATAGAGCAGGGGTCTCAGTACGGCACATGTGGGAAGACAGGAATTTGAGAGACTGCCAGAGCTGCCTGCCTCACTGCCATATTGTCTGACCTTGAGCAACTCAGTTTACATCTTATTTTTCAATGTGCTCTGTTAAGAGTTACACATATCAGTTTATAGTGTTGAGTATCTTTACTTTTCTAGCATTCGTAAAGTGATTAATCATCCTTGAATAACATATGAAAAGGTAACATATTACTTTGTAGAAAACAGAATGTCATCATAAAGTGACTCTCTTCATTTTTTTTTTTTTGATTAAACTTTACGTTACTTCACAAGTTGTAGTTAAAAAGAACAAATTTTTAGCCAACAATTATTTGGATAAATATTATGAAATTAACTTGGAACCACAGTGTACAAAAATTAAAAGAAGAGGACTTCCCTGATGGCACAGTGGATAAGAATCCGCCTGCCAGTGCAGGGGACACAGGTTCGATCCCTGGTCTGGGAAGATCCCACATGCCGTGGAGCAACTAAGCCCGTGTGCCACAACTACTGAGACTGCGCTCTAGAACCCATGAGCTACAACTGCTGAGACCGCGTGCCACAACTACTGAGTCCGTGTGCTGCCAACTACTGAAGCCCACATGCCTAGAGCCCGTGCTCTGCAACAAGAGAAGACACCGCAATGCGTAGCCCACGCACTGCAACGAACAGTAGCCCCCGCACTGCAACGAACAGTAGCCCCCGCTCACCACAACTAGAGAAAGCCCGCATGCAGCAATGAAGACCCAACGCAGCCAAAAATAAAAAAAAATTAAATCTTCAAAAAAAAAATTAAAAGAAGAGACTACAGAATTGGAAAGGGGGAAGAAGACAGTTTTAACCTGGCACAGCTAGCACCTAACTGTAAGTAGACAAAAAAAGTTAATGTACATGTGCATTTAATTTTTGAAGTGGAAGATATTTTTTAAAAGATTACAGTCATAAGAAACTGCTAACAGTTACAACAAAAAAATAGTTTAAATGGTTTTGCAAGTGATTGTGATTTCAGAGCCTGGTTCCTGGCTTGATTGCCTGCAGATTTAAAACATGGACCTAATTTTTGCATGCTCCACAAGCCTTTCTTCATTGCACTGAATTGCAGAATGTAGACTATTCTCAGTGTATTTTCACCCTGTGAATCACTGTCATAGTCATGTTGAAGTGCAAGAACACATAACTCTGTAATGTGAGGTTTGTGTTAAATTTAGCATGGGGCAATTTTATGCTTGGCACACACGTAAGAAGCTAGATTTTTACAGTTGAATGACTAACAAGTTTTTTAAAAGATCATGCATTTTAAAGACTTACTGACGGCTCATGGAAAACTTTGTAAAATTTTTAGATACAGTTCAGTTGATAAAATCTTTTTTTTTTTTTGTATTCACATTCCATGTTTCTTATTAACACAGGGTTTTACTTAAAAGCAGGTTCACTGTTTCTTAAAGGTAAACTCTAGCTTAATTCGAAATTGGACTAAGCTCAGAAGCATTCACTGGTATGTGCCGAATCCACCCACTAAAAGATTGATCTGAGGCATTTTTCACATAAATATTTTTCTGTTAACCTTTTAAAAAGTTTTATTTAGCCCCTGTGAAATACGCTGGCTCTTCTAAGGTTCATTAGAGATGACCCAAGACAAATACTTTTGGGATGGGAAAGAATTCTTAATAACCTTTTCAGTATTGAAGTTGACTTATCAAAATTTTTGTCACTTTTATGTTATCTCCATGTATTATTAAACTCTGTATATCCTGAAACCAGGAGGATAAACCATCCCGGTGACATGACATTAGAGAGATTGCATGCTTGTTTCCCCTATGCTGTGTGCTGTATTTAGAACCTCTGCATTTTGGAGCGGGGTGGGTGGGTGAAGTCTGTACTTTTAAGAGAATAGATGAATAGATTCTTTAAGTGTTTCGGGAGAATTCCCTGAACAGTTCCCTTTTGGGGCTCCCATAACAGAAGCCACTTCGTAATGACAGTTAAATTAGTTGGAGCCAATAGGATTTAAATACAGAGCCAAATGATTCAACTTAATTATTTATTTAGACATCTAAATACTACGTTGAAAATCTAAGAGTGTAGCTGACTTGTAGCATTCTATTTTATTTTTTCTTCTTCCAGTTTCATTGAGATATAATTGACATATAGCACTGTATAAGTTTAAGATGTACAGGCATAATGATTTGACTTACATCATGAAATGGTTATCACAGTAATTTTAGTGAACATCTATCGTCTCATACAAAGTTAAAGAAGTAGAAAAAAATATTTTTCCTTATGATGAGAAATCCTAATATTTGCTCTCTCATCAACTTTCATCTGTAACATCCAGCAGTGTTAATTCTATGTATCATATTGCACATTACATGCCTAGTACTTATAACTGGAAGTTTGTACCTTTTGACTGCCTTCACCCAGTTCCCCCTTCCTTACCTCCCACCTCTAGTAGCCACATATCTGATCTCTTTTTCTATGAGTTTGTTTGTTTGTTTTTGAAGTATAATTGACCTACAACACTGTGTTAGTTCCTGTTACACAACATAGTCATTAAATATTTCTATAAATTTCAAAATGAGCACCACAGTAAGTCTAGTTATGATTTCACTATACAAAGATATTACATAGTTATTGATTATATTCCCCACACTGTACATTTCATACCCATGACACATTTATTTTGAAGCTGGAAGTCTGTACCATCCTAATCTCCCTCATTTATTTCTTTCCTCCCCCAACCCCCTCTAGCAACTACCTGTTGGTTCTCTGTATCTATAACTCTTTTGTTTTGTTATGTTTGTTCATTTGTTTCGTTTTTAACTTCCACATATAAGTGAAGTCATACGGTATTTGTCGTTCTCTGTCTGGTTTGTTTCACTTAGCATAATACCCTCTAGGTTCATCCGTTTTGTTGAAAATGGGAAGATTTCATTGCTTTTTAGGGCTGAGTAATATTCCATTGTATGTATCAAGTCAATCTACGGATTCAGTGAAATTCAGTACAATGAAGAAAGCCTGGGAAGCATGCACAAATTAGGTCCGCGTTTTAAATCTGCAGGCAGTCAAGTCAGGAACCAGGCTCTGCAATCACAGTCACTTGCAAAACCATTTAAACTGTTTTTTTAGTTGTAACTGTTAGCAGTTTCTTATGACTGTAATATTTTAAAAAGTATCTTCCACTTCAAAAATTAAATGCACATATACTTCAACTTTTTTTGTCTACTTACAGTTAGGTGTTAGCTGTGCCAGGTTAAATTGTCTTCAGGGTACAAAATTCTGTTGCTTTTCTGTACACTAACAATGAACTGTCACAAAAAGCAATTGAAAAAACAATCCCATTTACAGTTGCATCAAAGAAATAAAAATACCTAGGAATAAATCTAACCAAGGAGGTAAAAGACCTGTACTCGGAAAACTGTAAGACGTTGGTGAACATACGTTTTTTTCTAATTAGTGTTTTCATTTTCTTCAGATAAATACTGAGGCGTGGAATTGCTACATCATAGTTCTATTTTTAATTTTTTGAGGAATCTCCATACTGTTTTCCATAGTGACTGCACCAATTTATATTCCCGCCAGCAGTGCATGATAGTTCTCTTTTCTCCACATCCTTGCCAACACTTGTTATTTGTTGTCTTTTTTAAAAATTGAAGTATAGTTGATGTACAATATTATATAAGTTTCAGGTGTACAGGTGATTCACAATTTTTAAAGGTTATATTCCACTTACAGTTATTATAAAATATCGGCTGTATTCTGTGTTGTACAGTATATCCTTGTAGCTTATTTATGTATTATACATAGTAGTTTTTACCTCTCAATCCCCTACCCTTATCTTGCCTCTCCCCTTCTTCCTCTCCCCATTGGTAAGCACTAGTTTATTCTCTACATCTGTGAGTCTGTTTCTTCTTGCTGTATTCACTAGTTTGTTTTATTTTTATAGATTCCACATGTAAGTGATATCGTACAGTATTTGTGTTTCTCTGTCTGACTCATTTCACTTAGCGTAATACCCTGTACGTCCATCCACATTGTTGCAGATGGCAAAATTTTATGGTTTTTTATAGCTGAGTAGTGTTCCTTTGTACGTATATACCACATCTTCTTTATCCATTCATCTATTAATGGACACTTAGATTACTTCCATATCTTGACAGTTATAAACAGTGCTGCTGTGAACATTAGGGTGCATGTATCTTTTCAAATTAGTGTTTTCAGTTTTTTCAGATAAATCCCCAGGAGTGAAATTCCTGGATCATATGGTAGCTCTATTTTTATTTTTTTTGAGAAACCTCCATACTGTTTTCCATAGTGGCTGCAACAATTTACATTCCCACCATCAGTGCAGGAGGGTTCCCTTTTCTCCACACCCTCAGCAACATTTGTTATTTGTGGTCTTTTTGATGATAGTCATCCTGACAGGTGTGAGGCGATCTCTCATTTTGTTTTTAATTTGCATTTTTCTGATGATTAGCAATGTTGAGCATCTTTTCATGTGGCTATTGGCCATCTGTATGTCTTCTCTGGAAAAATGTCTTCAGGTCTTCTGCCCATTTTTAAATGGGGTTTATTTTTTGATGTTGAGTTGTATGAGCTGTTTATATACTTTGGATATTAACCCCTTATCGGTCATATCATTTTCAAATATTTTCTCCCATTCCATAGCTTGTATTTTCATTTTGTCAATGGTTTCCTTCACTGTGCAAAAGCTTTTAAGTTTAATCAGATCCCATTTGTTTATTTTTGCTTTTATTTCCTTTGCTTTAGGAGACAGATCCAAAAATATGTTGCTACAATTTATGTCAAAGAGTATTCCACCTATGTTTTCTTCTAGGAGTTTTATGCTTTCCATTCGTAGATTTAGCTCTTTAGTTCATTTGAGTTTATTTTTGTATATGGTGTTAGAGAATGTTCTGATTTCATTCTTTTACATGTAGGTGTCCAGTTTTCCCAGCACCACTTACTGAAGAGACTCTCTTTTCTCCATTGTATATTCTTGCCTCCTTTGTCATAGATTAATTGACCAGAGTATGTGGGTTTATTTCTGCGCTGTCTATTCTGTTCCATTGGTCTTTGTTTCTGCTTTTGTGCTAGTACCACCATACTGTTTTGATTACTGTAGCTTTGTAATATAGTTTTAAATTAGGGAGCATGTTCTTTGTTCTCTGTCAAGGTTGTTTTAGCTATTCAGGGTCTTTTGTGTTTCCATACAGATTTTAGAATTATTTGTTCTAGTTCTGTGAAAAATGCCATTGGCACTTGGATAGGGATTTCATTGGATCTGTAGATTGCCTTGGGTAGTATGGTCATTTTAACAATATTAATTCTTCCAATCCATCTTTCCATCTGTGTTGTCTTCAGTTTTTTTCACCAGTGTCTTACAGTTTTCTGAGTATGGTATTTTACCTTCTTAGTTTAGATTTATTCCATTGGTATTTCAATAGGGGAATGAGAGACAGTGTTAAGCTTGCTTTTGTTTTAGGCATACCAGTTGAGTTTGTAGTTAAGGGCCCATTCATTTAAGGAAAAATAATCTGAAACTAGAAGGAAAGTCTTTAATCAGATTTTTAAAAATATTTATTTATTTTATTTATTTAGGTTGCGTTGGGGCTTAGTTGCAGGCACACGGGCTCTTCATTGTGGCACTCGGGCTTCTCTCTAGTTGTGGTGAGCGGGCTCCAGAGCGTGTGGGCTCTGTCGTTTGCGGCATGCGGACTCTCTAGTTGATGTGCACAAACTCAGTAGTTGTGGCGCACGGGCTTAGTTACCCCGTGGCATGTGGGATCTTAGTTCCCTGACCAGGGATTGAATCTGTGTCCCCTGCATTGCAAGGCGGATTCTTTGCCACTGGACCACCAGGGAAGTCCCTGTAATCAGATTAACACAGTGTATCTTTGTGAAATATTCTCAGGAAAGATAGAATGAATTTAAAAATTTTCATGATTTAAAAAACTTGTTTGACTTACATTTTTACATACAAAATGATTTCAGACTCATGTTTTTTAAAAAATGAAACCATATGAACCATTTTAGGATACATTTATTGATTGCAGTATGACAGTGTTTTTAAGCATAAGAGCAAAGGATGAAATCATAACTTAAAAAGAGATGGGTTTAGATACATAAAAACTAAAAATGAATTCAGGGAACAGCATAAGAAAATAAAAAGGCAAATGACAAACAGAAAGCATAACTTGCAGCATATGTAAGCACCAGGTTAAATATACCCAAAGGACACCTACAGGTTAAGTAACTTCCCAATAGAAAAATGGCCGAAGGATTTAGGGAGTCATTTAAAAAAAAAAAAACCGAACTTAAATAATGAAAACTGTTCAGCAATCAGGAAAGTCCAGATTAGAAATAAATGTTATATAATTTCGCATCTATATAATTGACAAGAATTTAAAAATGATGATTCTAGCCATTGAAGAAACAGGTACTCACTTACTGCTGAGAAGATTGTGAATTAGCACTGCCTTTCTGAAGAATACAAGAATACAGAGCTTAGGCCCATTTTTTTCTAAAGCTTAACTAAAAGATATGGAAAAATATAAGAGAATGTTTTTTCCATAATAAACATACACAGGTTTATAATCAGAAAAAAACTGAAGTATATTTAAAACACTGACAGATACAACAAACTTGGGCCTGAATTGCACAATCTGGCTGAATTTAAACAAATGATATATATTAAACAGCTATGGAGGTAGTTACTGAATACCTAAGTCCACTTGGGGAGACTTTTATGACTTTTTTTAAGAGGAGAAAATGAGTCGTTTTCTAAAGTTTGAATGAAATTTCAGTTTCTGAAATTTGTTTTGGAAATCTGAAATATGTGCTCCTTATTCTCAGAGCCCTGCGGGGATCAAAGGTGTTTAAAACTAATATTCTTATAACCAAAACAGAGCAGAGCAGTGACACACAGATGAAAGTCTCCCAGAGACTGAAAGCTGAAGTATTAAGAACTACTAAATTATTTTCTCTGTTATCGAAGAAATTCTACAATAAACATAGGATAAAATAAGGGTAATTCTTGCAAGTACCCATTCATCAGCTTGTCTAGAAAGATGGAGGTTTATAACTCCCATATAATATATTATAATTTGCCAAGAAATGTTAAACATGTATTATTTTTAAAGAAAAAATATAGGTAATACTTGATACATAATGAATTTAACACATACAAGTTATGAAGCATGATGATAAAATGAACACTTACAAATCCACTACTGCATTTGAGGACCAGAACATTACCAATGTTGTTACCTTCACCACTTTCTTGTCCCTTGGCCTACCTTGCTTCTCCCCACCTGAGGTAACCACTCTCTGGATTTTATATATAGTCACCCCACCCTTTATTTCATATAGTTTTATCAAATAAGTATGAGTCCTTAACAGTATTTGTTTAGTTTTGCTTTTCTAACTTTAGAAAAAATGACATTATACTGTATACTTTCTGGAACATTTTCTCCCATTTCAAATTATAATTTAAGATTAATTTATTTTGTTAACATATAGTTATTTCATCCACTGTGTGCATATTCTATAATTGATTTATCTATTCTCCTATTAATCCACTTGGGATATTTTCAGGATTTTGCTATCATAAACAATATTACTGTGAACATTTTTGAGCATGTTTCCTGGTGCACATATGTAAGAGTTTCTGGGAACATACCTAGGAGTGGAATCTATGAATTACAAGGTATGTGTACATTCAGATTTACAGGAAATACTGTTTGCTTTGTAGTGGAAGAGTGGAGAGCCCTTCAAACTATCTAGTAGAAGTAGAAACATTTTAAATCACTTTTGTACCTCTGAATTCATTTTAATGATGAGTTTAATTGGACTTCAGTTCAAATTCCACTATATTGTTAATCTTATTTATTTTACTCCTCTATTTTTACTTAGTCTTTTGAGTGGATAAAAATTTTAAATGCAGAAATTTTAAATGAGAAATCTCCCTGTGCTTTTGTCCCCATTAGCACAGTTTCCACCCTGTCTCCCAAACAAGTAATTTTTGATTAGTTTCTTTAATATTACTCTAGAATCTTTTTATACATATAGAAGCAAATTCAAATATGCATTATTTTATCCTCTAGCATTGTAGACACATTGTTATATAATTTTCTTTTCACTCAACAATATGTCCTGAAGATCCTTCCATGTGGATAATGTGTAGGACTTTATTATTTAACTAGTTTTTTTTTGCTGTACGCGGGCCTCTCACTGCTGTGGCCTCTCCCGTTGCCGAGCACAGGCTCCGGACGCGCAGGCTCAGCGGCCATGGCTCACGGGCCCAGCCGCTCCGCGGCATGTGGGATCTTCCCGGACCGGGGCACGAACCCGTGTCCCCTGCATCGGCAGGCGGACTCTCAACCACTGCGCCACCAGGGAAGCCCTATTTAACTAGTTTTGAACTGATGGGCATTTGAGTTGTTTACTGTATTTTTATATTATAAATAATACTGCTGCATAAAACCTCATACATACATCCTTTTAAATGTGTGCTAGTGTATTTGTTGGATAAATTCTTACAAGTGGAAATACTAAGTCAAAGAATATGTGCACTTATAATTTTGATAAATGATGCCAGATTATGCTCAATAGAGATTTCCCAGTTTACATTCCTACTGGCAGTTTATGGGATTTCCTGTTTCCCCACAGCTTCAGTAACAGGGTGCTCTCAAACTTCTGGACATTTGCCAATCTGATAGCTAAACTATGGTATTCTGTGTAGTTTTATTTTGAATTTTTCCTTTTGTGAGTGGGATTGAGTATAGTTTTGGTACATTTACGAGTCATTTCTATACTTTTTTTCACTTCTACACTATGTCAATGATATAGTTATATCTGTTGCTCATTTTAAAATTAGATTGTTGGTCTTTTTTTCTCCTTACTTGAGAAGAGCGTGTGTGTGTGTGTGTGTGTGTGTGTGTGTGTGTTTGTGTGTGTGCCTTTATAATATGACTTGCTAATTTTTTCTTGTTCTCTTTGTTTATGGTGGAATTTTCTTTTTTTTTATATTTTTCATTTTTTAAAACATCTTTATTGGAGTATAATTGCTTTACAGTGGTGTGTTAGTTTCTGCTTTATAACAAAGTGAATCAGCTATACATACACATATATCCCCATATCTCCTCCCTCTTGCATATCTCCCTCCCACCCTCCCTATCCAACTGGAATTTTCTTTTAAAGTTTGTTTTTCTTTTTAATGTATTTGAATGGCCTTTCTTTTATAATCTTTTATAGTATTTGTAATCTTAACGTAGTTAATAATGCCTTCCCCATTCTGAGATTATATAAAATCCTTTTAAGTTACTTTCTGGAACTTTTATAGTTTTATTTTTTGTCCTTAAATCTTTGATCCCTCTGGGATTTATACTGAAAGTTGGATCCAACTTTAATCCCCATTGCACTGAGTCTTGACTGTTATACTAAGATTCTGTATGCATTTGGTATTATTCTGGACCTTCTATTCTCTTCTGTTCATTTGACTATTTGTGCAGCAGTTTTAATCATTGAGTATTTTGTTTTAACGTGAGTAAACTTAAACTTTGTTTAAAACAAATGTGAAAGAAGATATGCTTGGTCTATGATCTTTCTGCACATACTACATGCATTATAAGTAATTGAGAAGGTAAAAGTCTCCTTGACATGAGAGATGAGGGGAACAAGGGTAGTCAAAGTACCAATTAAAAGCACTAAAAGAAGCAGCAGGGAACTGTGTGGTTGAAGGCAGTTAGGTTCAGAAAGGCAGTGGCGACAGTCTCCCTAAAACGTCTGTGTATGATCAGTGTAGCATTCATTCATTCATTCAGAAAGTAAACTGCATTGTACTATTTTTTGTTTTATAGGTGATTTCAACGAAGTTTTTAAAAGTTGAAATTGCTTCTTGAAAAGCTAGTCAATCTGTAATATAAACGTGGTTAACTACTCCCCTTCCCCCCATTAGAAAAGGAGGGGGAACTTTTAAAAAATGAAAAGTGTAATTTGAAAAAAAAATCTATTGCTTTTTATTTAAAAATAGAACCATATAGTGCAGTACCTGAAATTGTCAGTGTTTAATATTTGGACAAATGAAAAAAAAGTGTTTTTACTTTTTTCCCACTGTATTAATGGTCTTAGATATCATCTAGACTTGTGGTTCTCAGCTTGGTGTTGCTGCACTTGATATAATAATAGGTGTCATTATTGGTATTACAACAACCTAATGGAAATAATGCATTCATTCTTAGAAGATTGCTTTGCTTTGGGTTAGAACAATGTATGTCTGAATTCATATCTCAGACTGTTCTGAATCTCAGATTGGCACTGTTTGGTAGAAGGAACAGGAAGATGATTTATTACTAAAGAAATGCAGTCTGTCTGAAAGATAGATCCTTGAAACATGGTATGCATAGAACAAAAAGAAGACAAAAGTCCTAAGTGTGAAAAGGTTGGAGAACATCCAATCGCTTATTTTACAAACAGGAAAACTGAGGCTCAGGTGATTTTATAACTTGCCTGAGGACACTCAGAGGTAGTGAAAACTTGAACTTGTGTCTTCTGATTCTGAGGTCTGCATTTGTCACTAGACAACATATTTATTTCTGTATATATCACTTGCTGATAATTAAGGAAATTTTGAATAATGTTTTCTTAAAGAAATTCTACTAAAATTAAGTATGCATTTTCTTGAAAGAATGTTTCATATATCAGGTACCAGAATCTTTAAAAAAAAAACATTTAGGATGTTTCATAACGTGGAAATTGCCCAAACTATTGTTTCAGATACCAGTTTGATATTTGGGTGGATCATGTAAAAACACTAAAGTGGCTGAGGAAGCATGTGCAGTGTTTGTTTTAACAAAAAAGCCATCTGCTTTACATGACTTTTCTTAAGACTTAAAAAATTTATGAATAGTCTGTTTTTAAAAACACTCTCAGGCTTTTGGGGTGATGTTATTCAAGTGTATTGTTTTATTCCAAGCTTTCTGGTTTGTGTTAAGATGATTCATAGACTTTTAGAGCTGAAAGAGATTTTCAGGTTCTAGTCTAATTCATTTTACAGTTGAAGGAAACAAGGTAAAGAGACAATCTGCAACTTGAACTCTGACAGCTAAGGCTTCAGTGGAGCACATTTACCACTGAACTGTGTCATCTTTTCTTTGTTACATTTTGTGCTAATACACATTTTTTTTTTTGCTACTCTAAAAAAAATTTTAGTTTTTAAGAGCAGTTCTAGATTTACAACAAAATTGAGAGGGAGGTGCAGAGATTTCTCATGTAAACCCTGTCCCCATATGTGCATAACCTTTCACATTATCAACATAACTCACTAGGTGGTACTTTTTTTTTTTTCTTTTACAAAGGATGAACCTACATTGATATATCATGATCACTCGAAGTCCATAATGAACCTTAGGTACATTTTATAGGTTTGGGCAAAAGTGTAATGATATATATCCATCATTACAGTATCATACAGAATATTTTCACTGCCCTAAAAATCTTTTGTACTTTGTCTTTTTCTCTCTCCCTACCTCCCTTCACCCCTGACAACCACTGTTTTTCTTATTGTCTCCATAGTTTCGCCTTTTCCAGGATCTCATGTAGTTGGAATCACAGATCTGTAACCTTTTAAGACTGGCTTCTTGCACATGGTGATAAGCATTTAACGTTCCTCCATGTCTTTTAAGCCCCTATTAAATGTATCTTTTGCAAATATTTTCTTCCAGTCTGTGACTTCTAATTCTCTTGATAATATCTTTCGTAGAGCAGAAGTTTTTAATTTTAATGAAGTCCAGCTTATCAATTATGTTTTTCATGGATCTTGTCTTTGGTGTTATATCTGAAAAGGCATTACCATACCCCTATTAAATGTATCTTTTGCAAATATTTTCTTCCAGTCTGTGACTTCTAATTCTCTTGATAATATCTTTCGTAGAGCAGAAGTTTTTAATTTTAATGAAGTCCAGCTTATCAATTATGTTTTTCATGGATCTTGTCTTTGGTGTTATATCTGAAAAGGCATTACCATACCCAAGGTCATCTAGATTTTGTCCTATGTTATCTTCTAAGAGTTTTATAGTTTTGCATTTTACATATATTACTATGAGTTTTGTGAAGGATGTAAGGTCTGTGTCTAGATTAATTTTTTTTTTTTTTTTTTGTGTTACGCGGGCCTCTCACTGTTGTGGCCTCTCCCATTGCGGAGCACAGGCTCCAGACGCGCCGGCTCAGCGGCCATGGCTCACGGGCCCAGCCGCTCCGCGGCATGTGGGATCCTCCCGGACCAGGGCACGAACCCATGTCCCCTGCATCGGCAGGC
>NW_006780561.1:561489-594160 GCF_000442215.2 Lipotes vexillifer
AGGACTTCCCTGATGGCACAGCGGATAAGAATCCGCCTGCCAGCGCAGGGGACACAGGTTCGATCCCTGTTCTGGGAAGATCCCACATGCCGTGGAGCAACTAAGCCCGTGTGCCACAACTACTGAGACTGCGCTCTAGAACCCATGAGCTACAACTGCTGAGACCGCGTGCCACAACTACTGAGTCCGTGTGCTGCCAACTACTGAAGCCCACATGCCTAGAGCCCGTGCTCTGCAACAAGAGAAGACACCGCAATGCGTAGCCCACGCACTGCAACGAACAGTAGCCCCCGCTCACCACAACTAGAGAAAGCCCGCATGCAGCAATGAAGACCCAACGCAGCCAAAAATAAAAAAAAATTAAATCTTCAAAAAAAAAATTAAAAGAAGAGACTACAGAATTGGAAAGGGGGAAGAAGACAGTTTTAACCTGGCACAGCTAGCACCTAACTGTAAGTAGACAAAAAAAGTTAATGTACATGTGCATTTAATTTTTGAAGTGGAAGATATTTTTTAAAAGATTACAGTCATAAGAAACTGCTAACAGTTACAACAAAAAAATAGTTTAAATGGTTTTGCAAGTGATTGTGATTTCAGAGCCTGGTTCCTGGCTTGATTGCCTGCAGATTTAAAACATGGACCTAATTTTTGCATGCTCCACAAGCCTTTCTTCATTGCACTGAATTGCAGAATGTAGACTATTCTCAGTGTATTTTCACCCTGTGAATCACTGTCATAGTCATGTTGAAGTGCAAGAACACATAACTCTGTAATGTGAGGTTTGTGTTAAATTTAGCATGGGGCAATTTTATGCTTGGCACACACGTAAGAAGCTAGATTTTTACAGTTGAATGACTAACAAGTTTTTTAAAAGATCATGCATTTTAAAGACTTACTGACGGCTCATGGAAAACTTTGTAAAATTTTTAGATACAGTTCAGTTGATAAAATCTTTTTTTTTTTTTGTATTCACATTCCATGTTTCTTATTAACACAGGGTTTTACTTAAAAGCAGGTTCACTGTTTCTTAAAGGTAAACTCTAGCTTAATTCGAAATTGGACTAAGCTCAGAAGCATTCACTGGTATGTGCCGAATCCACCCACTAAAAGATTGATCTGAGGCATTTTTCACATAAATATTTTTCTGTTAACCTTTTAAAAAGTTTTATTTAGCCCCTGTGAAATACGCTGGCTCTTCTAAGGTTCATTAGAGATGACCCAAGACAAATACTTTTGGGATGGGAAAGAATTCTTAATAACCTTTTCAGTATTGAAGTTGACTTATCAAAATTTTTGTCACTTTTATGTTATCTCCATGTATTATTAAACTCTGTATATCCTGAAACCAGGAGGATAAACCATCCCGGTGACATGACATTAGAGAGATTGCATGCTTGTTTCCCCTATGCTGTGTGCTGTATTTAGAACCTCTGCATTTTGGAGCGGGGTGGGTGGGTGAAGTCTGTACTTTTAAGAGAATAGATGAATAGATTCTTTAAGTGTTTCGGGAGAATTCCCTGAACAGTTCCCTTTTGGGGCTCCCATAACAGAAGCCACTTCGTAATGACAGTTAAATTAGTTGGAGCCAATAGGATTTAAATACAGAGCCAAATGATTCAACTTAATTATTTATTTAGACATCTAAATACTACGTTGAAAATCTAAGAGTGTAGCTGACTTGTAGCATTCTATTTTATTTTTTCTTCTTCCAGTTTCATTGAGATATAATTGACATATAGCACTGTATAAGTTTAAGATGTACAGGCATAATGATTTGACTTACATCATGAAATGGTTATCACAGTAATTTTAGTGAACATCTATCGTCTCATACAAAGTTAAAGAAGTAGAAAAAAATATTTTTCCTTATGATGAGAAATCCTAATATTTGCTCTCTCATCAACTTTCATCTGTAACATCCAGCAGTGTTAATTCTATGTATCATATTGCACATTACATGCCTAGTACTTATAACTGGAAGTTTGTACCTTTTGACTGCCTTCACCCAGTTCCCCCTTCCTTACCTCCCACCTCTAGTAGCCACATATCTGATCTCTTTTTCTATGAGTTTGTTTGTTTGTTTTTGAAGTATAATTGACCTACAACACTGTGTTAGTTCCTGTTACACAACATAGTCATTAAATATTTCTATAAATTTCAAAATGAGCACCACAGTAAGTCTAGTTATGATTTCACTATACAAAGATATTACATAGTTATTGATTATATTCCCCACACTGTACATTTCATACCCATGACACATTTATTTTGAAGCTGGAAGTCTGTACCATCCTAATCTCCCTCATTTATTTCTTTCCTCCCCCAACCCCCTCTAGCAACTACCTGTTGGTTCTCTGTATCTATAACTCTTTTGTTTTGTTATGTTTGTTCATTTGTTTCGTTTTTAACTTCCACATATAAGTGAAGTCATACGGTATTTGTCGTTCTCTGTCTGGTTTGTTTCACTTAGCATAATACCCTCTAGGTTCATCCGTTTTGTTGAAAATGGGAAGATTTCATTGCTTTTTAGGGCTGAGTAATATTCCATTGTATGTATCAAGTCAATCTACGGATTCAGTGAAATTCAGTACAATGAAGAAAGCCTGGGAAGCATGCACAAATTAGGTCCGCGTTTTAAATCTGCAGGCAGTCAAGTCAGGAACCAGGCTCTGCAATCACAGTCACTTGCAAAACCATTTAAACTGTTTTTTTAGTTGTAACTGTTAGCAGTTTCTTATGACTGTAATATTTTAAAAAGTATCTTCCACTTCAAAAATTAAATGCACATATACTTCAACTTTTTTTGTCTACTTACAGTTAGGTGTTAGCTGTGCCAGGTTAAATTGTCTTCAGGGTACAAAATTCTGTTGCTTTTCTGTACACTAACAATGAACTGTCACAAAAAGCAATTGAAAAAACAATCCCATTTACAGTTGCATCAAAGAAATAAAAATACCTAGGAATAAATCTAACCAAGGAGGTAAAAGACCTGTACTCGGAAAACTGTAAGACGTTGGTGAACATACGTTTTTTTCTAATTAGTGTTTTCATTTTCTTCAGATAAATACTGAGGCGTGGAATTGCTACATCATAGTTCTATTTTTAATTTTTTGAGGAATCTCCATACTGTTTTCCATAGTGACTGCACCAATTTATATTCCCGCCAGCAGTGCATGATAGTTCTCTTTTCTCCACATCCTTGCCAACACTTGTTATTTGTTGTCTTTTTTAAAAATTGAAGTATAGTTGATGTACAATATTATATAAGTTTCAGGTGTACAGGTGATTCACAATTTTTAAAGGTTATATTCCACTTACAGTTATTATAAAATATCGGCTGTATTCTGTGTTGTACAGTATATCCTTGTAGCTTATTTATGTATTATACATAGTAGTTTTTACCTCTCAATCCCCTACCCTTATCTTGCCTCTCCCCTTCTTCCTCTCCCCATTGGTAAGCACTAGTTTATTCTCTACATCTGTGAGTCTGTTTCTTCTTGCTGTATTCACTAGTTTGTTTTATTTTTATAGATTCCACATGTAAGTGATATCGTACAGTATTTGTGTTTCTCTGTCTGACTCATTTCACTTAGCGTAATACCCTGTACGTCCATCCACATTGTTGCAGATGGCAAAATTTTATGGTTTTTTATAGCTGAGTAGTGTTCCTTTGTACGTATATACCACATCTTCTTTATCCATTCATCTATTAATGGACACTTAGATTACTTCCATATCTTGACAGTTATAAACAGTGCTGCTGTGAACATTAGGGTGCATGTATCTTTTCAAATTAGTGTTTTCAGTTTTTTCAGATAAATCCCCAGGAGTGAAATTCCTGGATCATATGGTAGCTCTATTTTTATTTTTTTTGAGAAACCTCCATACTGTTTTCCATAGTGGCTGCAACAATTTACATTCCCACCATCAGTGCAGGAGGGTTCCCTTTTCTCCACACCCTCAGCAACATTTGTTATTTGTGGTCTTTTTGATGATAGTCATCCTGACAGGTGTGAGGCGATCTCTCATTTTGTTTTTAATTTGCATTTTTCTGATGATTAGCAATGTTGAGCATCTTTTCATGTGGCTATTGGCCATCTGTATGTCTTCTCTGGAAAAATGTCTTCAGGTCTTCTGCCCATTTTTAAATGGGGTTTATTTTTTGATGTTGAGTTGTATGAGCTGTTTATATACTTTGGATATTAACCCCTTATCGGTCATATCATTTTCAAATATTTTCTCCCATTCCATAGCTTGTATTTTCATTTTGTCAATGGTTTCCTTCACTGTGCAAAAGCTTTTAAGTTTAATCAGATCCCATTTGTTTATTTTTGCTTTTATTTCCTTTGCTTTAGGAGACAGATCCAAAAATATGTTGCTACAATTTATGTCAAAGAGTATTCCACCTATGTTTTCTTCTAGGAGTTTTATGCTTTCCATTCGTAGATTTAGCTCTTTAGTTCATTTGAGTTTATTTTTGTATATGGTGTTAGAGAATGTTCTGATTTCATTCTTTTACATGTAGGTGTCCAGTTTTCCCAGCACCACTTACTGAAGAGACTCTCTTTTCTCCATTGTATATTCTTGCCTCCTTTGTCATAGATTAATTGACCAGAGTATGTGGGTTTATTTCTGCGCTGTCTATTCTGTTCCATTGGTCTTTGTTTCTGCTTTTGTGCTAGTACCACCATACTGTTTTGATTACTGTAGCTTTGTAATATAGTTTTAAATTAGGGAGCATGTTCTTTGTTCTCTGTCAAGGTTGTTTTAGCTATTCAGGGTCTTTTGTGTTTCCATACAGATTTTAGAATTATTTGTTCTAGTTCTGTGAAAAATGCCATTGGCACTTGGATAGGGATTTCATTGGATCTGTAGATTGCCTTGGGTAGTATGGTCATTTTAACAATATTAATTCTTCCAATCCATCTTTCCATCTGTGTTGTCTTCAGTTTTTTTCACCAGTGTCTTACAGTTTTCTGAGTATGGTATTTTACCTTCTTAGTTTAGATTTATTCCATTGGTATTTCAATAGGGGAATGAGAGACAGTGTTAAGCTTGCTTTTGTTTTAGGCATACCAGTTGAGTTTGTAGTTAAGGGCCCATTCATTTAAGGAAAAATAATCTGAAACTAGAAGGAAAGTCTTTAATCAGATTTTTAAAAATATTTATTTATTTTATTTATTTAGGTTGCGTTGGGGCTTAGTTGCAGGCACACGGGCTCTTCATTGTGGCACTCGGGCTTCTCTCTAGTTGTGGTGAGCGGGCTCCAGAGCGTGTGGGCTCTGTCGTTTGCGGCATGCGGACTCTCTAGTTGATGTGCACAAACTCAGTAGTTGTGGCGCACGGGCTTAGTTACCCCGTGGCATGTGGGATCTTAGTTCCCTGACCAGGGATTGAATCTGTGTCCCCTGCATTGCAAGGCGGATTCTTTGCCACTGGACCACCAGGGAAGTCCCTGTAATCAGATTAACACAGTGTATCTTTGTGAAATATTCTCAGGAAAGATAGAATGAATTTAAAAATTTTCATGATTTAAAAAACTTGTTTGACTTACATTTTTACATACAAAATGATTTCAGACTCATGTTTTTTAAAAAATGAAACCATATGAACCATTTTAGGATACATTTATTGATTGCAGTATGACAGTGTTTTTAAGCATAAGAGCAAAGGATGAAATCATAACTTAAAAAGAGATGGGTTTAGATACATAAAAACTAAAAATGAATTCAGGGAACAGCATAAGAAAATAAAAAGGCAAATGACAAACAGAAAGCATAACTTGCAGCATATGTAAGCACCAGGTTAAATATACCCAAAGGACACCTACAGGTTAAGTAACTTCCCAATAGAAAAATGGCCGAAGGATTTAGGGAGTCATTTAAAAAAAAAAAAACCGAACTTAAATAATGAAAACTGTTCAGCAATCAGGAAAGTCCAGATTAGAAATAAATGTTATATAATTTCGCATCTATATAATTGACAAGAATTTAAAAATGATGATTCTAGCCATTGAAGAAACAGGTACTCACTTACTGCTGAGAAGATTGTGAATTAGCACTGCCTTTCTGAAGAATACAAGAATACAGAGCTTAGGCCCATTTTTTTCTAAAGCTTAACTAAAAGATATGGAAAAATATAAGAGAATGTTTTTTCCATAATAAACATACACAGGTTTATAATCAGAAAAAAACTGAAGTATATTTAAAACACTGACAGATACAACAAACTTGGGCCTGAATTGCACAATCTGGCTGAATTTAAACAAATGATATATATTAAACAGCTATGGAGGTAGTTACTGAATACCTAAGTCCACTTGGGGAGACTTTTATGACTTTTTTTAAGAGGAGAAAATGAGTCGTTTTCTAAAGTTTGAATGAAATTTCAGTTTCTGAAATTTGTTTTGGAAATCTGAAATATGTGCTCCTTATTCTCAGAGCCCTGCGGGGATCAAAGGTGTTTAAAACTAATATTCTTATAACCAAAACAGAGCAGAGCAGTGACACACAGATGAAAGTCTCCCAGAGACTGAAAGCTGAAGTATTAAGAACTACTAAATTATTTTCTCTGTTATCGAAGAAATTCTACAATAAACATAGGATAAAATAAGGGTAATTCTTGCAAGTACCCATTCATCAGCTTGTCTAGAAAGATGGAGGTTTATAACTCCCATATAATATATTATAATTTGCCAAGAAATGTTAAACATGTATTATTTTTAAAGAAAAAATATAGGTAATACTTGATACATAATGAATTTAACACATACAAGTTATGAAGCATGATGATAAAATGAACACTTACAAATCCACTACTGCATTTGAGGACCAGAACATTACCAATGTTGTTACCTTCACCACTTTCTTGTCCCTTGGCCTACCTTGCTTCTCCCCACCTGAGGTAACCACTCTCTGGATTTTATATATAGTCACCCCACCCTTTATTTCATATAGTTTTATCAAATAAGTATGAGTCCTTAACAGTATTTGTTTAGTTTTGCTTTTCTAACTTTAGAAAAAATGACATTATACTGTATACTTTCTGGAACATTTTCTCCCATTTCAAATTATAATTTAAGATTAATTTATTTTGTTAACATATAGTTATTTCATCCACTGTGTGCATATTCTATAATTGATTTATCTATTCTCCTATTAATCCACTTGGGATATTTTCAGGATTTTGCTATCATAAACAATATTACTGTGAACATTTTTGAGCATGTTTCCTGGTGCACATATGTAAGAGTTTCTGGGAACATACCTAGGAGTGGAATCTATGAATTACAAGGTATGTGTACATTCAGATTTACAGGAAATACTGTTTGCTTTGTAGTGGAAGAGTGGAGAGCCCTTCAAACTATCTAGTAGAAGTAGAAACATTTTAAATCACTTTTGTACCTCTGAATTCATTTTAATGATGAGTTTAATTGGACTTCAGTTCAAATTCCACTATATTGTTAATCTTATTTATTTTACTCCTCTATTTTTACTTAGTCTTTTGAGTGGATAAAAATTTTAAATGCAGAAATTTTAAATGAGAAATCTCCCTGTGCTTTTGTCCCCATTAGCACAGTTTCCACCCTGTCTCCCAAACAAGTAATTTTTGATTAGTTTCTTTAATATTACTCTAGAATCTTTTTATACATATAGAAGCAAATTCAAATATGCATTATTTTATCCTCTAGCATTGTAGACACATTGTTATATAATTTTCTTTTCACTCAACAATATGTCCTGAAGATCCTTCCATGTGGATAATGTGTAGGACTTTATTATTTAACTAGTTTTTTTTTGCTGTACGCGGGCCTCTCACTGCTGTGGCCTCTCCCGTTGCCGAGCACAGGCTCCGGACGCGCAGGCTCAGCGGCCATGGCTCACGGGCCCAGCCGCTCCGCGGCATGTGGGATCTTCCCGGACCGGGGCACGAACCCGTGTCCCCTGCATCGGCAGGCGGACTCTCAACCACTGCGCCACCAGGGAAGCCCTATTTAACTAGTTTTGAACTGATGGGCATTTGAGTTGTTTACTGTATTTTTATATTATAAATAATACTGCTGCATAAAACCTCATACATACATCCTTTTAAATGTGTGCTAGTGTATTTGTTGGATAAATTCTTACAAGTGGAAATACTAAGTCAAAGAATATGTGCACTTATAATTTTGATAAATGATGCCAGATTATGCTCAATAGAGATTTCCCAGTTTACATTCCTACTGGCAGTTTATGGGATTTCCTGTTTCCCCACAGCTTCAGTAACAGGGTGCTCTCAAACTTCTGGACATTTGCCAATCTGATAGCTAAACTATGGTATTCTGTGTAGTTTTATTTTGAATTTTTCCTTTTGTGAGTGGGATTGAGTATAGTTTTGGTACATTTACGAGTCATTTCTATACTTTTTTTCACTTCTACACTATGTGAATGATATAGTTGTATCTGTTGCTCATTTTAACATTGGCTTGTTGGTCTTTTTTTCTCGTGTGTGTGTGTGTGTGTGTGTGTGTGTGTTTGTGTGTGTGCCTTTATAATATGACTTGCTAATTTTTTCTTGTTCTCTTTGTTTATGGTGGAATTTTCTTTTTTTTTATATTTTTCATTTTTTAAAACATCTTTATTGGAGTATAATTGCTTTACAGTGGTGTGTTAGTTTCTGCTTTATAACAAAGTGAATCAGCTATACATACACATATATCCCCATATCTCCTCCCTCTTGCATATCTCCCTCCCACCCTCCCTATCCAACTGGAATTTTCTTTTAAAGTTTGTTTTTCTTTTTAATGTATTTGAATGGCCTTTCTTTTATAATCTTTTATAGTATTTGTAATCTTAACGTAGTTAATAATGCCTTCCCCATTCTGAGATTATATAAAATCCTTTTAAGTTACTTTCTGGAACTTTTATAGTTTTATTTTTTGTCCTTAAATCTTTGATCCCTCTGGGATTTATACTGAAAGTTGGATCCAACTTTAATCCCCATTGCACTGAGTCTTGACTGTTATACTAAGATTCTGTATGCATTTGGTATTATTCTGGACCTTCTATTCTCTTCTGTTCATTTGACTATTTGTGCAGCAGTTTTAATCATTGAGTATTTTGTTTTAACGTGAGTAAACTTAAACTTTGTTTAAAACAAATGTGAAAGAAGATATGCTTGGTCTATGATCTTTCTGCACATACTACATGCATTATAAGTAATTGAGAAGGTAAAAGTCTCCTTGACATGAGAGATGAGGGGAACAAGGGTAGTCAAAGTACCAATTAAAAGCACTAAAAGAAGCAGCAGGGAACTGTGTGGTTGAAGGCAGTTAGGTTCAGAAAGGCAGTGGCGACAGTCTCCCTAAAACGTCTGTGTATGATCAGTGTAGCATTCATTCATTCATTCAGAAAGTAAACTGCATTGTACTATTTTTTGTTTTATAGGTGATTTCAACGAAGTTTTTAAAAGTTGAAATTGCTTCTTGAAAAGCTAGTCAATCTGTAATATAAACGTGGTTAACTACTCCCCTTCCCCCCATTAGAAAAGGAGGGGGAACTTTTAAAAAATGAAAAGTGTAATTTGAAAAAAAAATCTATTGCTTTTTATTTAAAAATAGAACCATATAGTGCAGTACCTGAAATTGTCAGTGTTTAATATTTGGACAAATGAAAAAAAAGTGTTTTTACTTTTTTCCCACTGTATTAATGGTCTTAGATATCATCTAGACTTGTGGTTCTCAGCTTGGTGTTGCTGCACTTGATATAATAATAGGTGTCATTATTGGTATTACAACAACCTAATGGAAATAATGCATTCATTCTTAGAAGATTGCTTTGCTTTGGGTTAGAACAATGTATGTCTGAATTCATATCTCAGACTGTTCTGAATCTCAGATTGGCACTGTTTGGTAGAAGGAACAGGAAGATGATTTATTACTAAAGAAATGCAGTCTGTCTGAAAGATAGATCCTTGAAACATGGTATGCATAGAACAAAAAGAAGACAAAAGTCCTAAGTGTGAAAAGGTTGGAGAACATCCAATCGCTTATTTTACAAACAGGAAAACTGAGGCTCAGGTGATTTTATAACTTGCCTGAGGACACTCAGAGGTAGTGAAAACTTGAACTTGTGTCTTCTGATTCTGAGGTCTGCATTTGTCACTAGACAACATATTTATTTCTGTATATATCACTTGCTGATAATTAAGGAAATTTTGAATAATGTTTTCTTAAAGAAATTCTACTAAAATTAAGTATGCATTTTCTTGAAAGAATGTTTCATATATCAGGTACCAGAATCTTTAAAAAAAAAACATTTAGGATGTTTCATAACGTGGAAATTGCCCAAACTATTGTTTCAGATACCAGTTTGATATTTGGGTGGATCATGTAAAAACACTAAAGTGGCTGAGGAAGCATGTGCAGTGTTTGTTTTAACAAAAAAGCCATCTGCTTTACATGACTTTTCTTAAGACTTAAAAAATTTATGAATAGTCTGTTTTTAAAAACACTCTCAGGCTTTTGGGGTGATGTTATTCAAGTGTATTGTTTTATTCCAAGCTTTCTGGTTTGTGTTAAGATGATTCATAGACTTTTAGAGCTGAAAGAGATTTTCAGGTTCTAGTCTAATTCATTTTACAGTTGAAGGAAACAAGGTAAAGAGACAATCTGCAACTTGAACTCTGACAGCTAAGGCTTCAGTGGAGCACATTTACCACTGAACTGTGTCATCTTTTCTTTGTTACATTTTGTGCTAATACACATTTTTTTTTTTGCTACTCTAAAAAAAATTTTAGTTTTTAAGAGCAGTTCTAGATTTACAACAAAATTGAGAGGGAGGTGCAGAGATTTCTCATGTAAACCCTGTCCCCATATGTGCATAACCTTTCACATTATCAACATAACTCACTAGGTGGTACTTTTTTTTTTTTCTTTTACAAAGGATGAACCTACATTGATATATCATGATCACTCGAAGTCCATAATGAACCTTAGGTACATTTTATAGGTTTGGGCAAAAGTGTAATGATATATATCCATCATTACAGTATCATACAGAATATTTTCACTGCCCTAAAAATCTTTTGTACTTTGTCTTTTTCTCTCTCCCTACCTCCCTTCACCCCTGACAACCACTGTTTTTCTTATTGTCTCCATAGTTTCGCCTTTTCCAGGATCTCATGTAGTTGGAATCACAGATCTGTAACCTTTTAAGACTGGCTTCTTGCACATGGTGATAAGCATTTAACGTTCCTCCATGTCTTTTCATGATTGATAACTCATTTCTTTTTAGCTCTGAGTAATATTTCATTGTCTGGGTGTATCACAGTTTATTCACCTACTGAGGGACATCTTGGTTGCTTCTAAGTTTTAGCAATTATGAATAAGGCTGTTACAAACATCTGTGTGCAGATTTTTACACGGACGTAAGTTTTTAACTTCTTTGAATAGATACCAGGAAACATGATTGCTGGTAAGAGTATGTTTACTTTTGTAAGAAACCACCAAACTACCTACCAGAGTGGCTGTACCATTGTGCATTCCTATCGACAATGAGTTGGAGTTGCTTTAACTCCTGACCAACATTTGGTGGTGATGTCAGTGTTTCAGATTTTGGCCATTCTAATAGGTGTGTAGTGATATCTGGTTGTTTTTATTTGCATTTCCCTGATGACATAGGATATGAAACATCTCTTCATATGGTTATTTGCCATCTGTGTATCTTCTTTGGTGAGGTGTCTGTTAAGGTTTTTGGCTCTTTTTTTTTTTTTTTTTTTTTTTTTCCCCTGCGGTACGTGGGCCTTTCACTGCTGTGGCCTCTCCCGTCGCGGGGCACAGGCTCCGGACGCACAGGCTCAGCGGCCATGGTTCACGGGCTCAGCCACTCTGCGGCATGTGGGATCCTCCTGGACCGGGGCACGAACCCGTGTGCCCTGCATCGGCAGGCGGACTCTCAACCACTGCGCCACCAGCGAAGCCCCTATTAAATGTATCTTTTGCAAATATTTTCTTCCAGTCTGTGACTTCTAATTCTCTTGATAATATCTTTCGTAGAGCAGAAGTTTTTAATTTTAATGAAGTCCAGCTTATCAATTATGTTTTTCATGGATCTTGTCTTTGGTGTTATATCTGAAAAGGCATTACCATACCCAAGGTCATCTAGATTTTGTCCTATGTTATCTTCTAAGAGTTTTATAGTTTTGCATTTTACATATATTACTATGAGTTTTGCGAAGGATGTAAGGTCTGTGTCTAGATTAATTTTTTTTTTTTTTTTTTTTTTTTGTGTTACGCGGGCCTCTCACTGTTGTGGCCTCTCCCATTGCGGAGCACAGGCTCCAGACGCGCCGGCTCAGCGGCCATGGCTCACGGGCCCAGCCGCTCCGCGGCATGTGGGATCCTCCCGGACCAGGGCACGAACCCATGTCCCCTGCATCGGCAGGCGGACTCTCAACGACTGCGCCACCAGGGAAGCCCTAGATTAATTTTTTTACATGTGGCTGTCCAGTTATTCCAGCATCATTTGTTGAAGAGACTGTTTTTGCTCCATTGTATTGCCTTTGCTCCTTTGTCAAAGATCAATTGACTGTGTTTATGGGGGTCCATTTCTGGGCTCTCTCTTCTGTTCCACTGATCTGTTTGTCTATTCTTTCACCCGTACCACATTATCTTGATTACTATAGCTTTGTAGTAAGTCTTGAAGTCGGGTGGCAACAGTCCTCCAGATTTGTTGTTCACCTTCAGTACAGGCTTGGCTGTTACAGGATTTTTGCCTCTCCATATAAACTTTAGAATCAGTTTGTTGATATCCATAAAATAACTTGCTGGGATTTTGATTGGGATTGCATTGAATCTGTAGGTCAATTTAGGAGGAACTGACATCTTGACAATATTGTCTTTTTATCCATGAACATCTCTTCATTTACTTAGTTTTTCTTGATTTTGTTCATCAGAGTTTTGTAGTTTTCTTCATACAGATCTGTATATATTTTGTTAGATTTATACCTAAGTGTCACATTTTTGGGAGGTGCTAATATAAATGGTATTGTGTTTTTAATTTCAAATTACACTTGTTCATTGTTGATATATAAGATATTTACTATCCATAATTTTATTTTATTTATTTTTTTGAATTTTTGAATTTTATTTTTTTATACAGCAGGTTCTTATTAGTTATCTATTTTATACATATTAGTGTATGTCAATCCCAATCTCCCAATTCATCCCACCACCACAACTCCCCCACCCCTTACTTTCCCCCCTTGGTGTCCATGTATTTGTTCTCTACATCTGTGTCTCTATTTCTGCCGTGCAAACCGGTTCATCTGTTCCATTTTCTCTTAACAGTTTTTAAGTGTATAGTACAATAGTGTTCACAGTGTTGTACAGCAGATCTCTAGAACTTTTTATCTTGCATGACTGAAACTCTGTACTCATTGAATAGCAACTCTCCCTTTCCCCTGTATCATTCTGCTTCTGGTTTCTGTGAGTTTGACTACTTTATATACCTCATCTATGTGAAATCAAGTAGTTTCGTCGTCTGTGACTGGCCTATATCACTTAGCATCAGCTCCTCAAGGTTCATTCGTGTTGTTGCATATGATGGGATTTCATTCTTTTTTATGACTGAACAATATTCTATGTTTATAAACCACACTTTCTTTATCCATTCAACCATTGATAGGCATTTAGATTATTTCCACTTCCCTACTGTTGTGAATAATAATGCAGTGAACACTAGAGTGCAGATATCTCTTTGAGAACTTGTTTTCAAGTTCTTTTGGATAAATACCTGCAAGTGGGATTGCTGTTTCATGTGGTAGTTCTTTTTGTAATTTTTTGAGGTAGCTCCATCCATAGTGGCTACACCATTTTATATTCCTACCAGCAGCGCACAAGGGTTCCAGTTTCTCCATACCTTTGTCAACACTTATTTCCTTTTTGTTAAAATAATGGCCATGCTACCAGGTGTGAAGTCATACTTCATTGTGGTTTTGCGTTTGCATTTCTCTAATCATCAGTGATGTTGGGCATCTTTTCGTATCTGTTGACCATTTATATGTCTTCTTTGAAGAAGTGTCTGTTCAAGTTCTTTCTTTGTACGTTTTTAACCAGGTTATTAGTCTTCTTGCTATTAAATTGCAGGAGTTCCTTATATATTTTGGATATTAACTCATTATAAGATAGATGGTTTGCAGGTATTTTCTGTCATTCCATAAATTGCCTTTTCACACTGTTCATTGTTTCCTTTTCTGTGCAGAAGCATTTTAGTTTGACATCATCCCACTTGGTCTATTTTTGCATTTTTTGGCCTGTGCTTTTGGTATCACATCTAAGAAATCATTGCCTAGACCAGTGTTATAAAACTTTTCCCCTATGTTTTCTTCTAGGAGTGTTATAGTTTTGGGTCTTATGTTTAAGTCTTTAATCCATTTTGAGTTGATTTTTGCGTATGGTATAAAATAAGGATCCAATTCCAGCTTTTTGCATGTGGATATCCAGTTTCCCCATTTGTTAAAGAAACTGTTCTTTCCTCATTATGTAGTCTTGGCACCATGGTTGAAGATCAGTTGACCATATATGTGTATTATTTCTAGGTTCTCTAATCTGTTCCATTGGTCTGTGTGTCTGTATTTATGCCAGTATTCTAGTGTTTTGATTACTGTAGCTTTCTAATATATTTTGAAATCAGTAAGTGTGATGCCTCCAGCTTTTTCCTTCTTTCTCAAGATTGATTTGGCTATTCAAATCAATTTTGTAGTTCCATATGAAATTTAGGATTTAGAAAGTTTCTGTAAAAAAATGCCACTGGGATTTGGATAGGAATGGCATTGAATCGATAGATTGTTTTGGTAGTATGGACATTTTAATAATATTACATTTCACAATCCATGAACACAGTATCTCTTCATTTATTTGTGTGTTCTTTAATTTCTTTCAGCAGTATTTTATAATTGTCAGTGTATAAGTTTTTACCTTCTTGGTTAAGAAAATTCCTAAATATTTTATTCTTTTTGATGCTATTGTAAATGTAATTGTTTTTATAATTTCCTTTTCAGATTGTTTATTGTTAGCGTATAGAAAAAACAACTGATTTTTGTCTGTTGACTTTATGTATTGCTACTTTGCTGAATTCATTTATTAGTTCTAGCAGGATTTTTTGTGTGGAATCTTTCATGTTTTCTATATATAAGATTATATAATCTGCAAATAGAGATAAGTTTACTTCTTCTTTTCCAGTTTGCCTGCTTTTTATTTCTTTTTCTTGCCTAATTCCTCTGGTTAGAAATTCCAATATTTGTTGAATAGAAGTGTCAGAAATGGGGATTCTTGCCTTGTTCCTGATTTTAGAGGAAAAGCTGGACTATTTTTTTTAATGTATTCACTCTGACCCAAAATTTTTATTTTTCAGAATTTGTCCTTCATAAATATTGTTTCCTTAATTTCTGCTATGGACTATTTTTATGAAGTTTATTCCTCTTGCAGAATGAAGCCTCTGGTTGTCAACTCTCAGAGGGAGCATCTTTAGCATGCTCTTGGTCACATGGAATGACAGATTTAGTAGGGCTCTCTTTTGTTCTCTTTCTGATCTGTTAAGCTTTTTGCCTCTATTATGATGTAACACTCAGCTGTTAGGCTCCACTAATTGCAGCATATAGCCCTATTGTTTTCTTAGAACATAAATTGCTCTCATTCTGATACAATTAAATTTGGTCCCTTTTCAGGAGAGTTTTTGAGGCCAGTATTTCAGATTTGTTCTGTCCCTAGGGGCATTCTTCTTAGCTGTCTCTTCCCCTGGTTCTTTCTGGGAAATTAGCTGGTTTACGTTGGAACTTGCTGCTGCTTTCATGAAGCTACTAGAATCCTGTGAATTGCTTAGCACCCAAATCTCCAGTGTTTTCAAGAGTGCCCTTAGGCTTGAACTTCTGTACATTCCATTTAAAATAAAGTCACTTCCTTTGGGAAGGCTTCAGAGCTCTGTTCTTATGGACTACCTCACCCCTGGGCAGAATTCTGAGTCACTGTTCTGGAGTGGGAATGGGGACAGTGGCCCAATTCTCTGAGAGTGGCACCCCTGCTTTGTGAGCAGGGTGTTGGTCAGGGGACGTAATCTCTGGTGTTCTTGGTTTGCCTTTTCTGACATGAACTTCCATCCTATGAGCAAGCTGAGGAGAGAGCAGTCAGTTCTCAAGTGTTTTCAGCCTGCTGTGCCTGTGTGGAGCTTTCACTGTATGAGTGGTGGCTGGGTGGAAGAAGGGATTGCCTGACTTTTTGTCTGTATACATGAGGAATTTAACTTTTGAAGCTTGGAGCTGGGGGAAGTGAGAAATTCTGGTGGCCTGCCGTTCTGGTGAGATACCATATTACTTATAGGCGGTTGAGGAGAAAAAGAGCCCCATCTTTGAAGCTGCACGTGGTGGACGGAATGGGTCATGGCTCAAGTGCCAGAGACTTTTACTTTTATTGAGATTTGTTAGATTTTCCTGAATAAATGTGCAGTGACTTCTGATGCAAAACCTGGAGCTAGGCTAGGTGTCACAGGTTGAGGGCATAGTCCGCTACAAGGCTGCTTCACTTCAGACACCAGCCACTATTGGGAGGATTTCCAAAGCCACCCTCACCTCTGACCAACTGGCTCTAAATTCAAGGCTTCCCACTACCCTTTAGATTTGATAATTCACTAGAATGACTCACAGAACTTAGGAAAGTCTTATACTTATGATTACAGTATTGTTATAGCAAAAATGATTCAAGTCAGAACCAGCTAAAATAAAGAGACACATAGGGTAAGATCTGGAGGGTCCCAAACACAAAGCTTCTGGTATACTTTTTTTGAGGTCCTTTTCCCATGGAGTCAGGAATGTGTCACTCCCTACCCAGTGATGTGCAATACGCACAGAGTATTGCCTGCTAGGCACTCAGTTTCCAGAGTTGTGCAATTTTTGTGGGCATTTATTTCACAGGCATAACTCATTGAGTCATTGGCCATGAGGTTGATAACAATCTCCAACCCTCCTCCCCCTCCTCAGAGGTTGGGCTGCTACCATGGGACTCAAAGCTCCAACCCTCTAATCACATAGTTGGTTTTTCTGACATAACCATCCCCCATTCTGAGTCATCTTGTTGGCATAAACTCTGACGTGGTCCAAGGGGTGCCCCATGAATAACAAAGACACTCCTGTCACTCATGAAATTCTAAGGATTTAGAGGCTATCTCCCAGGAAGTGGAGACAAAGTCCAGCCAAATTCTGTGTTACATGGGAGAATGTTTTATTTGTTATATGCCCTTATATTCAATTTCCAGGGACTTAAAAATATTTTTAAATGAATATTCTCTAGTTTTGGCTGTTTGTTGGGGTGGGTCCGTAGATCTCCACATGTTGTCATTTGGAAATAGAATGTCCTGCTTTCTTTTGGTTAATATTTATAAGATATGTCTTTTTTCCTCATCCTTTTACTCTCAGCTTGCCTATATAATTATATTTGAAGTGAATTTCTTTTAGGCAGCATGTAGTTGGGTCATGTTTTTAATCTCCTCTGACAATCTCCTTTTAATTGGCATATTTAGATCATTTATATTTAATGTAATTATTGATATGTTAGGACTTAAGCCTGACATCTTATTTACTTTTTCTTTTTTTTTTTTTAAAGTAGGGGTTTTAAAAATTTTATTTATTTATTTATTTTTGGCTGCATTGGGTCTTCGTTGCTGCATGCGGGCATTCTCTAGTTGTGGCAGGCAGGGGCTACTCTTCGGTGTGGCGCACGGGCTTACTTGCTCCACAGCATGTGGGATCTTCCCGGACCAGGGCTCGAACCTGTGTCTCCTGCATTGGCAGGCTGATTCTTAACCACCGCGCCACCAGGAAAGTCCCTATTTACTTACTCTATTCTTTTGTTTTCTTTTCTTTTTCTTACTCCCTGTGGGTTACTTGATCACTTTTTAGAATTTTAGTTCAGTTTCCACACTCTGATTCCTTTGGTGCCCAAGGTGGGGGACTCCTTGTTATTGCTGTGGATGGAGTAGGAATTCTGGTCCCTGCATGGTCTTCACTGACACCACAGTGGGGATAACCTTGTTACCACTAGGTGATGATTAAAGTCCTGACTCTCCACCCTACCTCTCCTGACACCACTCGTTACTGCCAGATTGGGGTAGAAGTCCAGGCTCCCTGTGTGGCCTTCACTGAGACCATAGGGTGGGATCATAATCCCTGCTTCACAGGGTCATTGTGAGGATTACTGAGCTAATATATGCAAAGCCTGCTGTCTAGTAAGGACCATATGAGTTTTAGCTATAATTATGACTGTTTTGTGAGCTTTCTGTAACAGAGGCTCAGGATGCTAGCAGAAGGATACTGTTGGGGCTGCTGTGTTAGGCATTTCAGTATGTGTTTCTTCCTGCGGAGGGATTGGTCATTTGTGTCATGTGGCAATATACATAATCCGTTTTTCAGTCTTTTTTACGGTCTTAGGGAAATAGTCACTAGTGGATTTTTTCCTGTGAAGAAAGATAACTAATGAGGATGATCTTTATTTTACCAGCAATGTTTTTATCCGTTTGAATAAACTTAATAATTGAACACGACTCATTGTCTTCACAAGCTGTTCTCACACTTCATTATCACCGCAGAAGTTTTGTCCTACTCAGTAGAAATATTCACAGTTCTATCTTTATGGAAAATGTTGAGCCTTGAACACATTTCTGCTACATAAGCCAACTAAGTGAGACCTTCTTTACTATTAAGATGAATGGTGAGTTTATTCACCATACTCAAGGTCCTGCCCTTCGTAATTATGTACTTTTTATTTTTCTCTTTTAAAGAAAAAAATAACAATTCAACCGTGGGTTTGATAACTCTGACTGGCCCCTTTCTTTGGCTAAGCTAGTGTACATTTGTGTATTAGAACTGGCTTTCCAAAGGCATTGCCCAGTTCATTTCAAATTGTTTTCTTAAAAAGTGAAAAGAATATTCAAAAAAACTCTTTTGTTGCTGTTATTGTTGTTTTTGTTTTATTAAAGAAGATTTATCATTTACCATTTTGTTCCCTCTCCCCCCACCCCAAATTGCACAGCTGATACAGTCAAGGCACAGTCTCTTTCAGGTGTGCTGGTGGCTGCATCATGCTGTCCTGTCAGGCCTCTGCCCTGGAGTTCCACCTTTGTGGATCAGGAATGGACTAAGCACTTTTCCTTCTTGGCACTGTGCTCACCACAAGACTTGCATATCTTCCGAAAAGTTCTTTGTCAGTAGTTTTATTCATAAGCGTTCACCAAATTAGTAACTTTTCACATACATCATGTTAAATGTAGCAAAAAAAATAAGACCAATAAAATACACAAATTAACAAAAACAGTGCTTTCATCCAACTCAAGGGTAAGAGCCAGGTTAATTATTATTATTATTTTTTTTGCGGTACGCGGGCCTCTCACTGTTGTGGCCTCTCCCGTTGCGGAGCACAGGTTCCAGATGCGCAGGCTCAGCGGCCATGGCTCACGGGCCCAGCCGCTCCACGGCATGTGGGATCCTCCCGGACCGGGGCACGAACCCACGTCCCCTGTATTGGCAGGCGGACTCTCAACCACTGCGCCACCAGGGAAGCCCAAGCCAGGTTAATTCTCACCACTGACTTAAGTTGTGCTCTTTGAGTACATTAAAATACATCATTTTGTTCATTCATTCAGTAATGACTCTTTTTTTTTAATGTAGCTGTTTCTTTTAATCCAGATAGGTTTAATCTCATCTATACCATAAGATGTGACCAGATTTTCGCTAGTTGAGGCTTCACCTTCCAAGGTGATTCTGAAACTGACCTTAAAAAAGGAACTTCTAACAAATTATTTACCTGTTTGTTTTACTTTTTCATTGTATTGCTTTTATCCAGCATTTCCTGTCTTAGTTTAATTTTCAGAAGAGTTTCCCTCAAATTTTGCATTATTAATTTTTGTCTCCATGTAAATAGTTGCTTAAAAGTCAGGCAGGACTAGGGACCCAAGGCCCTCCACTGGAAGACGAGCTAGATAACGAGCTGTGTGGGAAGAGAGAAGTGGGGTCCCACCAAAACATCCCCGTTTCATTCATCTCAACAGCAGGGCCATGGGAAGGAGGGATTTCTAAGTTACAAACAGCCTAGCGGCTTAAAGATCACGCAGAGGATGGATTGTCTATCCCTCCACTCCATGAGGATGGCCATGGTGGTCCAGTAGGTTCTTTCTTGGGTCGCAGGTACTCTCACCTAATAAATGACCTCAAGCTTCCCTGGCAAAGAACAGAATCCCAGCCATGGGGCCCACACCCCCATCAGGTTCTCCCTTACTCTCACGGAACGAGAGGTCAAGCAGCCAGAGCCTGGGGAGCCAGGGCTGCACATTAGGCACATCAGTGGTCGAAGCTGGAGCCCTCAAGGTCCTCTCTACCTTGAGGTCTCAGCACTGCTTTGTTCTAGGACCTCTGTTCTGGGAGCCCAGAGCAGCATAACAATGCTTTCATGTAGTTGGGTTTTTAAAACTTTTTAAAGTTGTAAAAATGGTACAGAGAGGTTGTGTGTACCCATCACTCAGCTTCTTCCAGTGGTGACATCTTACGTAATTATAGTGCATTATTGAAACGAGGAAATTGACACAGGTATGATACAATGAACTAGACTACAGACCTTACCTGGATTTTGTGAGTTTTCATATAAATGTCTTTTTAAAATCACTATCAAACTGATAAATCTTGCTGTTTTTGCTCATTCTTTTCTCAGATTTCCTGCTTTGAACCAGCAGTTTATTTTCCAGGTTTTAGGAATTTTTCAATTATAATTTTTTGAAACTTTAAAGATAAGGTTTTTTAAACAGATTAAAATGATGAGATTTTGCCACCATCAGGACACACAAGGGAAATTCAATGAGTAGCAAATGCTAGGAGAGGTGGGCTTTACTTTTACAACAGGAAAACCAGTCACATAATATATTTATACCTGGCTGCTACTTGAAACTTTGGATAAGAGAAGATTAAAATAAAACTGACTAAGAATCTATTTTGCCAGTAGCAACCAAGTAACTTTTGAGATAGCCAGTTCTAAATTGGCAGGCACACACTCTCAAAAACTGGGGTGTGTTTTAAGATAATCGATGCCAGTCGGGAAGCAGGACTCTGTCTTCTGAGGTAGTGCTAAACAAAACGTCTGATCGGAGAAGGAACAAAATTCTGAGGCATCAGCTTTCAAAACACATACAGATAATTGACTTTCTTCTTAAAATGTGGTGAGTCATCCTTGATGGTGTCTACATAGGAGCAGAGTCTACCCACACGTGTTAAATCTCAGTCCGAAGAACCCACCACCGTTTCTGTTCTTTCTTTCATTTACGAAAGTATTTTACCTCTGTATGAATTATAACTTTTTGTTATGAAAAACTCACTGTGACAGAGTAGACCTGAGTACTGTTGGGTATTTGAATATTTGTAAACAGAACATCGAGTCCAACAGTATTGTGGCAAGAATTCAAGGTAATTTATGGAAACAAGCAGTAAGATTTCTCTCTCAGAGCTTTGGTAAAAAAAAGTGACAAGTTCAGGGCTTCCCTGGTGGTGCAGTGGCTGAGAGTCCACCTGCCGATGCAGGGGACACGGGTTCGTGCCCCAGGGCCGGGAAGATCCCACATGCCGCGGAGTGACTGGGCCCGTGAGCCATGGCCGCTGAGCCTGCGCGTCTGGAGCCTGTGCTCCGCAACGGGAGAGGCCACAACAGTGAGAGGCCCGCGTACCGCCAAAAAAAAAGAAAAAAAAAAAAGTGACAAGTTCATTTTATTAAGCGATAGCTATGTGTTCATTCCACAGACTTGCAGAGAAATCCCTCTTTATAGACTAATATTAACCACTTGTACCAGTGAAGTGACATTATCTTTCTTGCTCCGTTGACTTGCCCTGTTGTTCTGATACCCCTGTTCTTCAGCCTCTGGAAGAGTTATGATGTTAGTGAACATCAAAAGGCCAGGTTCTGCTAAGTTTGTTTATCTAGACATATGATAAGACCTTTTAATAGATCTCAATTCAAAATGTCCTCTTCAGCTCTTCCAGTAAGAACTGGAGCTCCAGGAAAATGCTGCAGGAGGCTTTGCGTGCTGGAGGGTTTACACACCTATTTGAGAGAAACGTAAACCTAATGGGGAAAACAAGTAAAAAGGGCACCATGGCCTGGCATTCCTTATTTGTAAGATGTGTCAGTCCCTGGCAAGTTGGGGCTTTTAAAATCCTGTATGAACATTGTAAAATCTAGGGAGATTTTTGTGAGGCAATCTCTGGAACATCTAAGAACAACCATGATGACATTGGTCAACCGTGGAACCAATCTGGGTAAACCTCAGTCTTGGAGTTTACTTCCTGGATTAAACCTAGGTGTTTGGAACTGGCTGGACATTGCATTTTGTGCTCTTCTTGTTCTTTCAGGGGGCCGTTTAATGTAATGTTTAAGTATCCAAGCTCTAGTGACAGACTACCTGGAGTTAAAGTCTAGCATTGCTAATCATTATCCATACGACCTTGGCTGTGTTTTGTGACTTCTCTGTGCTTCAGTTTTTTCATCTATAATATAGAGAAATAAAAATCCATTTCATATGGTTGTTGTGGGGTTTAAATTAGATAATGCGTGTAAAGAGCTAGACTAGTGCCAGTGTTGTATCTGCGGTGTAGCCACGTACAGTGGTTTCAGATCGACAGTATTACAATGGGAGTATTGGGGCTTCCCTGATGGCGCGGTGGTTGGGAGTCCGCCTGCGGATGCAGGGGACGCGGGTTCGTGCCCGGGTCCGGGAAGATCCCACATGCCACGGAGCGGCTGGGCCCGTGAGCCATGGCCGCTGAGCCTGCGCGTCCGGGGCCTGTGCTCCGCAATGGGAGAGGCCACAACAGTGAGAGGCCGGCGTACTGCAAAAAAAAATAAAATAAGATGGGAGTATTAAAGGCAAAATCAGGGACAGAAGATAGATGATGGGAGAATGGGTTCAGGACATCTGCAGATAGAGGGTAAATATAACAGATATAACAAGCCTGAGCAAGGGAATACCTTCCAAGGCCATGAGCAAAACCGAGGTCAAAGCCAACAGGAAAAAAGGCTTGGGCCTTTTTGGTCACATGAGAGAAAGTTTATCTGTGCAGTAATCAAATAAATGTAAATTAATATATTAAACAATAAATGTTGTAGAGTGGCAGTAATTATTTAGAATAACTAAAACCTGTTTTGACAGATGTGTAGGAAAACAGGTTTTAGTCACCCATTGCTAATAGAAGCATAAATGGATATAGTTTTTCAGGAGACAGTTGAAAGTCCTTAAACATGTATATCTGAACTTTGAATCTGCTTTTCGGTCTTTACCCTACTGAAAAGTGACTTAAATTTACCACAGAAAGAACCTAAATGAATTGTGACTGATCCAAACACTGTTTACTAATTTTCATGTTGAAAATCATTCGGTAGTTGACTGCATAAATCCACAAGTGCCTTTACAGTCTTTGAATGGCTGTTACATCACTTGAGCTCTGCAGAAAGGAATCTTCTTTATTCATGAAGAAAAGTCGATTCAGGCTTTACTGTAGAATAAGGGAGCCTGTACTCTGCATGAGTTCTTATACTGTGATGTAATGCCTCTCTTGAGTGTTGGGAGAGCATTTTCGTTGCTTTATAATATTGCTGTTGGCAAGCCCATTACTTCTGTATAATAGCAGTACTGAGATAATGCTGTTAGTTTCCTGATTTCTTAAATTGAGTATAGAATTTAGAGTCATACATTGAGTTATTCTTTAAGTAAGAATTACATATGGTGTTTGTGCAGCTAGTGAAAATATAAAAAAGATTAACGATATGACATAGCACTTAATCAAATTGGCAAATATTTTTACTTTGTTGAGATAAAATTGAAGTATAATAAACTGCACACATGTGTGCAGTTTGATCAGTGTTGACATATGACTGTTTTTGCTACACTTCTGATACCAAATGTATAGGCATTTTTTCCCCCATACCAACCCATTCTCCAATTTTCCAGGCACTAACAGGGTGTCCTACAGTTCAGTTCTGACACTCCCCGGAATTAGCACAGACCCCGCAGATTAAGGGCTCCGCCACACAAGATGCCCCACTTCTGCCAGTCACAAGTCCCACGTTGCCACCGGTACTCCTGACCAACTGGCTGTAAATTCAGGGGGTTCCCACAACTCCCTTCTCAAGTTCGAGAATTTGCTAGAACAGCTCACAGAACTTGGGAAGATACTATCACTGGTTTATTATAAAGGAATTTAAAACAAAAAGCCAGCTGAAGAGGTACACAGGATGAGGTTCGAAAAGCTCTAGAGCACAGAAGCTTCTGTCCCCATGGAGTTGGGGAGCCCGATCCTCCCGGCATGTGGATGTGTTCAAAACTCAGAAGGTTCCCAGACCTCCTCATTTAGGGGTTTTGTGGTGGTTCCCTTATGTAGGCATGACTGATTAAAATGCTGACCACTGATGATTGAACTCAAATCTCCAGCTCCTCTCACCTCCCCAGATGTCAGGTGGTGGGGCTAAAAGTACCTTTTTTTCCTATTTTGGTATTAGCTATTATTAAAAAAATCTTTGCCACTTATGGGACTAACAGAGAACAGTGGCAAGGATTTTTTAATAATAATGTCCAGTACCAAAGTAGGAAAGAGAAGCTTGCATATGTTAGTATGGAAGCGTGAAATTGGCACCGCTGTTGGAGTTGTACCAACTTGGAGCAGTTTGTTAGTGTCAGAAAAACTAAAATGCGTATTCTTCGAACTAGCAATTCTGCTTCTAAGTGGAGGAAATCAATCTTCATGTGAATAAGGATGTAATTGCAAAAAATGTGTTTCACTATATTGTTTTAATTGCATGAAAAGGAGGTAAATTAGATGTCCAACAATGCGGAATTGTTTAAGGAAACAATTCATATAATGAAAATTTAAGCCTTAAAATTATTAATGAAAGTCTATTGTTTTGTAAACAACAAAAGGATCATGTGGTTTTGTTTTGTTTTTTTTTCTTTTGGCGGTACGCGGGCCTCTCACTGTTGTGGCCCCTCCCGTTGCGGAGCACAGGCTCTGAACGCGCAGGCTCAGCGGCCATAGCTCACGGGCCCAGCCGCTCCGCGGCGTGTGGGATCCTCCCGAACCAGGACACAAACCCGCGTCCCCTGCATCGGCAGGCGGACTCCCAACCACTGCGCCACCAGGGAAGCCTGTAAAAGTATATTTTTAAAGCCAAATGTAAAAGTAGTTTCCCCTGGCTAGTGAGATTCATCTTTTTTCCAATGCATATGTTTTCTTTTAAAATTTTTTTATTGAAATTTTTCCTGGATATAAAGCTAACAAACACAGAGGCATAAAGTAAATCCATAATATGGGATTGATATGTTATTTTAAGCTACATAAATCACTTATTTTTTTGGCTGCGCCGTGTGACGTGCGGGATCTTAGTTCCCGGACCAGGGTTCGAACCCAAGCCCCTGCGGTGGAAGCGCCGAGCCCTAAGCACTGGACCGCCGGGGAAGTCCCATATATAAATTATTTTCAAAAGCAACTCCTTTGTGTTTAATGCTGTCAGGATGAAGTCTCCTGGAGCTCCGCCCCTTCCTGCCTCCTCCCTCCCCCGTTGCAGTTCGCACCTCCCCCTTCTTGCTTTCCTGGGCTTACTCTGCTAGTGCCCGCGATGTGCCATCAGTACCACCTCCAGGAAGCCTTTGCTGAGCTCCTAGTGCTTCTCCTTTCCCACCTCTCCAGAGGCACTTACCACCCTGTGTTATTTATCCCTTTCATTTTCCTCTCCTAAGAGGCTGAGGGTGACTTGAGGTCAGGACAATATTGGTTAGCACAGGGCCTGGAACCTAGTAGTCAGAGCTTAACTGGTGTGTGTGTGTGTGTGTGTGTGTGTGTGTGTGTGTGTGTGTGTGTGTGTGTGTGTACACAATAGAAATAAAGATATGATGTGATCAAACAAGCCAGAGTATTGGAAGAAGTGTGAATATATTTGCATGATGGGAGCATGGGTTCCGCATGAGTATTTTAGTAGGATGGAGAGGTGAGGAGGGGCCAGGTCACTGAGGGCTTCATATGTCATCCTAAGAAGTTTAGATTTTTATCGTGTAAGTGATGGGGAGCCAGTGAAGACCTTGAAGTAAGAGGGTAGCTGGTCTTAGCATTTCCCCGAGTGTTAGATATTATTAATATTATGTGAAAAGCCTGGATATAAAAAAATTTGGGAAACCCTGGGTTAAACCAAGTTGAATAGATTTCTGTTCTTCTGGACTTCTCTGTCTTTACTGTGCTCGTGTGCATTTTTAATCCTCCAAAAGGGATGTTTGTGTGTGATATAATTTTCGTTACTTCCCCAATTTATTTATCATGGAACCCTTATATTGGGGGACTATGTTATAGAACACATTTTGGGAAATGGACACTGGGGAGAATAGCAGCGGTGAAACTTTTAGTGGTTGTTAAAGTAACCCTGGCCAGAAACACTGAGGGCTTGAATCAGGAGGTTGGTGGTGGGAAAGGGGGAGGCAGGACCAAGGGAATTAAGTTGTGTCTCTCAGAGCACGTCCTCCAAAAGTGGTGATTTATCAGTAATTTTAAAAGGCAATATCATGATTTAAGAGTCGTTAAAATCTGATCCAAAGATATTAGAACAAGCAGTGTGAAATGTGGTTTGAAACCTCTCTGAGACAAATGGTAGTCAAAGGAAAGTGCTGTTTTGATATGTTTACAACCCTGCCAACTGATGACACAGCCCCAGGCTCACTCCTCTTGATATTAGAACCTGTGTGTGGCCTGGCTTGAACTAATGCACCTGGTGATGATGGGGCAAATTCTAGACTGCACACGGCAGTTACTTGTTTGTGGGTGACTCAAAGATGGTTGCCAGGAGTCTAGGTTGGGCAGCTGAGCAGGTGGATGGTGGTATCATGATGGGGTAAGCCAGATAGGAGACGGTTTGGGGGAGAAGATGCTCTGTCGCTTTTTGATGTGTTCATGAGATAGAATTGATGGTGGGACATAGGAGAACACCAGTAGGCCGTCGGATATAGGAGTTTGTTCCTCAGATCGTTTGGGCTGACCCGGCCTTCTTTTTTACCCACTGTGTCTCAATTGCTGCATATGTTAGGGATTTTGCAGCAAAATCCATGTTAGGGATCTCTTTTATGAGATCATAAAATGTTAAGTTGCAGGGTGAAGACCCTGCACATTCCTAATCTTATCCCGTGTTGCACTTCCACACGTCAGTTACCCGTGTTCCTCCACAGCTTCCCTACCACGTACACTTTCCCCTGAAGTCACTTTGGTGGCTTGTTTATCCTAATGATTTTAGGAATATTGAAACATACGTTATCCACCTCCAAAAAGGAGACTGCCGTTGCCTCTGCAAGCGTGGGGAAGGTGCTTGCTTAACAGCGTTTCTCACTGCTCAGTCACTGTGTCAAGGGAAATCCTTGAGTTAATAATGCTATAACATGTTTCTGTTCCACTTACTTTACGTGTAATAACAGTGTTCCTTTATTTTACTTGTAGCTCCAAAAGGAATTCTTCATTTGTCTCCTGATGTTTATCAAGAGATGGAAGCCAGCCGCCACAAAGTAATCTCTGGCACTGCTCTAGGCTATTTGTCACCCAAAGATATGAACCAACCCTCAAGCTCTTTCTTCAGTATATGTCCCACCTCGAGTGGTTCGGCTACAATTGCCAGGGAACTCCTTGTGAATGGAACACCGACAGCTGAAGCCGTGGGTTTAAAAGGAAGTTCTCCTCCCCCTTGTTCTCCAGCACAGCCTTCACAACAGCTGGAATATTTAGCAAGGATTCAAGGCTTTCAGGTATGAGTTAAAAGCGAAAACAAAAACAAGAAAACAAAACAGGTCATGAGCCCCGAATCCTTCATCTCTGTCCATCAGAAAGCTCATTCTTGCCTGCTGGCGTGACTTCTATGCCACCTACATTGTAAGTTATTAGGAGCGCAGAGGGCAGAAAGGCGAGTCATGTGCACAGGCCTCATCTTGAAGATCTTTCATTCTCTCCAGTAATTCTTTTGCCGCCTGGCTCTCCTCCATATTCCTTCTTCCGTTTTTGTTTTGTTTTCTTCCTGAACAGCTTTCATTCTCTGTTCTGCGTTCTGCTTGGGCGCATCTGTTCCCTCACCCTCCCCCCCCAAACGAAAATTCTGCCTTCTTACACTGGGTATTAGGACCTAGCACTGAGCCCTCCCTCATTTTGCAGTAGGGTCTTTTCTAATGATGATTTTACTTTCATAGCAGTTTTGAATTTTGGCATATTCTATTGCTGGCAACGATTCAGGTATACCGCTAAGGTACAACATCCTAGAAGTCTATTCTCTTAGGAGTTAGTTAAACATGGTATTAGAACAGTAATGCTTTCTAGTTGTCTGAGGCATAAAAACATGTATCGTTTTACTAGATCGTGTTTGGAACCATCTAGGGTAGCGCCTACCTTAGACGGTACCAACAAGTCTATTTCACCGGGCAGTCTAAATCTAGCTTATAGTCCGCTTGTTGTGTATATGAATTTGGGGCTGGAAACCTCCCCCCCCCGCCCCCCACCGTTTAGTCAGTGTTCCCTTTTGAAAAAAAAAAACCAACAATCCTTTACGAGTAGAACTCTTTAAAGAATTGTTAACTCTAGGAAGAGGAAATACCTGTGTTCTGACTTCTTAGTTGCCTTGGAAATCCTGTACTGAGCTGTAATCGCTCACTTGACTGGGTAAACAGCAGCGTGCTTGTGTGTAGAAAGAGTGGACTGCTCCCTCAGATTTCATTATTTTCACCCCCCTTTCCATCTTAGTCTTACTCCCTAAGACCAAAAACTGTTAATTTCCTTGAGAAATCTTCTAGAAGATCTGTATTGTGTAGAATGATCATGTATTTATAAAAATTTTACACATTTAGATGTAAGAGAGAAGATCATATGTTTTACCAAGGGGGTATTTTGCATGTTCTTTTCTTTGTTTCTCATCACAGAAACCTGATTCTTTCACATCTATTGCCAGGTAGTCGTTGAGTGTTTTTACTTAGACTATAAATATGAAATCTAAAAAGCTGTTACCAGTTTTTGGCTCTGTCATCTGAAATTTTAAACACTTAACTTAAAAATTAAAATTTAGAACTTGTTTTCGTTGTTTACCTTAAGACTAACAATAAATCACTGTTTAAAATAAAAGGACCTTGATTCGCACAGTTAAAGTACTGGAAAAGAAAAACTAAGCAATTTTTAGTTCTATCTATAATCTGCATCGGGTGAACTAGAAATAAACTGTGATGAAAAGGAATTCACTGTTTATTTACAAGTCTAGTCATTTAGAAATGTCTGAAAGTAACACTGCATTTGCATTTTTATAGAAACAAAGCACAAATTGCATTCAAGCTCTGAACTGATTTTTTGGTTGGAGATGTTCCTCTGATAGACGTAATTTTGCTGCCAGAAGAACTACTTAAATTTTTAAATTTGTATTTATTTGTTAATTCTTAGCAATGACAACAACTATAATTTTAAAATACCTTTACTTTAGTCAAAATGTAGCATCTCTTTCTCCTATATTGGGGCTGACTCCTCAGACCGTTTTTTTTTTTTGAAGCTTATGCTGAAATAATACACTCTAACTTATGGACACGTTAAACATTTCCAAATTTGTGTATGGTGATTTTTACATACTAATGAAGATAAACATGGTTTTAAAATGTTACTGTGCTGCTTCGATCAAATGAGCTTGGTGTTGCTATGAAATATTGTTTCGCTGACAGGCTGCAGCCTGCAGTGTGTGGTGAACAGACTGTGGGAAAGGGCTTCCCTCCCTGTCAGGTGCCCGGCACGTCCTCATAATGTCACAGTAGAAGAGTCTTTGTGGTTAAGAGTTTTAAAGCCTCTTTCTTTATAGGTAACTTTCTCAGGTACATTTACCTGGTAGAAAAACATGTAGATTGTTTCTATTTCTTAAATGTTTTAATTGGACTCTAGTTTAGAAATTATAGGGCCAGCTTGTTTTGAATGACATGCTGTTATGTTATTTTCATTTCTGGAATTTAAAAACAATAAATTCTTTTTCTGTGTTTCTAGGTTAGTACTTTTAAAATTTTGTTACTGTACACTGAATAGATATTATTGCTTATTGAATATTGTACATAAACCCTTCTCTGACCCTCTTTGCCCACTGACATTTGATTTAAGCCTACCAGAGCCATTGTATGTGACAGCTATATTGTATTACAAAGTAAAAAAATATATTAGTGTACTGAAAACTACGTTGTTTTAACTTTTAAATTTTTTTCCTTAATTGAAATTTATAAGTTACAAAAAGCTTATTTGCTCACCAGAATGTAGGTATTAAACTCACATCCTTTTGCTTAAATCTACAGAATAATTTATTATACAATTAAAGTTATTATTAATAAAGCTGACTTCATAGGTCAGAATATGACTGAACACTTGCACATTCTCAGTAATTCTTTCATCCTTTCTTGGGCTCACCTAAAGTTTTTAATCACATTTTAGATGCAAGCCTTTGGATCTCTATCATAAGTGAATATTTATTTTTTGAATTTTTATTGAGTACATTTTTATTATCTTCTTTTAAAACCTGAATGTTCTTATTGATTTATTATTTTTTAGCGGAGGAAAGTTTTATATCAGTAGTTCTGTGAACCTCAGACTTTGTTCAGCCCAGTTAGTATGCTTCTATAACTTCTATGCATTTCATAAAAATTCATTTGAAATGTAGTTATACCGTAGTGTTCAGGGTTCCTTGGTGTGTACCTTGATACCCTTTAATTACAATGCCAAAATATTTCAAAATCATTCAGCTTTTTAAAGAAGATTGTTACGGAGACATTTTTGAAATGCTCTGCTTTTGAGCTGAAGCAGAAGACTGTTTTGTTGTGTTATAATTTACATTATTCTGAGTTTTTCCATCTTTAATATGCTTTTCCATACATTATATTAAAAATCTCTCTGAATAATTAACTATAAGCAGTTTCATTGTTTAAATGAGTCATTAGCACATGATTAGATTGGAAATTAAAATGAATTATTTTAGTAAATTATCCTTGATAGATGGATTTAATTTTAATCTTTTAGTCTGTACCCTTCCTTGTGATTATCATCCACTGAACAGTGTTGTTTTTAAAACCTTCAGAGTAAAATGTGATACACTAGATTTGTTTTTCTCACATAAAGAATGTAAAGAAGCACTTAGTTGGTGTCATAGTTAAATCATAATTAGTTTATTTTATAAAAATCAAGGAGTGTTTTATAGGGGGGCTGTTCATTATTGTGAGTTTATGATGCTGGTGCCATTTTTAGCAAGATGAGAATGTCAGTAGAAGGCTTAGGAATATCTATTTAATTAAAAACTTTCTTTTCAAATACAATTCAAACAGGATACATTTCAACTATAATAATATATCTCCTTTTTTGAAGTTTAGTATGATTATAGCAGACTTCTTTTATGGTTATGAGCTTCTTTTAAATATTTATTTTTGACAGGTATGACACATAGCATATTTTAACAATACGACCTTAGTACAGATTACACTGAGCTGGGACATGGGGAGTGGGGCTCGGCCAATTTGAGAATCAACCTTTTTCCTTTCTCTTTTCTTATTTTCCCTATACCTCACTTTTTGTAATCCATATATTTATAATCAGAGTGGCTATTTGCAGCTTGTTTTTTTGAAGAGTAAGGGATCCATTTTTTTTTTTTTAAAGACCAGTTTCAGTAAACTTTTGTAGATTTCTAATAGGAAAATATGGAGAAAGAAATCATGCATATACATATACTCTTCCACTTAGAAATATGTTTTTCCCCCGTTTCTAATTTGTTCTTGAAACATAACTCACTGTGTCACTTCTGAGCCAAAATTTTCATCTACACTGTTACACAAATGTATAATGTGATGGAGAAATTACTCAGAGTACAAGGAGCAAAACACATATGGGTTTAGCATGGGGTCAAGAGATTCTGCTCTGATTTATAGTCACTTCTTAAAAAGCCCTCTTGGATTTAGCCTCTGCTGCTTTTCAAAGACCTTGGAGAAATGGGAAGAATTCTCCTGAAGGCTTGGTTTTCCTGTAGGGACCCTAAAACTCAGGTTTGTTCTGCAAATGGGCAGCCTACATTCATGCAAATTATTGTCTGGTTTCTTTAGGCCTTGATATACTTGGCCAAGCCCTTAAGGGTATGCAGACTACATATCACATAACCAGACTTCCTAAAAGCCAGTAGAATTATAGGTCACCTTACTTTGCTGAAATTTCCCACTCTTTAGAGGAAAATATTACATTTGAAGAAAGAAATCCTGATCCGTATAAAAACATACTGGGATGAGTAACAGTAACACAAATAAGAATCAATCAGGCTTCAAGTAAACAGTCTATTAAATACTGCATAAACTATTCAGGACTAACTCACTCCACCCTAAATCACTGCAGAATGTAGTCAGAAAGACAAGGGTACTCATTTTGAGCCTTGATATGCCAGCACGTACGTACATAGTAAGACACATATTTCAAAGAAAGAGTAATATAGAAACACAAAAGAGCTGTCCTGGCCCAGTGACTTTGAAATGAGCCACTGAGGTGCAGAAAAAAAACAGTTGCCATTATGTGTCGTCCCCAAGTAGAAATAGCCGTAGCCTTTTCTGTTCGTATCGGA
>NW_006780561.1:594224-606819 GCF_000442215.2 Lipotes vexillifer
GGAAGAGATTTCAGGTCAGCATGAGAATTCTATTTGGAATTATTTGAAAACCAATAATCAATTATTTCTTCAATCAGTTTGAAGAAAAGGAAATTATTTTCATCTAAAGGTGAATTTCATTTCCTTTTGCTAGAAAAGGTTGGCAATGATGTGACTTTTACTTAGTAACGTAAGATTAATTGTAGTACCCATAAGGTACATGTCAGTGCATGTCAGGCTGGTATCTGTATACCTATGTTCGTTCTAAGTCATGCTGAAATTACCTATTTCCCTCTCTCCAGCATTCAGCTATGGCTGAGATTTTTCTTTTCGTGAATGACAGCATCTAAAATTTCAGATATATTGTTCTCTTCTCACCCAGGACAACTCTTGAGAAAGAGAACAGTATGTGGAATACTGCAGGTAAAAGATTTCTGCACACGGAAAAAAACTACTCTGACGTACCAGGGGCATTAGGAGATATGAGTAAACAGGGAAATGAAACTAACGTTTATTGACTGCCTCCTTATCAGATAGTGAAGGAGGCATTACCTACATTATTTTATGACGGCAGCAGAAGTGCCTGGTACATTTTTGCTTCTTGCTTACAAATCTTCATTTGATTTTAAATCCAGCTATTGTATAGTGTTTGAAGCCTGATCCCTGAAGGTAGGACTAGTGTTCATGGTAGTCCATGGTCTTCTGGATATCGTTTTGGTTTAGTGATAGATTTCATTAATAAATTTATTTATGCCCTCCACTAGGTACACAACTGAGTCTGAGTTATTTAAGAATTCTCTTTTGAGCTGGAAGGAACTTTAGTTTTTATTCAAAGGTCTAACTTTATGATGTGAATACACATTTGAGGGACTACAGAAGTAAAACATCCTGTTAGTAATGCAGTTTACTCATTTCCACATAGAGAATTATTAGTTAATTTTAAACCCTTATAGGTTTTAGGTTCAGGAAAGTTCTGGCGTCTTGACATGGTCACATCAAAAAGCAGATATAACTGTGAGAGATAAGAGATATTTGAAAAACTTTTAAAATGTTTTTTATCTGTAGTATTGTCATTTTTTTAAGGATAAGAAAAGTTCAGAATCAAGTCCTGTAGTGGAACATTTGAGAAAACGAGTACAGCTGGAAAAGGATACACAGTTCACAGCTTCAGAAGCTCTTATTAAGAGAAAAATAGTGCGTTAAGAATAGTTTTCAGTATGTATGTGAAGAATTGGATGGACATGAAGTTAATCCGGCTATACAATATCATCTCATTGAATACGGGAATTGATTTAGCTGAACAACAGGAACTGGAACGTTTGTTTATTCACTCTGGGCCGATACTTAATACACACCTACACGTTCCAGGTAGCATACCAGACAGTGGGTACAGGAAGAGTTATGGTCAAGTTGGAGACAGACAGACAGGAAAATAAAACCAATATACAGAAGAGTGGCCGCTATTACAGTTGAGTCTGGTCTCCAGGGATCAGTGTTTGAACATTACACAAAAATTTAATTTTAAAAAAATTAGATATTTGTAGCATGCTGCAGGAAATAACGTAGGTAATGCCTGCCCCACATAGTAAGTGTCATCACTTGAGGTATGATTAGCCATGTCAAGAATCATGGATGGGAATGAAGAGCTCTGACTGAAGGAATTAAGAAGAATTCATAGCTGAGGAGCGTTTGAATAAGCTTTAAGAAGTACATAGACTTTTAAGGTGAATCAGAAGAAAAGAAATTGCAGGCAGAAACAGCTGACTACTAAAGACAAAAGGGCATGATGTTTTAGAAAATGCTTAAGAGTTCAAAGTGGAAATGGTTGGCAAGTAGGCTGAAAAGACGTGTGCTGCTGAGAATTTGAATTTAGCTGTTAGTCAGAGACCACCAACTTCTTTTTTAAAGGGTAGTGACATTGGTTTTGTATTTTAGAAAGATAATTCTGTAAGCATGTGGAGGAGGAACTAGACAAAAAGATCGGTAGCAGAAAGACCAATTAGAGTGACTTTGCATGAATCCAGTAGAGAAATAGCAAAGATTGAATTAAGCAAAGCTAATGGTCGTAGAGGAGTGGGGCTGAGGTGCAGGCATCCACGGTACAGCTGAGAGAATTCAGTGATCTCGGCTGCGAACTTCTGAGATCAGGATGGAAGCTACATTTAGATGGCGTTGTAGAGTAATTAGAGACTCTTTGAGGATGAATTGACCATTCATTTCAAGAATTTGAGAATGAAGTAAAGTAGGAAGGCAATATGAATGTTTTAGGAAAGGTTTTATTTTTAGTATGAAAGTGATGAATAAACTCAGAGGAGGTTAATGAGTTCCATTTTAAACATGGCGAATTTGAGTTTCCTGTGGGACTTTCAAAGGCAGTTGTCCAGTAGGCATTCATCAGTGGGTCTGGTGATCAGCAAGAGAGCATAGGACACAGAGATTGGGGAGTGATCGATGTACAGATGTAATCGAAGCCATAAAAGTAGTAAAGGGCTTCCCTGGTGGTGCAGTGGTTGAGAGTACGCCTGCTGATGCAGGGTACACGGGCTCGTGCCCCGGTCCGGGAAGATCCCACGTGCCGCGGAGCGGCTGGGCCCGTGAGCCATGGCCGCTGAGCCTGCGCGTCCGGAGCCTGTGCTCCGCAACGGGAGAGGCAAATAGTTAGAGCAGGGAATTCCCTGGCTGTCCAGTAGTTAGGACTCAGGGCGCTTTCACTGCTGTGGGCCTGTCTGTGGTCGGGGAACTAAGATCTGACCAAAATTAAAAAAAAAAAAAAAAAAAAAAGTAGTAAAGATTGACCAGGGAAAGTGGGTAAAGGCCTAGGAAGAGATTCCTGATGAATACCAACAATGTGAGGGATTCATTCATTCATTACGTCAACCAAAGAATATTGAGCACCTGCCATGGGCCAGGTGCACTTTTTGCACTGAGGATATAGCATAAATGACAGTCAAGGGTTCTGCCCTCATGAAGCTGACATTAGGATGGGATTGTTGGGGGTGGGATGTGGAGTGTGGCCAGGGGAAAGGGGGAAGTGGAAGGACAGACAGTCACATCTGAACACATGTGATAAATTCAAATGGTTAGTCTCCTAAGGTAACAATTACTTGGAAATTAATTGGGAGATTAATTATGATTATTTATGAGAAGTATGAGCAATGACTTAGTATGTCTAAGTGTTGTATCAGATAACTATGCTTTTGAAATGTTTTGATCAACCTTATTGAGGTATAATTTACATACAATAAAGCACACCCATTTTAGTTATACAGTTTGATGAGTTTTGAAAAATGTATACTGCCATGTAACTACAACCACAGTCAAGATGGGAATATTTTCTATTACTGTAAAATATTCCCCGGTGCCTCTCTGTAGCCTGTTTTCCTCACCTCTCTGTGGCTCTGGGCAACCAGTATATCTTTTTTGTCACAAAGATTAGTTGTGCCTAAAATTTCATAAAAATTGAATCATCCAGCCTGAACAGTTTTGTTTCTGGCTTCTTTCACAGGCTGTAATGTTTCTGAGATTGTCCATGTTGTGTATATCAGTAGTTTGTTCCTTTGTATTGCTAAGTACTAGTCCATTGTATGATGTACACCACAAATTATATATCAGTTTATCTCTTGATGGACATTTGAGTTGTTTCCAGTGTGGGGCTATTATGAGTAAAGCTGTTTGTGAACATTCATGTACAAGATTTTGTGCAGACATGTTTCCAGTTCTCTGGGAAAAACACCTCAGAGTGAAATGCCTGGGTCACATGGTAAGTATACATACAAGCTTACAAGAAACTATCAGATTCTTTTTCAGTGTGTTGTATGATATTACATTCCTACCAGCACTGTATGAGGGTTCCATACATTGGTATGATCAGTCTTACTCTGTGAAGGGTACAGTGGTATCTCACTGGTATTTTAATTTGTATTTCCCTGATGACCAATAATATGCACTTCTTTTCTTGTGCCTGTTGGCCAATTATATATCTTTGTGAAATTTCCACATCTTTTTCCCAGTTTCTGGTTGCGATTTTTAAAAATTGTTGCATCATCAGAGTTCTTTATACATTCTGGATACAAGCCCTTTCTGTTGCAGATATTATCTCCCTGCCTGTGACTTGTCTTTTCATTATCTTAATGCCATCTTTTGAAAAGTGGAAAAGAAGTTTTCAGTTTTGATGAAGTTCAAGTTTACATTTTTTTCCCATAAACTGTGCCTTTTTGGTCCTATCTGAGGAATTTTTGACTACCCCAAGGTTGCAAAGATTTTCTCTGATTTTTTTCTAGACATTTTGTAGTTTGTGCTTTTATGTTTAATGCTGATATCTATTTAATTTGGGGGGTATGGTATGGGTGAGACTTGAAGCCTATTTTTCCCATAGGATAACCTGTTGTTTCTGCACCATATATGTAATGTGTTGTTTCACTCTAGCTGCTATTAAGATATTCTGTTCATCTTTGGTTTCACCAGTTTGGCTGTGCTATGTCTAGGATTGTTTTTAATCCTGCTTGGGATTCATTTAGCTTCTTAGATTAAGATAATGTTTCTCACTAGTTTTGAAAAGATTTTGGCTAGTTTTTTCAAAAGATTTTTTTGCCCTTTTCTCTTTCCTCTCCTTTTGGGACTCCAGTTACATATATGTTGGGCCTCTTGATGTTGTCCTTCAGGTCTTCGAGACTCTGTTTATTTTTCTCCATCTTTGGATTGTGTAACTTCCGTTGGTCTCTTTTCAGATTTACTGACTACTTTCTCTGTCCTCTCCAATTTGCTGTTGAGCCCATGTAATAAATTTTTCACTTCAGTTATTGTATTTTTTTAACCTAATGTTTCTATTTGGTTATTCTTTTTTTTTTTCCTGTTTCTTTGTTGTGATTCCATATCTGTATAGTCACTGAGGACACATTTTTAAAAATTATTTGAACATCTTTATAATAGCTGCTTTGAAGTCTTTGTCATCTAAACCCAACATCTGGGCCCATTAGGAGTCAGTTTCCTCTTGACCACCTTATGTATGAATATGCTTCATTTCGGTTTCTCTGCATGTCTGTAATTTTTGTTTGAAAAATGGACATTGTGGACATATTATCATAGGTTATAGCAACTCTAGATCGTCTTTTCTTTTATAGATTATTGGTTTTCTTTTTGTTTTTGTTTTGGTCTAGTACTCAGTTAAGTTGCCTGGACTAAAACTTCAAGCTTTGCCTCCACTGTGGTGATATCCCTCAGCTGATATTTCCACTTAGTTTCTTCAGCTTCCAGCTGCAGCCTTTCCTCTTGCAGTCTTTCTGTGCCTACCTAATTATTTGGGCACATTTAGGCTCACCCTTTGCATTTCCTAGCTTCTAGCATTCCCCCCCCCCCCCCCACCCCCAGTTTTCAGCTGATCTGCCAGCCCATGTCCTCTGATACTTCAGGCCAGTAAAGCTTTAGCTTTCTGTCATTTGAGCCGTGTGCACCTGAGGGACTGCACTCAATCAAAAAAGTGTCAGACTTTTAGATCTTAACGGACTTCTCACTGGTTTCTGCCTATTTCTACGTCAGGTCTTTCATGTAAAGTCTTGTAGTTAGCAGGGGTTTGTGTAGAGTTTATATTCAGATTTAGTGTTTCACCACGTCTACTGCTACCTCATTTCTAGAATTTCTTCCCTCAATGACCAGCTCATCTGCCACCCCTAAGCTCTTTCCACTGCTCTCTCCAACTGGTAAGACTGCAGTTTTCTACCAATAGAACTACAGGAAGCGAGGAATGCCCTCAGGCAAGAAAAAGCCATAAACTCACAATTCTTACTCCATATAGTTTTGGTCTTTTAAGGGAAAACTCTGCCCTGTTGTCTTCCTGCTTTTGATCACATTCCACTGTCTTCAAATATTTTATTTTGTCGACATCGTGTATTGTTATCTGCAAGAGGCTTTGTCTGGTGAATTTATACTTCCATTACCAGAAACTGGAACACAACCAGTTGTTCTTAAATACCACTGAATATACCCATTAATTAATTAATCACTTAATTAGTAACTGGCCATCTTGACATCTATCCTAAGCAAATAATTCAAAATATGGGAAAGCTACAAGGATACTTGTCATTGGATTTAGGGCCCACTCTAAATTCAGGATGATCTCAACTTAATTATATCTGCAAATATCCTATTTCAAATAAGGTCACATTTAAAGGTACTAGAAATTAGGACTTGAACATATCTTTTGGGGGCCACTGTTGAACTCACTGCATATTTATTGCTTTCTTTTTTTAATCTTCTTTTTTTTTTTTGTTTTTTTTGGCGATACATGGACCTCTCACTGCTGTGGCCTCTCCCGTTGCGGAGCACAGGCTCCGGACGCGCAGGTCCAGCAGCCATGGCTCACGGGCCCAGCCGCTCCGTGGCATGTGGAATCCTCCCGGACCGGGACACGAACCCGCGTCCCCTGCCTCGGCAGGCGTACTCTCAACCACTGCGCCACCAGGGAAGCCCTATTGCTTTCTTAAATTGGTATATTTATTGCTTTCAGCAAATTTGGGAAATTTTTGGCCATATTTTCTTCAAATAAATTTTTTGCTACCTTTTCTCTCTCCTCTTCCTTCATTTACATGCATTTTTTATACTGTCCCAGAGAAACCTGAGGCTTTATTCATTAAAATTTTTTCTGAATTTCAGATTGTATTGTTTCTGTGTATCTATAAGTTCTACATCTCTTTCATCCAGTGATTTTTTTTTTTTCTTACTTTGGGTATTGTATGTTCATTTCTAGACTTTCCATATGGTTCTTTTTAGTTTCTGTTTCTCTGCTGATATTACCTATTCATTCATTTATCTTAGACATATTTTCCTTTACATCCTTGAAAATAGTTATAGTAGGTTCTTTAAACACCTTTTATGTTCATTTCAACATCAGATATATTGGATTCAGTCTTAATTAATTAATTGCCTTTTCACTTGATTTGTGTCAGGTTTTCTTATTTATTCTAGATCGAGTAATTTTGGATTGCATCTTGACTGTTGTTAATGGTACATTATAGAGACTGGGTTCTGTTACATTCCTCTGCATACTTTGAGTTTTGTTTTCTGAGGCTCTTAACCTAGATGGACTCAGACTCCAAACTTTGTCTCATTACTGAGCTTTCTCTTCTTTTGGCTTCTGGGATAGTAGCCTCTCTTGGTTTTCCATAACTTCTCTGTCAAAGAAGAACCTAACAGAATTGGCTTTTAGGTGGTTACTGCTCCCTGTTACAAGAGTTTCAGTGGAAACTTTCTATAATAAAGTGAATGTGGGGTGTGGGGGGCATTGAGTTGGTAATAGCAGTACTTTCCTAGGGTTAAAATAGAAATAGCTAAAAAATAATCTGTCATAGGTGGTGTTTGCTGCCAATTTGGATTTGCAGTTTAAGCAGCAACTTATTTCCTCTTACCTTTTGCAGATCAGTAGCATTTATTGATATTTCTCGGTTCAAGTTTCTTGGTCCCCATTGGTAGGCCTCCCAGGCATAGGCCTATATTACACATTTTTTCTCCCTAAAACTCTAACTTAAAGAGGAAACTGTAACTTCTCTTTTTCATGATGCTTTGGATATTATAATTTTCTAGGCTTTTATGCTTGGAAAATTTTTTTCTGTAACCTTTTTACTTCCCATATCAGAGATAGAAAGTACCACATTGCTCAGTGACTTAATTTTTCTAGTTAAGAGATAATTTAGTCTCCACTGATTCCCTTCTCTTGTGTTTGAAGATTCTTTTAGTGTAAAATTCTGATATGCATAGAAAAATTTTATTATCTCCCCTAATAGCCTCTTGGCTTCTTTCAAGTCTCCTTTATTCTGAAGCACTAAAGGTTTTCTCTTCTACTATAAGTGGCCTCTAAAAAATAACTTTAGACTTAGAGAAAAGCAGAAAAATACTACAGAGTTTGATGTTAACAATTATGTAACCATAACATAAATTTGTCAGTACTAGGGAATTAATGATGACTCAATACTATTAACTAATCTACAGCTCTTATTCAGATTTTGTCAGTTTTCCTACTAATGCCATTTTTCTGGTCCAGGATCCAGTCTAAGATCCCACACTGCATTTAGTTGTGATGCTTCTTAAGTCTCTTCCAATCAATAGCAGTTCTTTAGTCTTTCATGATTTTGACAATTTTGAATAATACTGGTTACTTATTTTGTAGACTGTTCTTGAATTGGGGTTTTTCTGATATTTTCTCATTATTTGATTGAGGTCGTGCATTTTGGTAAGAAGATCACAGAAGTGATGTGCCCTTCTCAGTGCCTTATATGCTCAGCTTATAATTGTCCTAAATATTTCCTCTACATATATAAGAACCACATCAGACAGTGTTATAATTTTAGCTTCAAATATCAAACATAACCTAGAAAATTCAAGAAAAGAAAGTCTATTGTGTTTACCAACATTTTTATCCCTTTCTGTGTTCTTTCTTTCTTCCCAATGGAGTTCCAAGATTCCTGCTTTTATCATTTCCCTTCTGTTTCAAAAACTTACTTTAGCCATTCTTTTAGGGTAGGTATGCTGGTAGCATACTCTCAGTTTCCATTCATTTGAGAATGTTTTAGATTCCCTTTCGTTGTTTAAGGATATATTTGCTGGATATAAAATGATGGGTTGACAGTTTTTTTAGTGCTTAAAAAATGTTGTTCCAATTCCTCTGGCCTCCATGGTTTCTGTTGAGAAACTACTGTCAAATTGTTTTACCTCTATAGGTCACTGCTTCCAGGACAGCAGTTTAAGTTTTAAAAGTTTGATTATCATGTGTCTTGGCATGGGTTTCTCTGTGTTGATCACATTTGGAGTTTGTTCAGCTTCTTGAAGCTGTAGGTGTATTATATCTTTTACCCAAATTTGGTAAATTTTCAAGCGATTATTTCTTCAAATTCTTTTTTAGCTGCAATCACTATCTCTTCTCCTTCTGGGACTCTGGTGACACAAATATTAGATCTTTTGCTGTGGTCCCACATGTTTTTGAGGCTCTGTTCATTTTTCCTCAGTCTGTTTTTTCTCTGTTGTCCAGATTGGGGAATTTCCATTTTTCTATCTTCAAGTTCACTGATTCTTTCCTCTGTTCTCTCCATTCTGTTGTTAAGCCCATCCATTGAGTTAATGTTGGTTTTTAGGTTCTAAAACTTCTATGTTGTTCTTCTTATATCTCTATTTCTTTGGTGAGGTTATACATTTTTTTCATTTGTTTCAGGTATGTGTGTCATTGCTTTTTGAAGCATTTTTATGATAGCTGCTTTAAAACACTTGTCAGATAACTTTAACAAATATGCTGTCTTGGTGTTGGCATCTCATGATTGTCTTTTCTTATTCAAGTTGCGATTATTCTGGTTCTTGATATAATGAATGATTTTCTGTTGAATCCTGGACATTATGGGTATAATAAGTCTCTGTATCTTATTTAAATATTCTGTTTCAGTAAGCCTCCTCTGGCAGTGTGCCAGGTTGGGTATTGGAGTGCTGTCTTTCTACTACCAGCTATGGGTAGAAGTTCATTTTCCCCACTTAGCCTCTGTTGACAACCTGGTGGGAGGAAGGGGACTTGTTACAGATGGACGGTGCGGAAGTCCTGACCCTCCACCATGCCCCCCTGATACCACTCCAGTGAGAAGGGGTAGGGTGCCCAACATTACCAGATAAAGTTGAAAAGCCTGGGAATCCAGCAGGCATGAAAGTCTTGACTCCTCATTCAGCCTTCTGTGTCGTGTCATCACCTTAGTAGGGGAATTGGGTTACCTCATTCCAGTCCGGCAAGAGTGGAAGTCTAGGCTCCCCAGTTGACGTTTGCTGATGGGGCTGAGGATGTGGGGGTGTGCCACTTTTTAATGGTGTTTGACTGGAGGAGGGCAGTTATTGTCTAAACATTTTCTCTCTTGCTTACATTATTCCTTTTCTGGCCCTTTGGTTAGAGAGAGCAGGCTTTCTTGCGGCTTCTTTTCCTGTACCCACTGACATTTCCAGGGTGCTAACTATTCTAGCACCCAGTCCAGGATAAATGAGACAAAAAGAAAAACCAGGAATTCACCACTGTGTTGTTGTTCCTTGGGTCGTGAAATCCCTACCGGATCTTCCTCTTTCTCTGTACCTTTCTGAGTCCTCTTATGTTTGTTTTATGTATATATCAAGGGATTTTACTTATGTTTAGCAGAAAGAATAGGGAAAAGTAAATCTATTCCATCTTGTTTGGAAGCAGAAGTTATAAATGGTCTTTTCATCATGAATTTCATTATATTTTAAATTCAAATGTAGTATGTTTCTAAAATCTATAACTCCTGAGTAGGAAGAAAATATTCCAATATTTTTGTAAAAAAAAATTAAATGCCATTATGGATTAAACCAGTATGTAATGAAAAGATTTGTAAGGTCTTTGATACCCACTTTTTGAAGTGATAGTAAATACAGCAGAATTTTAAGACATGAAAAGTAGTAGAATTGTTGTTTGGCCTTCTTGGGAGAAGATTTTTCGTGTTTGACTTTGGTGGTATACTGAGTGCCTGTATCACTGTAATTTTCCTTTGACCTTGGGAAAAGTTTTCCTTGTTAAAAAGTTATTTCTCTTAAAAGCTTTTGCACAGCAAAGGAAAATAAAAACAAGATGAAAAGGCAACCCTCAGAATGGGAGAAAATATTTGCAAAGGAAGCAACTGACAAAGGATTCATCTCCAAAATTTACAAGCAGCTCATGCAGCTCAATAACAAAAAAACAAACAACCCAATCCAAAAATGGGCAGAAGACCTAAATAGACATTTCTCCAAAGAAGGTATACAGACTGCCAACAGACACATGAAAGAATGCTGAACATCACTAATCATGAGAGAAATGCAAATCAAAACTACAATCCGGTATCACCTCACACCAGTCAGAATGGCCATCATCAAAAAATCTACAAACAATAAATGCTGGAGAGGGTGTGGAGAAAGGGGAACCCTCTTGCACTGTTGGTGGGAATGTAAATTGATACAGCCACTATGGAGAACAGTATGGAGGTTCCTCAAAAAACTAAAAATAGAGTTGCCATACGATCCAGCAATCCCACTACTGGGCATATACCCTGAGAAAACCATAATTCAAAAAGAGTCATGTACCACCCCACAATGTTCACTGCAGCTCTATTTGCAAAAGCCAGGACATGGAAGCAACCCAAGTGTCAATCAACAGATGAATAGATAAAGAAGATGTGGCACATATATACAATGGAATATTACTCAGCCATAAAAAGAAACGAAATTGAGTTACTTGTAGCGAGGTGGATGGACCTAAAGCCTGTCATACAGAGTGAAGTAAGTCAGAAAGAGAAAAACAAATACCGTATGCTAACACATATGTATATGGAATCTAAAAAAAAAAACAAAAAACAAAAAAAACAGTTCGGAAAAACCTAGGGGCAGGACAGGAATAAAGACACAGACCTACTAGAGAATGGGCTTGAGGACACGGGGTGGGGGAAGGGTAAGCTGGGACGAAGTGAGGGAGTGGCATGGACATGTATACACTACCAAATATAAAATCGATAGCTAGTGGGAAGCAGCTGCATAGCACAGAAAGATCAGCTTGGTGCTTTGTGACCACCTAGAGGGGTGGGTAGGGAGGTTGGGAGGGAGACACAAGAAGGAGGAGATATGGGGATATATGTATATGTATAACTGATTCACACTAACACATCATTGTAAAGCAATTATACTCCAATAAAGATGTTAAAAAAAACACATTCCAACAGGGAAAAAAAAGTTATTTATTTGCAAAGCCTGTAGATTTTAATGATTTTTTTAAAAAAAAATTTATTTATTTATTTTAGTTTTGGGTGTGTCGGGTCTTAGTTGTGGCACGTGGGATCTTCAGTGCGGCATGAGGGATCTTTCGTTGCAGTGCACGGGCTTCTCTCTAGTTGTGGCGTGCCGGCTCCAGAGCACATGGACTCTGTAGTTGTGATTCGCTTGTGTGCTCAGTAGTTGCAGGGTGTGGGCTTAGTTGCCCCGTGGCATGTAGGATCTTAGTTCCCCAATCAGGGATCGAACCCATGTCCCCTGCATTTAGAAGGTGGATTCTTAACCACTGGACCACCAAGGAAGTCCCAAGCCTGTAGATTTTAATGCAGCTTGTAAATGGATGTGTGTGAGTATATCAAAGCATGAGTACATACTGTATAAAAGAGGGAGGCTCTTTTTCTGGTAGATGTGTAATCGACTTAAAAATCACCTAGTGTTTTCTTTTGAGGGAAGTGTAAAACTAAAATAAATATATTTGTGTGTGTGTATATATATAATTTACATCTTAATTAGCTGCCTCATTAGACCTTCACTGGCATAGTGAATGGAAACAGAAAAGCCGTGAACAAAAATTTAGGATCTGTGTCATGTACAAACTCATCACTTAAAGTAAGAATGCGGGGGCTTCCCTGGTGGCGCAGTGGTTGGGAGTCCGCCTGCCGATGCAGGGGACACGGGGTCGTGCCCCGGTCCGGGAGGATCCCACATGGCGCGGAGCGGCTGGGCCCGTGAGCCATGGCCGCTGAGCCTGTGCGTCCGGAGCCTGTGCTCCGCAACGGGAGAGGCCACAGCGCCACAGCAGTGAGAGGTCCGCGTACTGCAAAAAAAAAAAAAAAAAAAAAAAAAA
>NW_006780561.1:608613-653034 GCF_000442215.2 Lipotes vexillifer
AGGGTTCGGACGCGCAGGCTCAGCGGACATGGCTCACGGGCCCAGTCGCTCCGCGGCATGTGGGATCCTCGCGGACCGGGGCACAAACCCATGTCCCCTGCATCGGCAGGCGGCCTCTCGACCACTGCGCCACCAAGGAAGCCCCACACATTTCTTTTCTTTTTTTTTTTTTTTTTGAAATTCACAATTTTATGAACTCTAATGTTTTTATGTCCAAGAAGAAAATAAATAACTGAGGAGCCATATCAAACTTGTTTTTATGAGGGATTGATTGTGTAAAGTATGATTCTTTCTTAAGGCTTTTTACCTATATATTAGTAATTTTTGTTTAATTTGAAATTGTGTCCTCTAACAGTAGTTTCCTATAAGAAAATAAATAACTGAGGAGCCATATCAAACTTGTTTTTATGAGGGATTGATTGTGTAAAGTATGATTCTTTCTTAAGGCTTTTTACCTATATATTAGTAATTTTTGTTTAATTTGAAATTGTGTCCTCTAACAGTAGTTTCCTATATTTTTTACATATTTTTATCTGTTTGGGGGGTACAGTCTCAGTGCAGTGGGGGGATAAACATGGAATGACTATTTCTCTAGTCACCACTTTCCCCCATGCTTTGTCAAATCTCCCATTCATGTTTCTTTATATCTTTGGCAAATCCCATAGTTTTCTAGTTACCTTTAGCTTTAAAAAATCTAGTCCAGTTCACCGTAAAACTCCAAGCTCATGTCCCTGCATTGCCAGCCAGTTGTTTTGGTTCAAGACACGTAGGGGAAGGAGGGTATACGGTGATTTCTTTCTGTTATCCTCTCATGCCAGCACCTTTGAATATGTGTGGTTAGTGGGGTAGGAGCTTGATCTGCTTCTGAGACAGCTTCCTCCACACTCTACCTCTGTTTCATGACCTAGTTACTCCTCTGATGTTGGAAGCCTGAGAGGCGGACTAGGGAAGGGGAGAGTGCCACCCTTAGCCTGGTTTCATTCATTGCTGGCTTCCACATAGATGAGGTTCATCTCTTTTTTCTTCTTTTTTCTTTATTGAAGTATAGTTGCTGTGCAATATTATGTACATTACAGGTGTACAATATAGTGATTCACAATTTCTAAGGTTTATACTCCATCTGTAGTTATTGTTCATGATTTTCTTGAAGCAGTGTTTAGTTTCTCCCAATTCCCTCTGTCCCTGAAGGGCAGCCATGTTTCCTTCGGGCTTTACCAGTGGTGCATGCCCTTGGCCCTGCTGTTGGTAGGTGTCACTTTGCTTGCCCTGAGTAGCCCCTTGGCTTCTGCTGAGACACTTTTCCATTCCCTCCAAGGGCCATGGGGATCTACGTGAGCATCTTCCTTCATCCTTTTTGGTTTTCAGGGATACTGTGTGCCTAGGGCTCCTTCAGCAAGCTCTCAGATATCTCCAAACTCAGTCTCTATCTTTTCATCTGCTTCCAAATGGCTAGGGACATACATCAGACTCGGTCAAGATTTCTTTTCGGGGCTTCCCTGGTGGCGCAGGGGTTGGGAGTCCGCCTGCCGACGCAGGGGACACGGGTTTGTGCCCCGGTCTGGGAAGATCCCGCATGCCATGGAGCGGCTGGGCCCGTGAGCCATGGCCGCTGAGCCTGCGCGTCCGGAGCCTGTGCTCCACAACGGGAGACACCACAACAGTGAGAGGCCCGCGTACCGCAAAAAAAAAAATTAAAAAAAAAAAAAAAAGATTTCTTTTCGGTGGGGACCTGTGGGTTCAATTCTCAGCAAACCTACTGCCAGGGGACGAAATTTGTCTCCCTTTCATACAGGTACTCCTCATCTCTGTCAGCTGTTTTCTTAGAGCTGCCCCACTCACAGGAAATACTGTATTCCTCATAAGGCTGACAGCCAAATGATCCCGTCCCACTCACCTGCCTTTTCCTAGTGCCTCTTTGTATTCTTTATGGTTGGACCAGTTCTGCTGACTATTAACAAGCAGGTGGGAAGAGAGAATAAGACCTGGCCCTAAATGTCAGCAGCTCTCTAGAGCTCCTTTTGTGTTGGCTGTGGGTCCTGGTGTCAGTTTTGGAGCAATAGGAAAAATCTCAGTGGGATCGGGTTCTTCTGTGAGTAAGAAAAAGCCCAGCGGCTTAAACAAAATAGATGTGTATTCTTCTCTCACATAAAGGTCCATCAGCTTGCAGTCTAGGGCCAGTGTCATGGTTCTGGTCCATGAACTCTTCAGGGACCCACGTTCCCTCCAGCTCACCACTCTGCCATCTCTAAGTTTTGGCCCTTGTCCTCATGGTCAGAGATGGTCATGTCCACATTTCCAAGCAGCAAAACAGGTGAAGAAGAGCCAAAGGCACACACCTGAAATCTCTTAAAAGCTTCCAGAAAAGCTACCGCAGAATTTTCATCTACATTCTACTCAGTCATCGCTACCAATCATAGCTACAAGGGAGCCTGGGAAATATCTTTATTCTGTTCCCAGCTAAGAATTACTGTGGAAAAATATTGGAGGACAGTTAGCAATCGCTGTCACATTTACTGGGTGCTGTGACATTTTCTTCGGAGCTGTGTGGAAACTTGCACCTTTGTATTTACCTTGTATGTATGAGTTCTCCATGTACACTAATATTTAATGCCTGCAGGATATATAATGTTCTCTAGGGTATTGCAGGCTCACAGTGAATTAGGAGAAAAGTCAACTCTTTCAGTCACAGTATCCAAGCCACTGATGGGAATGAAGTTTGAAATTTATTTTTTGACTGGGATTGTCTTGTGCTATTTTAGTCCTTCCTAATTTTCATTTCTCTAGAAGAAAAAATAAAGCTGCAGTAAGTTGGCTGATACATGAGTGTGTTCACTGTCAATTTGGATATTTAGGAGAGTGTCATGTCTTTCGTATAGACTTTCAATTGATGTCAAAGGGTGATTATATTTTATTTTTAAAAGCATGTTTTATGATAGCACTATATCAGACATAATATTTTAACTGTACCATAAATGGTTGTGAACTGTATCTATTACAGTGTCACCATTGATTGGCTTTTGCATAAACCTGTTACGTGTTAAGTTTCATTTTCCCCCATCATATTTCACTGCTGCATAGTGAACAACAGGTCCACATTCTTGAACTCATACACACCGTGACCTTTTAATTTGCTCAGGAGGTACAGTGAATTCAAACTGTTGTCAAATCTTTTTCCCCAAAGTTAATTTGGAAAAAAATATTTTTATAACAAAATCTTTAAAGTAAGTACTTTGGAAACAGAGCTTTGTATGTGGGCTTGATTTGAACTCTGAACTACTTTTTATAGATTCCAGGAAGTTTCCCCACCTTCATGGATACTGATGGCCAATCTTAACAACCTTACTGGTTTAAAAATGTTGAATTATTAAACCATTAGCCTAGGATTTACATCGTCGTTTTCTGTCAGATCCATATTATATGCATATATGTACATCTACAGGCATATTTTTATTAATTTATTACAAAAGCAACGCTATTTTTACTTTATTAGCTTAGAATTAAAGTAAACACTGCTTGAAAGAACTTTTTTGAAAGTAGATAAATGGAAGGATGGAAATTTTCCCAATGGGCAGATGGACTCACACTTCCCCCAGCACCCGCCCCCCATACCCTACCTCTGATAGAGTGTCTTACACGTGGTTTTAATAATGGTTGGTTGTATGTAACTAAAAGAAAAATGATATTATAGTAACCTTATTTTGATCTACACATTTCAAATCATTTCAGTTTTATTCAATTTGATTATACTGTCAAAATTTCAAGCAGAGCATGAGGTAGTGAGATATATGTGTGTGTATGCTTACCCTGGCGTCCTTTATGCATTATGAAAAGTTGGACAAAAAAGATGGGTGTAGCATTTAGTTGTGAGTTTTTCTACTGGCTGTACGAATGCAGAGCACTCTTTAAAGCATTTCCTAAACTCTCTTAAAACTTCGCAAGGACTTAAAACGGGATTAATAGATTTTCCATAGATCTTCAAGTCCCAGTAAGGTTTTAAATATTTGAAGTGCGTTCTGCATAAATTATTTGAATTTTTTCTTGAAAGCTAGAACCTCTGAAAAGGACCTGTTGCATCTGGCTCCCTCTTACAAGTGGTGTTCAGCAGATTTGCATGTGTTCTGTTATAGGTTCACTACTGTGATAGACAAAGTGGTAAAGAGTGTGTGACCTGTCTGACATTAGCCCCTGTGCAGATGACTTTCCATGCTATTGGAAGCTCCATTGAAGCCAGCCATGACCAGGTATAATATGCCACTGCCATTTTGCTGCACTATGGCCCAGCTAAGAAATCAGAGACCATCAGAATGGAAGCTGTGTGCACACATACAGCTTTGCTTTCCCCGATACGTTAGCCACTGGTGCCATTTGCTAGACTTCTGAGAAATCAAGATTTTGTGTGTGTGTGTTGGGAAACCGATACCTTAGGAGATTTGAATTATTCTCGTTTGTGGTTCATTATTAATTTAAATATAGAATTCTCTTACAAGGAAGAGGTAATTGCCCTATGTTATTTTTGTTTTTAATAATTATATATGGAAAGAAGGGTCAGCAAAACAATGTAGGTAACACTGGAGTCTCACTATGATACATCCACTTAGTGCTGTTGAAGAGGGTTTAGTGTTATGGAATATATGTAAGATAACCCTGCCATCAATTTACTCCTATAACTTGGGATATTATTAAAATGAAGTTCCAGTGTTGTTTTTACTTTTAAAGTTCTGTTTCTGAAATAAAGCTAAAAATCTGAAAAGTATATTTTCTTAATAAACAAATTCCTTTGATTGTTTAGATAACAGCTTGAGAATGCATCCTGTTTACAGTACATATTTTCAATTAAAATAATCATCAGATTAGACTAATGACCTAGGTCATAGAATTTCTAGTTTGGAGTCAAAATTAATAGACATACACAGTTTACTGTATGGCTAACCAGCTGTGCTTTTTAAATTAACCATTTACATACAGAACAATCATAACCCACTTTCATATCCTTTTCCCAGTAAATTTGAGAATTCCTAATAGTCTTGCCTGATTCTTCTTTTCTTTCTATCTGAATAGTGCCCTTGCATGGAGAGAATAAAAGAGCATAACAGTGTAACTTCTCAAATACATAGTTTATTGTCCAGCCCAAACAGGAAAACAGTCTTAAGGGCATACCTCTCTAGTTCATGGTGTCCCTGCCATTATGGGTTTCCAATCATCATTTGATTGGTGGCAAGGTATTGTGGTGTTCCGGAAAGAACAACTAATGGGTCAAAACATCTGAGTTTTAGGAAGTAACCACAGCATATGTAAGCTCCTACAGACAGCTACCTGGGTGGATTCTATCATCTCTTCGGGACTCTCTTTCCTAGGATGCTACGTGAGGGAGTTGAGTTAGTTGACCTACAAGATTCGTTCCAGTGCTACCATTTTATGATTCTATAACGGATCTTCCTTCTCTTGGTTGAATGAGCCCAACCAGTAATAAACAGTTAATAGCATGTCGATCTGAGAAGCAGCTTAGACGTCTCTCCAGTGCTTCTCAGGGTTTTGCACTGATGTGTGCTGCAGCTGCAGAAGAGGGTACAGCAGGGCTCTGAGGGACAGGGGCTAAACTAGCTAACAGGAAGTATTACGTTTCCCTGTATAAAACTATAAATGAGCTATATGCCAGGTGCTGAGGACATGGTTCCTGCTCCTACGGAGCTTACACTCCAGCACCTTTGAATAATTGGCAAGAAGTCTAGCTGCTGCTGTATCTAACTCTGTATCCACGGATGGTAGAAACAAATGGCAAGAGTGGCATGAGACAGCCATCCTGCAAAGGTCTCTCCTTAGGCAAAGCAATGAAATCATTCTCAGAAACCCACACACCTGAGAAGAGCAACTCACTGTTAGCGGAGGTAGTTTATTGTTACGAAAGAGCACTGGACTGGGGATGGAGACTGGGCTCGAACCCAGAGTTGCCAGGAACTAGCCGTGGGACCTTGTCTCTTCACCTCTTGGAACTTGGCTTCTTCATGAGTAAAATAATGAGACTGTTCAGGCTTGTGCCCAGACCATATGCCAAGGCACTCAAAGTCCAGGGCTACAGTTAGCCCATATGGCAATTTAACAAATTAGAAAAAAAGGTACCTCTTCCTCAAAACATTTTACTGCTATCCAACAGAAAATTGTCACAATAGGTAAATCCAGTCACTGCGGTGTGAATGCCCTCCCCATCAAGGTGTGCAGTGCACAACCTCCACAACTGTACAAAATGGTCTTATTCTGCATCTATCTGGAGTGTCAGTTACTCAATGGTAAGTAAATAAAGACATTTTTTATATAAAGTAAATACAACTGCATTATAGATGACAAATTTGCCTGAAATTTTAAGATGAAAGAAAGAGACTTCCAGGAAATGTGTCGATATTGGTCAAATGGGTGGATGGATAGAGGGATGGATGAATGGAGCCATGACTAGAACGACCATCCTGTATATCAAACACTCTACTTTGGTGGCCTCAGAGGTGCAAAGTGGGGGTGGTGGTGTGATCCATGCACCTCCCTTGTGCTTGGATCATTGGGCTCCCTGAGGAGAGCAGACACAGAGTAAACCTCTACTCCACATCTTCTGGCTTTTCTACATGGTGTTGAAAATGTAGAAAAACTAAGGGTCTGGCTAAGCAAGAGTTACTCCTTCACCATACCAAATGTATAAATTTGACCTCGTAAGTTGGAAAAGATGAGCCACTGAATGCTTTCTCACCTGTTAATTTGTAAATACTAGAAAACAGGAAAGCACTTTAAAGCAAGAAAAATGACTGTTATTTAAAAGACATTATTTGAGCCACTGCAGCTGAACAAGAGAATAAGCATTCTGGAAAAAAAAAAGGATATGTAAAATGTAGAGGCAGTCCTTCCTGTGAAACTCAGGTTCTTATCTGTATAGAAAATGGAGGTGAGAAATGGAAGAACTCTCTAGCCTTGAGCCTTTACAGCTTATATTGCTTTTTTTTTGGTGTTGGAACTCCCAGTGTTTATTTTAGGTTGACATTGTTGGCATCACCAAGTATGTTAGTACAGCCTTCCCTCACTGTGATATTTTTTAATTTTTTCAAATTAATTTTTATTGGAGTATAGTTGATTTACAGTGTTGTGTTAGTTTCAGGTGTACAGCAAAGTGAATCAGTTATACATATGTGTATATCCAGTCTTTTTCAGATTCGATTCCCATATGGATCATTACAGAGTATGGAATATTGAATTACAGAGTACTGAATAGAGTTTACAGCTCCTTAATTAAAAATATGTTTAGTGCTAGGAACCCATTGAAGTGGAGACTGAACGTATTACCAGTGCATTCCCTCACTGTATAGGACAGGGACCATTAAGTGAAATTTCTCTATCAAGGTCAATATAGATATGCAAAATGGTCGGGGAAGAGATTCAGTATCTATATGCTGGTGATGTCGAAATGTATGGAGCTCTTAACTCTCCCTTCCCCCCCTCCCAAACCTGCTTTTCCCTGCTTTTATCTTTTATCTCCTTTTACTTTTATCCATCCTGGTAAACGACCGTCTACCTTGTTGCTGGGGCCAAGCCCCTTGAAGCATCTTCGCCTCCTCTCTCCCCTTCGCGTGCCACATCCGGTCCTAGCATCTCTTCCTCTAAATTACGTCTCTGATCTGACCACTTGTCACCACCTCCAGGGTTACCATTCTAGTTCAAGTCACTAGCGCTTTTAATCCAGACCACTGCAGTAGTCTCTAAACTGGCTTCCTTTTTTTCTATTTTCGTTCCACTATGGGCTGTCTGCCATCCAGTAGCCAAAATTATTTTTAAGATAATCATTCAGCCACGTTACTCAGCGACTTAGAAACTTCCAGTGGCCTCTCATCACACCTATTATAAATCCAAAACTTTGGTTATGGCATACAAGTTCCTGTGTGGTTTGGCCCCCTCTACCCCTCCAATTTCAATTCCTGCCATTCTCCTTTTTACTCCCTCCCAGTCTCACTGGCCTTGTTGCCAGTTACATTGTAATGGATGAAAGAAACCAGACTCAAAAGACTACGGTAGGTTTGATGTGTGTGACATTCTGGAAAAGGCAAAACTATAGACAGATCGGTGGTTGCCAGGGGATGGGGAGGGATTGGCCCTAAATTGTCAGGACAGAATTTTGGGGGATGATGGAAATGTACTATATCTTGATTGTGGTGGTAGAAACACAACTGTATGCATTTATCAAACTCACAGAACTGTACACTAAAAGGGGTAAATTTTACTGTTTGCAGATTATACCTCAATAAGCCTAACTTTAAAAAAAGCCGAACTCATTCTTTTATCAGTTACTCATGTGGTATTGATCCCAAGGAAATGTGGAAGGATGGCGTCCCCTTTCCTGTATTCGCTGTGTGTTGGGTCCACCTTGGAAACACACTATATTTAACTAATAGCCTGGTTTAGAGCTCCTTCGAATACCAGTGGCTAGTTAAGGCTTGCTTCAGACCTCCTAGAATAATTATTCGTCTCCAAAGACTGGTCTCAGCCTGCCACTGTCTGACTTTAGGGAAAGGGTCTGTCGGCCAGTGTTTCCTGTTTGGGAACTCTGAATTCTCATCCAAGCAGTGGACAGCCATTCAGGGCGGTGTCTGCCTGGAGGTCCCCACGTGTCTGGGTGAGAATGTTCTACAGGTGTTTGCCTTATTCATCACAATAAATGTGATATTATAAATTCACATTAGTTTAGAATGTTTAATTGTCCAGAATATAAATATAGTTTAAATTTATAGATGTTGATTTTTTTAGACACATTTGTTAACTGAACAACTACGTGGGAATCCTGCACTAGATTCTAGAGCATCCAAAGATAACTGACTGACAAGCCTTGTAATAAGCTAGATAAATAACTTCTTATAGCCTGCCGAGCCAGTCATCTTGCGAAATTTAAAATTTATAGATCATATGGTTTCGATGAAGAGCCATCATCCTTATTCATAAATTGAATTTAAAAAGACACACTTATTTGTTAAGATTGAGCTAGTGAGGGTTTTGTTGAGTATTTTTCAGTATATCCTATTTGGAAATTAAATTTATATTGTATAGTGTATATTAGTAAAGCAAAATTGTTTGTAATACTGCAGAAAGGATTTTAGAATATCCTGTCTTGGTATAACTCAGCAGATACTATCTGTACTCTCTCCTGGCCCGATACCCTTTCTATCAGTACATCTTTTTTTTTTTTTTTCTTCTTCATCATTCTTAAATGTTACTGAGTACCTCTCCCTCTCTGTCTCTTTTAATTACATCAGTCACCTTCTGTTACAGTCTCAAAGTCATAAACTTCCTTCCTTGTCTTTCTATTTTCTTTTTATTCATCTTCATTCAGACTGAATTATTAATCTCACCATTTCACAAATACTAGGTAAGCAGGCATAGGTTAGTCAAAATACTATAGCTCAATTCCTGGTTAATAGCGTTGTCGCTCCCTACCTTATTTTGTTCAGGTTAGCTCTGGAACTCACCTGCTTCGTATAAATAAAAGAATGAACTAATAAATCAACCACCTAATCAAGTACCAACTAGCCAGTGAAGTAAAACATGTCTATTAGTATTTGCTGTAATCTGACCCTGGCCATCACAAAGTGAGGTACTGACAATGCATACTTGACACGTTACTTAGAATTCGAAAAATCAACAATTTTACAAGAGAAAAGAAACAAGAACCAAATTTCTTTCTTTTTTTTTTTTTATTATTGAGGTGTAGTTGACTTACAATATTATACAGGTTTCAGGTACACAACATAGTGATTCCCAATTTTTAAAGGTTATACTCCATTGATAACTTTTACAAAACATACTCCCTGTGGTGTACGATATATCCTTGTAGCTTATTTATTTTATACATAGTAGTTTGTACCTCTTTATCCCCTACCTCCATCTTGCCTCTCTTCCCTTCCCCCTCCCCATTGGTAACTACTAGTTTGAACAAGAACCAGATTTAGGTATAATGTGTTTTCCATGTACTACTATATATTGTGCTAGGCTCGACATACATTATTTTGCTTAATTCTCGTGGTAACTCTGTGAGGTAGAAGCTGTACCATTTGATTATTTGCTTCATCTGCTACATTGCCTTTAAGGGTTTATGTCCAGATTAGTAACATCAATCAACCTGTGTGCTTTGACTAGCATTCAAGGCAGACCTCTCAAAGAGCAACCATTAAGTGTAACAATTTACAAATCTTATGGGTATTCTCTTCTACTTTTGATTAATTAAATTCTGCTCAAAGTTCTTTTTCTGATTAATTACAAGTCTCTTTGCCTGAGTAATTGTGTCGTAATGTCTTACAGTTGTATAGTAATTTAAAACTAAAAGAGAAAAAGCCTCCTCTCATATCTAAGTATATACTATCATAGCAATAGTACATTAATTGATCGTAGACTATGCACAGAACTTTTGTAGTGCTAGAAGGCCTTAAATGATAATACATCTACCTTGCCCTTTAGTCTAATGGAGTGTATCAGCTAGGATGCTTTTGGCTACAAGTAACAGAAAAACTGACTCATTTTGGCTTAAATAATAAGGAATCTTGTTATCTCACATAACAGGAAGTTCAGAGGAAGGGTGAACTCCAAGGTTGGATGATAAAGCAGCTCAGTGATGTCAGCAGGGAATTGGGTTATTTCATTCCTTAACTCTGCCATCCTCTGCTTTATCCTCTGTGTCATGGAAAGATGGCCACAGTAGTCCTCTGTGTCACTGGCCACATAGCCACATCCAAAAGGAAACACGCGATCTGATCTTCTTTCTCCTTTTAGGGGCAAAGACATCTGTATCTGGAACTCCCCCAGCTATCTTTCCTTCGTAGCTCAGGCCTGCATTGGGTCGGTGACATGCCCACGTCTAAACTAGTCACTGGCAAGAGAAAAGAGACCACTACTAGTTTAAATGCTTGGGGTGAAAGGGTTATTGAGGAATCAACCACAAGGACTACTACAGGAGGGATAAAATACCACATAAGTAATTTAAAATTTTCTAGTAGACCCATTTAAAAACTAAAAAGAAACTGTTAAGTTTAATCTTAATAATATATTTTATTTAGCCTAATATATCTAAAGTATCATTTCCAACTGTAATCAACTTTTTAAATTACTGAGATATTTTGTGCTTTTTTATACATCTCATTTTGGACTAGGCCACATTTCAGGTGCTCAACAGCCACATGTGTGTTGGACAGGATGAAATCCAAGGGCATTATGACTCAGTCCCTGCCTGTGTCTCCAGTCTTATCCTTGACTACTCACCCTGTGCCTAGCTTGTACGCATGCTTTTATACCCTGGCCGTATTGAGTTACCACGTCTCCTGCTCTCTTGCATCTGTCTTTATTGGCCCTGTTCCCTCTGTCTGGGCCGTTCTCTCCTTGCTCATAAGAGAAACTTTGTTTTATCCATCAGGTCCAGCCAACATGTCACTCCAGTCAATAAGCCTTCCCCGAACCTACTTGTTACATCATCCCACCATTACATTTATCAAACTGTTTTCCCATTATTTGTTTCCATATTGGTTTACCCCACTGGGCAGTGACTTCAGTGAGGTCCAGAGCGGTGTCTTCTTTGCCTTAGTATTCTCCATGTCTATGCTCTGGCACTTAGGAGTAACCCCATACATATTTATAGGATGGAAATGAATTGCGTTTCTAAGAAAAATTAGAATGACTTGGATTTGGTAGGGTTCATTTGATAGAATTGGTGAGAGAAATGGAATGTTTGGCCCAGGATGCTTTCTCTGCTGGTAGCTATATAGGCACATTTTTTGTGAAAGCATCCTGAGGCCCTCCATATGTGACCTCACAGTATTTACATACTCTGAATACATGTAACTGTCATCAGGAGTCCATCATATATCTCCGTTAATTTCTCTACTGATCTGTTTGTAACTGAATTTTTCTAACCTGTCATGCATATGAGTACATCCTTCTCAGTGTCTAAATTACTTTTCTCAAGTTCCAGGGCTGCCCCCTGTTTCTAGCATTTCACAGTGTAATATACTAGTCAGTATTCACTGCATAGTGTCATTTGGGACTGCATCCCTCAGAACATAAAGAGGTACAAACTTCATAGGTTTGAGCAACAATTTCCCAAGACAAATAAAGCAGCCCTTTATTAATATAAGGGACACTTAGGAGTGACATTGCATAATAACAGCCCTCACTGCATTATCCTAGAGGTACCTGCGATAGGGTTGTGGCATTCTTTGTATTACATAGATTCAGTATAACTTTTGAACTTCACTGTTCCACTTGCTCCACTTTCAAGCCACAGTGCTGAGGGCGCTCCACTATCAAGCCGCAGTGCTGAGGGCGACAGATTTTTGAAAGAGAGGGTATAATCACTGCCATTGGCAGCTTCTAGGAAGTTCTGGAGCTGCCACAGTTCAACACATAACTTGATTTTTGTTTACTTTTTATGAAATAGGATGCTGAGAGAGATACTAAAAAGGTACATCAAAATGTTTGTTTGGGGAAAGTGCTTTCATATTTGTTGATTTTTGTATTTCAAAATATTCTCCTATCTGAAACTTATCCCATGATTATAGGACTAAAATTTCTTCCCCTGGCTTTTCATTTATTATATAAAATTCCCATTTTACACAAATATATCTTATAGTTAACGAATTCAGTCATATCTTTTTTCTTTACATTTTGTATTTCACTAACTAGTCCAGTAGTTCAAATAACCTTTTTTTTTTTAACATCTTTATTGGAGTATAATTGCTTTACAATGTTGTGTTAGTTTCTGCTGTATAACATAGCGAATCAGCTATACATATACGTATATCCCCATATCTCCTCCCTCTTGTGTCTCCCTCCCACCTCCCTATCCCACCCCTCTAGGTGGTCACAAAGCACCGAGCTGATCTCCCTGTGCTATGCGGCTGCTTCTCACTTGCTATCTGTTTTACATTTTGTAGTGTATATATGTCAGTGTTACTCTCTCACTTCATCCCAGCTTACCCTTCCCCCTCCCCGTGTCCTCAAGTCCATTCTCTATGTCTGTGTCTTTATTCCTGTCCTGCCCCTAGGTTCATCAGAACTGTTTTTTGTTTTAGATTCCATATATATGTGTTAGCATACGGTATTTCTTTTTCTCTTTCTGATTTACTTCACTCTGTATGACAGACTCTAGGTCCATCCACCTCATTACAAATAGTTCAATTTCGTTTCTTTTTATGACTGAGTAATATTCCATTGTATAGATGTGTCACATCTTCTTTACCCATTCATCTGTTGATGGACACTTAGGTTGCTTCCATGTCCTGGCTACTGCCTTTTCGGTATGCGGGCCTCTCACCACTGCAGCCTCTCTCGTTGCGGAGCACAGGCTCCGGACGCGCAGGCTCAGCGGCCATGGCCCATGGGCCCAGCCGCTCCGCGGCATGTGGGATCCTCCCGGACCGGGGCACGAACCTGTGTCCCCTGCATCGGCAGGTGGACTCTCAACCACTGCACCACCAGGGAAGCCCCTTGGCTACTGTAAATAGAGCTGCAATGAACACTGTGGTACATGACTCTGTTTGAATTATGGTTTTCTCAGGGTATATGCCAAGTAGTGGGATTGCTGGGTCGTATGGTAGTCCTATTTTTAGTTTTTTAAGGAACCTCCATACTGTTCTCCATAGTGGCTGTATCAATTTGCATTCCCACCAACAGTGCAAGAGGGTTCCCTTTTCTCCACACCCTCTCCAGCATTTATTGTTTGTAGATTTTATTGATGATGGCCATTCTGTGATACCTCATTGTAGCTTTGATTTGCATTTCTCTAATGATTAGTAATGTTCAGCATTTTTTCATGTGTTTGTTGGCAATCTGTATATCTTCTTTGGAGAAATGTCTATTTAGGTCTTCTGCCCATTTTTGGATTGGGGTGTTTGTTTTTTTTTGATGTTGAGCTGCATGAGCTGCTTGTATATTTTGGAGATTAATCCTTTGTCAGTTGCTTCGTTTGCAAATATTTGGTCCCATTCTGAGGGTTGTCTCTTCGTCTTATTTATGGTTTCCTTTGCTGTGCAAAAGCTTTTAAGTTTCATTAGGTCCCATTTGTTTATTTTTATTTCCATTTCTCTGGGAGGTGGATCAAAAAGGGTCTTGCTGTGATTTATGCCATACAGTGTTCTGCCTGTGTTTTCCTCTAAGAGTTTTATAGTATCTGGCCTTACATTTAGGTCTTTAATCGATTTTGAGTTTATTTTTGTGTATGGTGTTAGGGAGTGTTTCTAATTTCATTCTTTTACATGTAGCTGTCCAGTTTTCCCAGCACTGCTTATTGAAGAGGCTGTCTTTTCTCCATTGTATACTCTTGCCTCCTTTATCAAAGACAAGGTGACCATATGTGCGTGGGTTTATCTCTGGGCTTTCTATCCTGTTCCATTGATCTATATGTCTGTTTTTGTGCCAGTACCATACTGTCTTGATTACTGTAGCTTTGTAGTATAGTCTGAAGTCAGGGAGCCTGATTCTTCCAGCTCCGTTTTTCTTTCTCAAGATTGCTCTGGCTATTTGGGATCTTTTGTGTTTCTGTACAAATTGTGCAGTTTTTTGTTCTAGTTTTGTGAAAAACGCTATTGGTAGTTTGATAGGGATTGCATTGAATCTGTAGATTGCTTTGGGTAGTAGAGTCATTTTCACAGTGTTGATTCTTCCAATCCAAGAACATGGTATATCTCTCCATCTGTTTGTATCGTCTTTAATTTCTTTCATCTGTGTCTTATAGTTTTCTGCATACAGCTCTTTTGTCTCCTTAGGTAGGTTTATTCCTAGGTATTTTATTCTTTTTGTTGCAGTGGTAAATGGGAGTGTTTCCTTAATTTCTCTTTCAGATTTTTCATCATTAATGTGTAGGAATGCAAGAGATTTCTGCGCATTAATTTTGTATTCTGCTACTCTACCAAATTCGTTGATTAGCTCTAGTAGTTTTCTGGTAGCATCTTTAGGATTCTCTGTGTATAGTATCATGTCACCTGCAGACAGTGACAGTTTTACTTCTTCTTTTCCGTCTTGGATTCCTTTTATTTCTCTTTCTTCTCTGATTGCTGTGGCTAAAACTTCCAAAACTATGTTGAGTAATAGTGGCGAGAGTGGGCAACCTTGTCTTGTTCCTGATTTTAGAGGAAAGGGTTTCAGTTTTTCACCATTGAGAATGATGTTGGCTGTGGGTTTGTCATATATGGCCTTTATTATGTTGCGATAGGTTCCCTCTATTCCTACTTTCTGGAGAGTTTTTATCATAATGGTTGTTGAATTTTGTCAAAACCTTTTTCTGTAACGTTTGTTTTTGTTTTTGTTTTTCAGCTGTTTTTTTTAATTGGGATAGAATTGAAATATAACATTATATTAGTTTTAGGCATACAACATAATGATTTGATATATGTATGTATTGCAAAATGGTTACCACAAATTTAGTAAACGTCCATCACCACACATAGTTACAAATTCAGTCGTATCTTCAAAAAATGTTTCAGGAGGGAAGGTCACCAGGAACAGCTTCTCACCACTGGATAGTTATTACTCAATGGACTGGAACAGGAATCAGCAAAGTCCAGCTTATCACCTGAACTAAGGATGGCTTTTAGATTTTGAAATGGTTGGAAAGAAATCAAAAGAAGAATAATATTTCATGAGATGTGAAAATTATATGGAATTCAAATTTTAGTGTCCGTAAAGAAAGTTTTATTGGAACACACTCATGCCCATGTGTTCAGGTGTTGTCTGTGGCCACTTTCACTACAACAGCAGAAATGAGTAATTACGACAGAAACCGTATTGCCTGCAACACCTGAAATATTTACTATCTGCCCCTTTACAGAGAAAGTTTGCTGATCTAATCCCCAAACTAGAAGGAAGTAACATTAGGCATGCACTTTTTGAATTTTGTATCAAATGTCGTTCTAAACATGGTCACGCAGAGTTCATTCTCTTTCAGAAAGGAGCTCATCTTCTGGAAATATTGCCTGTATTATTATAGCACAGTTAGATTTGGTTGTGAACTTTGGATTTATTTACTCTACAATAGAAACCAATTTTATTCTCTAAGGGAAAAATTAATTATCTTTCTTCATCAGTATTTATCAGAGCATTGAAAGTAAGTTTGCTGGTAGCAAAGGTTACTTTTGTCTCCTTTTTGAAATCCCACTTAGAAAAGCTTCATAGCTGCATTTTTATTTTAAGTAATAGGGAATATTCTGTTGTTTCCATAGTGATCTTTTTTCATTTCAGATATATAAGCAGTTTCCAGAACCAACAGTGAGTTATAGGGGAAGGTAGTGGGAAGATTGACTATTATGTATTTTACAACTGACTCATAATTTCATTTATCCTTAGTACAGCATGACCACATTTCTAAAAGGTAATATGTATCCAGTGATATTGTGCACAAAGTGACTTACTAACTTAACCTATAAAATAATTTTGGACTATACTCAAGACCCACGAATTTACCTTATTGCTTTCCTTCCTTGCTTTTTTTTCTTGAAGTGATGAATAACAGCTAATCAACAGAAAGTTGAAATTTTAGGTTTTAAAAAACATGACTTTTCCCCAACTGCACTAAAAAAGATTTTCTGCGTGGTTATTTGCTCTGTACCTCACCTTACCTGTAGCTCAGTGTTTCACAACAGATTATCTCTTTGAAGATAATTTCATGTTCATGATCTCATAGGAGACAAATAGAGTCCAAAAAAGTGCTTCCTAGATTTTCTCCCTATAAGTTTTGTTCAGTTTTAGACCTGTATACATACTCCATGTTAGTAGTTCCTTGATTTTTTTATTATTAATTTATTTTATTTTATTTATTTTTGGCTGTGTTGGGTCTTTGTTGCTGCACGCGGGCTTTCTCTGGTTGCGGCAAGTGGGGGGCTACTCTTCGTTGTGGTGCGCGCAATGCGGTTCTCATTGCGGTGGTTTCTCTTGTTGCAGAGCATGGGCTTTAGGTGCGCGGAGTTCAGTAGTTGTGGTTCACGGGCTCAGTAGTTGTGGCTCACGGGTTTAGTTGCTCCACAGCATGTGGGATCTTCCCGGACCAGGGATCAAGCCCATGTCTCCTGCATTGGCAGGCAGATTCTTAACCACTGCGCCATCAGGGAAGTCCCAGTAGTTCCTTAATTTTTAATTCGGTATTCTAATTTCAAATTATTTAAGTAAGGATTTAATATTCCTACTATTCTGTAGGTCTAGGTATTTGATGTTGATTTGAAGATCGTTGCGGAAATATCCTAAAAACCTTTCTGTTAACAGTTCATACTAATGAATCATAACCAGATACATTATTGAGCCAATAAATACCATATGTATATAATTGGCTAAATGGATGTGAAAGTTATAGTGGAAAACTGTTGCCTATATAGACTTTTTTAAAGTGACGATCAATAGAATGTAGTTCCCTAGGCCACAGATTTGAGAGCATTATTGCCCACTGGAGGTCACTTTTATAACCTAAAGCGTATTACCTTCCTCATCAACTCAAATTACAGTGTTGTGTATGATTTATTACACTATTTAAAACTGAAAAACAGTAACCTTCTCTCTCTTAGCAGTACACCTTCAATTAAGTCATGCCTCTCCCCATTTCCAAAACTACTTTTTAGACTAACCAGTTACTGGTTATTTTTCAGAATTTTCAATTTTATTCTTTCATTGCTAATAGTTATTTGACCTGGTCTCTTTGTTTCTAAGTTAGCAGCTAATGCCTCTTCAGGTCACATATTTTTAAAATACTCTTTAGTGAATTGGTTTCTTTTTTGCATCCTCTGATGGAAGGAATATAAAGACATTTTTTTAAACCCCAAATATTTAACATGTATGAAATTTAATAATAAGGGCCAGCGTAGTGACTTTAAAATGTCTCTGTTGCCCTTCATAGGCTGTACAGTGATGTGCTACTGGCAAACCTGGTACATTTTGGTAAGAAGTGTCATCACTCTACCGAGACCCACACTTAACGTTTCTCACTCTAAAAGGCTTGATATGCTGACAGGGCTTATAGCTGGCTCACCTAACCTCACATGCAGAGACAGGTCCTGCCTCTACGGAGGTTCTTGCCGTAGTAGGGAGCACAGAGTAAGAAAATCTCCAGCTCAGGGACAGAGATGTCTGTCTGCCAGCTCCTTGTTGCTGATACATTTCTGCTTCCAGACAACTGTTGGCTGCAGTTTTTATCTTGTTATTTCCTTACTATATGCCTGACTGAACCTACCTTACCTTGAACTCTGACTCCTGGTTACTTACCTAGGGTCTGCCCTGTTTGTTTGTCTTGGCCTGCTAGTACTTTTGTTCTCTCTGATCTTGTACTGCCTAACCAACCCTTGAGATTGGCTTCTGACCGTTTTCTATTCTTATCTGCATCTTACCTTTCTGAGGCTCATTTATCTCATATTGCTCTCTAAATCGGAAACTGTTCATGATTGACAAGAGGTCCATTTTATTGATATTATAGTCTACAGTCATTATAAAATCCAGATATAATTTACTTGTTGGCAGAACTGGTATTCAGCCTGTGCCCCCGATATGGTTGTACCAATTGTTAAAATGTCTAAATACTTTCCTGCCACTTGGCAGATAGTTTCTGCCCCATGTTTCATCCTCTGTCATCATGGCCTCATGTCTGGGACTTCTGGGATCGCTCCACAATCTAGGAACTAATGGATCATTTCTTGGGCCAGCTAGTTTTGTTGTCTGATTCTTTTGGTTGGTCTCCGTGCCACGCTAATTATTAAATATTTTTAGTATCATCTCTGCTTTCAGAGCTATATGAAAGAGTTAAGTTCTTCAAGGGGGCAGGGAGGTAGGGAAGACATTCTAAAGTGATCCTTTTTCTCAAAAGATTTTTGAAAGTGTCCATAGGAAATCAAGAAACATTTTAGTTTATTCATTCAGCTGTCATGTACTAAGCGCCAGCTGTATCTCTACCACTCTACTAGATGCTGAAGAAGTATTTACTACTGTGTAATAAGGAAAGCCCTCAAACTGACTGTAATTAAAAGTTAGAGACAGGGTATATGGGAACTCTCTGTGCTTTCTGCTCCATTTTACTGTGCATCTGAAACTGCTCTAAAACATAAAGTATTTAAAAGGGAAAAAAAGTTGGAGAAACAACAAAACATATTCAGAAACAGTTGAGGACTGATTGCAAAGCAACATGATTTAGTGTCAGACGAAATGTTTTAAAATCCATTTATGCATATATGAATTTTGAAATCTACTGTAGCATATGGAAATAATCAAGAGCAGAAGAATTTACCTGATTAAGCTTCTTTTAGGAGTTGATGGACTGTGAAATGAAAGACAGATTATAAGGGCTTTCCATATAGGGGAAACAACATGAGAAAAAAATAGGAGCGTGGAAGTTGGCGAGGAATATGTGGGGGAAGAAAAACTCAACCTGGCGGAAGCTCCAGGAATAAATGTTGTTGCATAAGATCAAGACAGTTGAGTACATTCTTGACATCTAGATGGAGCAGTATGAGTTTTATGTTCTTTGCAGCAAAGAACCATGCTTCGGTCAGGAGCAAGGGATATGATTATACTGGCGTCCATAAGGTCAGTCTAGTAACCGGATGCAGGACTGACTGTGATGAAGGCTTCTGTCATTGTAATTCAGGAATGAATGGGTGCTGGTGACCTTGATGGGTGTGACTCTAAAAATGGCAAAGAAAACAGCATTGCAGAGAAAGAAGCAGCAGGCCTTGGTGACCAGCTGGGTATGGTGGAAAGAAACAGAGCAATTAAAAATAGCTTTAAAGGCAGACTACCAATATGGCAAAATGAGAGCTGGGCAAATCTTCCTTCCAAAAAGCAACAATAAAACTGTACAGACTTGTCAAAAACATCAATTGTAGGATCAGTGGCATTCACAAAATTGAGAAAAGTTTATTGATGGAAAAACTACTGAACTTCAGGTGAAAAGTAGAATTCTGTGGTGTTCCTGCCTGGAGCTGATCTCATTCCCCACCTCCAGGCTCAGTCAGCACATTAGTTATGCAAGGGCAAGGAAAGCCATGGAAACCAGCAGTTTCACTGGAGGAGTGGCCTTACTTGATTTGAAGTGGAATGTGAAAAACCCATGCCAGTGGCATTGTGAATAACAGTAAACATCTTAGTAGCAAACAAACAGGAAAGGCTAGCTAGCAGCTCAGTGAACTTGAGCTTACAGTCTTGGTTGGGGTCAACGTTGGACCAACAGACTAGTCAGAAATTTATCAGGGAGACTCAGAAAATGATATAGTGATAAGCGTCCTCAATAAAGTCAACACAGCTGACCAGAAGGCTTCATAAACATGCAGGAGAGAACAGAGAGGGCTCAAGCTATCTACACATCCCAGGCTGAGTTTAAAAGGGAATGCAAGAGGGCCTAGCAGCAAGTAAAAGCCAAGGTAGACTTGAGAACTGCCTGTTCTTGGAATGTGGTCTCCAACCCAAACACAGATTCATTGGCAGGGAGTAGAAGCTTTATTGGCATAGGATATTTAAGCACAACCACCTGTCCAATCATTGACTGACCACTAAGCTATACAGACACAAGGGTTACTCCTAGGAAACTGGGTTTAAAAATTAAAAAAGAAAATAATTTTTAAAAAAACTGAGAAGAGACACAAGCAGCCACATGCTGTGAGGGAAATGGATTGCACAGATTTAATCTAGGCAGATTAATAAGCAAGCAAGAAAACAACAGCAATCCTGAGGAGCAACATTAAAACCCAGAGTAACTACAATATAGTATCCAAATTTCTAGTTTTCAACAAAAAATTACAAAATATACAAAGAAAGGAAAGGGTAACCAGTATTCCCTAGAAAAAAACCTGTGGGCCCAGATGTTGGACTCAGCAGACAAAGACTCCAAAGGTGGTATAATAAATACGTTCCAGGAAGTAAAGGAAGCCATGTTTAAAGAATTAAAGGAAAACATAGTGACAATGACTCAACAAATAGAGACTCTCAATAAAGAAAGAAAAAATTTTTAAGGCCAAATAGAAATTCCACAGGTAAAAAGTAATTACTGAAATGAAAAATTCAGTAAAGGGATTGAATTCAACAATAGATTTGAGATGGCAGAAGAAAGAACCAGAAGAGATGGCTTCAAGACAGATCAAAAAAAATTATCTAGGGCTTCCCTGGTGGCGCAGTGGTTGGGAGTCCGCCTGCCGATGCGGGGGGCGCGGGTTCGTGCCCCGGTCCGGGAGGATCCCGCGTGCCGCGGAGCGGCTGGGCCCGTGGGCCATGGCCGCTGAGCCTGTGCGTCCGGAGCCTGTGCTCCACGGTGGGAGGGGCCACAGCGGTGAGGGGCCCGCGTACCGCAAAAGAAAAAAAAAAAGAAATTATCTACTCTGAATAACAGAAAAAGAAATACAGAAATTACCAGAGCCTCATAAACTGTTGGACAACAGCAAGCAACATATAAAAAGGATTAAACACCATTATCAAGGTTGATTTAATATCTGAAAATCAGTTGCTGTTTACATCATATTAATAAAGGAGAAAAAGCACGTGATAATCTCTGTAGACAAAGAAAAAACGTTTGACAAAATCCAACACCCATTTCTTTTCTTTTTTTTTTTCTAAAGAGTAGAACTCATAGATGTGAGTCATTTTTACTTAGCTTAACCGACACCCATTTCTGATTAAAAACTCTGAACAATCTAGGAACAGGAGGGAACTTCCTTAACTTGATAAAGGGCATCTACGAAGAACCTACAGCTAATGTCATCCTAATGGTGAAAGACTAAATACTTTCTCCCTGAGTTTGGGAACAAAGCCTGATTTCACCACTTCTACTCAACATTGTTGTAGAGATTGCAGCCAGTTCAATATGCGGAGCAGGGGAGAAGGGAAGAGAAAGAGAATAAAACAAAAGACATGCAGTTTGGAAAGGAAGAAACAAAACTACCTTTATTTGCAGATGACATGATCCTGTGTGTAGAAAATCCTAAGAAAAATACAAACAAACAAACAAACAAACAAAAGCCCTATTAGGACTTAAAGCAAGTTCAGTAAAGTTACAGGATATAAATCAATATACAGAAGTCAATGGTATTTCTACATACTAGAAACAAATACTCCAAAAATAAAGTTGACTCTTTTATTCACAGTAGCTTTTAACCAAAGAGATGTTGACTTGTACACTATAGAACATTGCTGAGAGAACAGATTTAAATATGTGAGAGACATTAAATTTTCATGGATTAGAAGACATTATTGTTAAGTTGGAAACTCCCCAGATTGACCTATAGATTCAATGCAGTCACTAACAAAATTCCAGAAGGCTTTTTTTTTTTAGTAGAAGTTGACAAGCTGATCCTAAAATTTATGTAGACGTGCAAAGAACCCAGAATAGCTAAAACATTTTTGAAACAGAAGAAAAAAATTAGAAGACTTACACTACTCAGTTTCACATTTGACGATAAAGCTACATTATTCAAGTTAGTGGCATAAGGATAGGCATGTAGATTAATGGAACAGAATCAAATGGAATAGTCCAGAAATGAACCTTTATAATTTATGTTCAATCAATTTTAAACAAAAATGCCAAGGAAATTAAATGGAGAAAGGTTAGTCTTTTCAACCAATGGTACTGGAAAAGTTAAATATCCATATTAAAAAAAAAAAAGAATTTAGACTCTTACCTCAGCTGTATACAAAAATTAAACGGCTGGGGCTTCCCTGGTGGCTCAGTGGTTGAGAGTCCACCTGCCGACGCAGGGGACACAGGTTCTTGCCCCGGTCCGGGAGGATCCCACATGCCGCGGAGCGGCTAGGCCCCTGAGCCATGGCAGCTGAGCCTGTGCGTCCGGAGCCTGTGCTCCGCAACGGGAGAGGCCACAACAGTGAGAGGCCCGCGTACCGCAAAAAAAAAAAAAAAAAATGAAATGGCTGAATAGACTTAAATGTAAAGCCTGCAACTGTAAAACTTGTGAAAAACTCACAGGAGAAATTTTATTAGCTTGGGTTAGGCCAAGACTTCTTAGATTCAGCATCAAAAGCACAATCCATAAAAGAAGAAATTGGTAAATTGGACTTTATCAAAGCTTAAAACTTTTGTGCTTCAAAAGACACCATTAAGGGGACTTCCTTGGCGGTCCAGTGCTTAAGACTCTGCGCTTCCACTGCGGGGGTGGCACAGGTTTGATCCCTGGTCAGGGAACTAAGATCCCACATGCTGCACGGTTCGGCCAAAAACATAAAATGTTTTTAAGAGACGCCATTAAGAAAATGAAAAGCCACCAACTAGAAGAAAATATTAACAAATTATATATCTGAAATGTGACTTGTATCTAGGATATACAAAGAGCTCTTATAATGTAATAATAAGAAGCCAACTCAATTAAAATTGTTACATGATGGGAATTCCCTAGCTGTCCAATAGTTAGGGCTCCACGCTTCCACTGCAGGGGGCATGGGTTCCATCCCTGGTCAGGGAAGTAAGATCCCACATGCTGTGCAGCATGGCCAAAAAAAAAAGTTAAATGATACATATAGACAGTTCATCAAAGAAAATACACAGCTGACTAATAAACACCTGAGAAGATACTCAATGTCATTAGCCATTGGGGGAATGCAAAGTAAGACCACAGTGAGATACCACTTCATACCCACTAAGATGATTTTACTAAAAAAGGCAGACAATTACAAATGTTGGCAAGGATATGGAGAAACTGAGACCTTCACAGATTGCTGATGGGAATGGAAAATTGCACAGCCACTTTGGAAGACAATTTGGCAGTTTTGTAAAAAGTTAAATTTACTCCAGAATCCAGCAATTGCACTCCTACATCTACCCAAGAAAAATTAACATATGTTTACACAAAGATGTGTATATGAATATTCATAGCAGCAGTATTCATAATGGGCCCAAACTGGGAACAATCTGAATGCCCACCACTGGTGAAAGGATAAACAAAATGCTATAAAGCCATACAATGGAATACTATTTAGCAATAAAGAGGGATGAACTGATACACGCCATAACAAATACAAACCTCAAAAACATGCCATGTGAAAGACACCAGACACAAGAGATGACATATTGTATGATTCTATTTCTATCAGATTTCCCAAACAGGCAAATAATCTGTAGAGACAGAAAACTGATCATGGGTTGCCTTGGGCTGGGAATGGTAGCTGACTGCAAATGGGCACAGGGAAATTGTTTGCAGTGATAAAAATGTTCTAGATTAGACTGTGGTGATGTTTCTACAACTCCCTAAATTTACTGAAACACTGGAACTCCACACACAAGATGAACTTTATGGTATATAAATTATACCTCAATAAAGATGTTAAAAAAAGCTTCGAAGCCTCGGAGAGGATTATAGGGCCATTTATGATCCTGGCAGGTTTTTTTGTTTCTTGTTTTTGGGGGGTTTTTTTGTTTTTTGTTTTTTTTGCGGTACGCGGACCTGTCACTGCTGTGGCCTCTTCTGTTGCGGAGCACAGGCTCCGGACGCGCAGGCTCAGCGGCCATGGCTCACGGGCCCAGCCGCTCCGCGGCATGTGGGATCCTCCCAGACCGGGGCACGAACCCGTGTCCCCTGCGTTGGCAGCGGACTCCCAACCACTGCGCCACCAGGGAAGCCCGATCATGGCAGTTTTGATAAGCAATAATTTATTTGGGTCAGGAACTCAAGAAAGGCTGCAGCAGACCTCGTGGGGATTGGGGGTCGGGGCACGGGAGGGGAGGTTCCTGTTTGGACAGAGATGGAGTGCGGAGTAGGTATCACCATGCTCTTCCAGGCCCAAGACTCCACGAATCTGCTCGTCCTCACCCTGTTAATCCTTGCATGTACCTAAGCCTGAGGACTTGAGCTATGACACTTTCTCCAAACTCTCTGGCTTCTTATTTCCAATTTTCTTTGCTTTCAGCTTTGTGACCTGCCTCAAATTTCCTATGTTCCCGACCTCACTTCCTGTTCATTATTATTGCTCCACCCAAACTCTTGATCATCATGTTTCCTCCCACCCAGCCCAGTAAATTGAGCCTGGCTTCTGATTGTTCCCTTTGCTTAACTTTTTTCATTAATTTTTACACACATAAAAAAAATTTTTTTCTCTGCCATTTTAAACCCTGGACGGCAGTCTAGCTCTGATTAAGCCTGCCACACTGCCTCAAAAGAAAAGCCCATTCTTTGAGAGGATGATGACTTAGGTTTTTGACATACTCAATGTCAAGTTCCAGGCATGATATTCAGTAGATAACTGAAAATTTGAGATTAGAACCACAATGAGAAATTAGGGATGAAGATATAGATTTGGTCCTCACATAAGTATAAAAAACAGGAATGAGCTAAAACATAGACTTTGTGAAGTCCTACAAGGTAAAGGGATAGAGAATCATTGGAAACCAGGAAAAGTCCAGGGTTTTTTTTAAGAGTTACGAGTTAGAAATTTATATAGGAAGATTTTATTTTACCTTGAATCCTCTAGGTTAATCATTGTAGTGAAAACTAACTGCTTGGAAAAAACCCAATAGATATGGAACAGACCCGTTTGGAGAAATTACTTAAGGTTATCCCCAAACTATCTAAAACCCCCAATGTGAAAGAAAAGTGTTTGATCGTATTCTATTTAGAAGCTGACCTTTGCTCTTAGACCTTAAAGGAAGGAGACAGTCCTCAAGCAAAAAGACCTAACTGTGAAACTGCCTCCCACTAGATGGCAAAAGTAAGCTGCCAGAGGGAGAGAGAACAGCAGGGCTCCTACACCCTGCTTTGTCACTTCTTCCTAAGCGATGTGTCCTTAAAACCGTCATTTTTAAAAATTCAGACACTCTATACATTTGACATACATAGTCTGTATAATCCTAAAGCTTCCTGTGAAGTAGAAGGAAGGGTGAAGATATACGTTGTGTTGAGTTTTGGTTGCAAACAGTTATGAATGTTTTGGGACACCACGTAAAGTACTAAAATATTTACATAAAATCCTAAAGAGAAAATTACTGTGGTCATTCACAATTTTGTCCCAAGAGTCCTTGGGAAATACTAACTATTGAAGAATTCCGAGCTAAACGATCACTTCTGTTTTAAGCAAGCTGCTGTAGCTGGTGGTAGCTAGTAGGAGGCTCTCAGAAGTCCTCTTTAAACCAATATCACTGTAGGTTGCTTTCTTCTCTTGAGTTGCATGAATATAAAAAGTTTCTGGAGGGCTCATTAATTACGTAGGACTGGGAATATGCTTCAGGATAGCCTGAGACAAAATAGCATGTTTAAAGTATGCTATTCAAAGATTTTTTTTGTTAGGGTCACCAAATAATGGTCCACTTTTGTTTTCAATATTAACGTTGCTAGTGATTTCCCTTCTCTTAGGTATTTTTTCTTTCTTTTTATATATGTTTTACTGTGTCCTTTTGTCTCCAGATGTCTTTGAAAAGGCAGCAGTTTTATTCTAACAGAAACTGACTCCCCCAGTAAAGTTTGTAAGCTCAGGCCAGAATCACCAGAGAGCAGTGGAGTTTCCCTGGAATTGTAGTCCTGCACAACCAGAAATAGTATAAAGTTGGGGGGACATTTCTCAAATCTCAGCCAAGAGACAAATTTTTAGTTGCTTCCCCTAAAGTGCACGCTCAGATATTAGCATTGCATCACTTGTCACAGTGTTCTTATTTAATACTCTGATTTTTTTTTTTAAGCAGCCATTTATTCATCCATTCAACAAATATTTATTCAGTATCTGTGTGCCAAAATGAAAACAAAACAAAACACTGTTGCTTTTTGAAGCAGAGGCAAGGTGCTTGGGTGTTTTGTTGTTGTTTTAAATGAGTAACTTTCAAATTGTGATTCACTGTTTAGGTCAGTTCCATGAAAGGAAGCCCTATTTTATTAATTCTTCCATTACAGGCTTTTCAATTTATGTAGATGACCGAACTGTGAACAGAGAATCATGTATCATCCCAGGAAATGAGCCTTGCTATTACTTTAAGCCTCATTGATTTGGAGGTTTTAAAATTTGACCACTTCAGTAGAGTAGGAAAGAATATATTCAACAAAACTTCATTATAAAGCACTTCACTGTACCATGTATTCATTCCTATTTTACGCCAAATGATGTGTCCCATGCACGCTTTGATATGCAGTATATCTTTTTCATAGTTACAAGGAAACCTATCATTCAGGGCCTCTTGCTTAGTCCCTGGCATCAGTATTGTTATGGGCTGCTACTGTCTCATTTTATGAATGAGGCTGATCTCTAGTCTCACCTTCAACTGAATTTATAATTGAGAGATTAATCATTTCTCTTATTTGCTTTTGAGAGGAGATTATAGGCAGTAATGGTTTTGCCGCTGGTTTCTACAGTGACTGCTCATGTAAGAATAAATCCAGAATAAAACGTTATGATTACATAAAAGTTAATTCACTCAATAAACCTTTATTGAATGTCTGCTGCATACAGGGCAGTGTGATGATATGTGTCTCAAGGTGTATATAAGAAATGGATGCTGCCCCTAAAGGTTGATCACCGTGATTAGAAGAAAGCCTGTAATGCAAATTAAAGATAACTGGCCTATGAGAAATAGAAGCAAAATGTTTAAGAAACTTGGGGGACAGGAATGATTTTGACTAAGAAAATTTTATGCAGAAGGTGGCCTTCTCTAGAGAAGGAGAAGGGTGAACCAGATTTCCCTCTGAACAATAGAGAAAAAAGGCATTTAGTAAAAGGAATTTGGTCTGGCAGCTGGGCTAGCATGAGCCCAGGCACTGGTGGGTAGCGGGGGGGCTCATGTAGGGGACAGGACACTTTGGTTAAAGTGTAGCATTGGTCTTCAGATCTTAGTGGGAACAAGGGCTAGGATGAGAGATAGAGATCAGACCATGAAGTGTCTTGGACACCAGGACAAAGAATTTGGATCTCATCCAGCAGGTCATAAGAAGCCATGAAAATATGCACGCATGCAAAGCAGTCATGGCTCATTCACTGGCATAGGACATACACAACAATTAATATTAAGCAACAAATAATTTAGCAAATTAATCCAAGAAATATCTCTTTTTTTTTCTTGCTCTAAAATTCTGTGGAATAAGTAATAGAGTGCCCTCTTGATAATATAATTTGTTTATTACATGGTTCAAGTCATTTAGCTTTTTTCTTTAATTGAGAGCAAATATCCTAAAATATTATGCAGCAAAGGAAAGTCCTACTGTAACATCATGGGTGTTACTTCTGCCCCTCTATCATTAGCCATAAAAAATATTAGGTAATTAGATCTTGGGTCTTCTGAATACCATTGAAAACAGCCCTAAGAATCATCTCCTGTGTGCCACTTCTGGACACCCCCCTTTCAGTGGCTGTAGAAATGGAAACTCCTTCTCTCTTGTTCCTTTGTGGAATAATAGGTACTTTCCCAGGATTAGCTGCTCCTGGAGAAGAAACAACTGATAATTGAAAATGTCTTAATTTACATTTATATTTTGCTTGACATTTGTGGGCCAAAAGACAAATTACAAATGGCCTTGGTCAACAAACAATAATCTTATTAAACATGCTTTGGAAATACTTGTTGAATTTCATACTTCTTTTTTTCTATTAAGGCTGAAATTATGGATTCCATGATAGGTAAGGGAGAAGAAAGGCAGAGGGAAGTCTAAGGTTCTTTCTCTGGAATAATATGTTAAACATTATAATACAATATGATCAGGAAACTGACCTAAGCCTTTACCTTCAGAAGTTTAGAATCTGGGAAATGTTTTACTTATTCATGCTGGGGAAGATTTACAGAAAAGTGAAATGTACTACTATACTTATTGCATAGATAAGGCATCTGGAGTATGTGTATATAGGGTGTATAACATAATAGCAACAAATGTAATCGATACTTAAAATTTTAAGATATGAAATTAAATACATTGAATATAAACACAATTCTAAAATAGGTCATACTTTGCCATTAATATCTATTTTCTTTGTTTAGAGATATATTTCCATTTAAAAGCCTAATGTTATTCAAGATAAATTTTCAAGACGTAAATTCCTTAATTCTAGCTTTCATTTTAATGAGAGTTCAACACTTCTATTTAGTAAATATCCAACTGGGAAGGTTTCCGCAATTTTTTTTAGTAGGAAAGTTTACACAATAGAAGTGTTTTCTTATTACCAAATTAGTTACTTTGAAGTATCTGGCAGATTACATCAGTCTCTTATTTGAATTGGTACTACAAGAAGACATCTATTGTACACCATTAGTGATGCATTAAATTGGTTATTTATGTTTTAAAATCGAAGCATGGTAGAATCTGTTGTGTTTGCCTTCGAAGATTACTGTTATAATAAAACATTTTGAAATGAGTAAAGTTGCCCTTTTGGTTTAGTTAATGCATCACTGGAGAACCTAAAGATTTTAGCTTCTAACCACCCATCTCCTAGTTTAATAGAATGTGAGAAAACTGTGTAAATTCCTTTATATTTTAAGGAAAAAAATTGTTACATATTATTTGTCTAATCACTTTATATCCACAGCTAAGAAAATAATAAAAGAGAAGACTTATTGATCACTAGTCTCAAGTGTAGTCTTCTAAAGATTTGAACATAATAAAATTAAAGTGTGCTGTGCTATTTTATTAAGCTCATATATTGTAATAGTGGTCTTGTGGACACTAAGATCATATAGTTACTTTATCATTGGAATTGTAACTAAACCATGCATCGGAAATCTTACTTTCTAGCTTCTATTAAAAAATTTGTACAAATGATGAAAAGCAGAGGACCAATAGTAACTTTTACTAATTACTGGCAGAAATGAGTGTATTTTGCTAAAGGTTTCCCACAATATACTGTGTAACCCAATACTAGTAATAATTTAACTCTAGGAATGGTTAAAACTTTTTGTCTGTTTAGTGACTAAATACATACTAGGCCATATTAGCTGGACAAGTAGATTGGTAGCGAATAGGTCTCATGCTTTTCTGAATCCCTTATAGTACTAGACACATATATAATTTAATAAAGACTCTCAATGATAACCTCACCTCTGAATTTCCCTGAGAAAATAAAGGATAAATAAAATAAAGGCATGGAGCCCCAGCTCCAGAGCAATCCATGAGAGCACCGATCTCTTATCTATACACTGCTTGTCTTAGACAAAGAGCTGTTTCACTTCTGATCAGAGTCATTCCCTACCCCTGATGTCTAGAGCCCATATTCTAGGATTTTCTATTGTCCTCCGGGACTTGGTTTCACAACAGTTACCTTTATCTTCTCCAGTGGCTTCTTTTCCTCAACTTGCAAGTATCTCCCTCATTTAAAAAATATCTTCCCCCCTCCACTATACCTTCCTTTTTGAGCTTTAATATTATTTTCTTCCTTTCCTCAATTGCCAGACTCTTTGCACTTTATCATCCTTTGATTTACTGGTAGGCAATCAGTGAATACAGTATAATTTCCATCCCAACCACCATTACAAGTGCCCTGGCCATGGTCACCATAGTCCTACCAATTGCCAAATGCCAGGGCCTATACTCAGCCCTCATCCGATTTGACCTTTCTGCAGGATTGCTTCCCTCCTTCATGAAACCCTGTTTTCCCTTGACTTACCTCTTCCTTTTGACTCCTTATGTTTTACTGGCCCCTTAAGTGCTGCTGTACCCAAGTTTGTTTTACCCATGCTTCCTTGGTTCCTTTTGTGTCCTGTCCACTTCCATGACTTGCATTGTCATCCACATTTTGATGTTTTCCCAGCCTTCGTATTTAGCTGTGACTCCTTGTATCAGTGAGCGTTCTCCAGAGAAACAGAACCAGTGGTATGTATACGTAGAGAGAGAGAAAGACATTTTAAATAGTCGGCTCATGGCAGTTTTGGGGGCTGTCAAGTTCAAAGTCTATAGTGCAGGTCAGCAAGCTGGAAACACAGAGTCGATGTTGCAGTCTTGAGTCTGAAATCTGTAGGGCAGGCTGGCAGGATGGAAATTCTGTTATACTGTTGAGGCAGAATTCCTTCTCTGAAAACCTGATTTTGCTCTTAAGATCTTCAACTGATTGGATGAGCCCCACCCACACTATCGAGGATAATCTCCTTTACTTAAAATCAATTGCTTATAAATATTAATTACATCTACAAAATACTATCACAGCAACATCTAAACTAGTGTGTGATAAAGCAACTGGACACTGCAGCGTAGCCAAGCCGACACGTAAAATTAACCATCACGTTCCCTTTACCACGTCTCGGTATGTTTCAGCTCTAGGGATAGTTGGAAGATGCACAGATCAAGATTTGACAGTTGGTTCTTGTACTCACAGGTTGGGTTACCTTGGGCAAGTTTCTTGATCTCCCCAAATAGCAGTTCCCTTGTTTACAAAACAATAATGATTGGTCTGTTTGTCTTCATGGTAAACTTAGTCTTTTTGTATCAGCCCCATGCCTATCGTATGCCAGCTATGTAAATATGAATGAATGGAGGGCATAATGAATGAAAGCAGGAAAAAGACTCGAGTTTTGATGTCACCCACATGGAGAGCTAAGATTCAGACTTCAGGGTCAGATTAACCATTCTTACCAACCAATTTCTCTAGTAAGAATAAAAAAAAGGAAACGTGCCCACACAGTACATGTACTGTGTGCGTATGTGTGTTTCTTTATAGATAGAATGAATGCAAGCCACAGTGTTTACACACATATATACTGTATCGTGTATATGCCGTGTGGCCATTCATATAACAAACATTACATCCCCAAAGTGCCAGGCCGTACACTAGGTACGGGCCACACAACATTAAGAGTTTCCTGATTCTGCCTTTTTACTTTCTTCACTGGCCTCCGACATGTGAAAGATAATTGTCTGGAGAAATTAATTATAGGTGACTGCAGGTTAGCAATAACGCTTACCTTTTTTCCTCCAGAAATGACAATATTATGTGTCAGTTTGGCTCTGCTGAATACTCCTTAAATAATATAAATCATGTAGAAAATTGACTTAATGACGTGATTCTATCCTATAGGGACATTTACAAACACAATATATGTTATGCTAATTACTAAAGGGATCGATATGTTGTTATGTTGCCACCTATAAATGTGAATTAATGTCACCAGCTTTCACTATATATAATGTTGAAATACATTTTAGAGATTTGCAGAAACACCTTTATATTTTGACGAAGCATGTGGAATGTTTTATTAGCAACTTATTAAAAAATAAGAATTCTGTTATATAATGGTTTATAATGATACAGAAACACTTGAGTGTACTCTTAGTATTCTATTATAAATTTGAGGAGGAAAGAGAAGGTTCAAAAGATTATAGTAATGCCAGAGAGTACATCTGTATAATTGTTGTAAAGTTTGGTATAACAAACTCATAAGCTGATTGAGGTGATGTACAGTTGTACCTGGAGAGAAATAATTTGTAGGGTTCTGTTGCAGGTATAATTGATCATTGAAAAGTTGTCCTGTAGTGCAAGTAGATTCTACTCCAGCTGTTAAATTCCTAAATGACTAATGATACTACATAGCTAATGGTTTATACATTTTTCTCAATTATCATTAAGAAAATATAATTGAATATTATTACCTGTTGTTTTTTTTTTTTTGCGGTACGCGGGCCTCTCGCTGTTGTGGCCTCTGCCGTTGCGGAGCACAGGCTCCAGACGCGCAGGCTCAGCGGCCGTGGCTCACGGGCCCAGCCGCTCCGCGGCATGTGGGATCTTCCCGGACCGGGGCACGAACCCGCGTCCCCTGCATCGGCAGGCGGACTCCGAACCCCTGCGCCACCAGGGAAGCCCTTACTACCTGTTTTAATGCACATGGCCTTTCCCAGTAATAAGCTCCCAAGAATTGACAATGATATCTACTATTGAACATTGATTCACTTGTGCTGTGGTTCACCAATATAAAAGCCTGATAGCCTTAGTAATTTAGACTAAATGAAACAAAGCAGAAATTAAATAGGCTTTATCACTGTAGTAGTAATTTTGGATGTTTATTCACTTGAGAAACAGTCTTATGATCTTTATGATTACATAAAGATGTAAGCTTCAGATTAAGGCTGAATCTACATCATATAATATGAAATGGAGACTTGGCAATTACTAATAGACTTAAGCCAATTTAATAGATTAAGTAACCCACTCTCTGTGGCGTTGAGTCCAGAAGATAATTGCCAGTTCTTTACTTCTTAATGATCATTCAGTGTTGGGAAGAATCATCTAGAGTTTAAAAAATGCCAGATAAAATAGGAAATTAATGAACCTTTCCTGATGAAAGTAGATGCTCCACGGAAGCATTAAATCTATGGTTTTCGTATGCTTGTGCTGAATTTTATACTAATTCTGTTGTTAATATATTAATTTTGACAACAAAGTAATAGTAGGTTTTTGAAATGGAAAGAACTGTTAGCGACCGTTTAGATCTGTGCTGTCCAGTATGTTAATCATTAGCCCATGTGGCTACTGAGCATTGGAAATGTGGCTCGTCCACGTGGGATGTGTGCCGTAAGGATTTCAAAGATCTAGTACCAAAAATAAATGTATAAGATCTCATTAATGACTTTTTATTGATTAAATATTGAAATGATAATATTTTGGATATATCAGGTTAAATAAAAATATATTATTAAAATTAATTTCAACTGTTTCTTTTTACTTTTTAAATGTGGCTATAAAAATTACGTATGTAGCCCATGTTATATTTCTGTTGGACTGTGCTGGTCTAGATAAACTCTTACTTTAAAGATGAGGAAATCGAAACCCAAAGAAGTGAAGGGACTTACCCAATCTTGCACAGCTTATAAGTGGCAGAGCTGAGACTCAAACCCAGGCTTTCTGATATCTGACCCAGCTCTTTCCATTCTGACACTTCCTTCAGATGTGGCAGTTAAAACACACACACACACACACACACACACACACACACACACACACACACATTCCAGAGCGTATACATCTCAGTAAGTGTTGGTTCCTCCAAAGTGGTCATCTTAGCATCTTGGGAGGCAGTGTATGTTTGTTTATTTTAGTGATACATGTAAGTTTCCACTTTCAGAAATGTCTTCAGAAGTTTCCAAACATTTTTGGTAGCAATTTTATTACTTTTTGTGGTGGCTTTGATTTTTAGAAATAACTACAAATTATTTGGAGTTGTTGGCTAAGTAATATTATTGTTATCGGAAAGTGTGATCATAAAAGAAGGCAGCGTCATATGTGTGTATGTGTGTACCTGTGTATGTGTGTGTGTTTGTGTCGGGGAGAGAGAGCGAGAACACATACACTTGAGGTAGACAATCTTGTGAAAGACAATTCCAAAGTGGAATTCTCCAACTGTATTAATTGTTGTTTCCCTAGATGAATATTAATAAGACAGTGCTCATTTGAATACATAATTTCTGAGATATTTTAATCATTGTTATTTTATAGTCACATTTTTCATGAGATAAACCCAAGAACTAATGTTACCTATATACATATGTATTATATATTGAGCTTTGTGAGTTATTCCTACTAGTAGTTTATGATTTATTTTAAGGGCCCCTGTCTTTAAATGTGGGTAATGTGGGTAATGTAGGTAAATTAAGTAATGAAAAAAGCATGACTTTTTATTGGTATTTTGTTTAATAACTGAAAGACTCTATAATATTACATTAAATAGAGGAGACACTAAATAAGTAATGAAATCATTTGGTAAAGTAACTGATATGTGTTTTTTAAAATAACTTGTTAGAAAAATGTAAATGTTTAAAATAAACTTCTTTTTAAAATTTTAACCATTTCTTATACTCATTAACCAGTAAAAAAAAAACAAAACAAAACCCTCTCATTTCCAATTAAATGACAGAGACTTTTACTTTATTTACATGTGATGCTAAGTATTTGTATAACTGAGAGCAGAAAGTATATCGCCGACCAAAATGAAGAAATCCTTCTGAGGCCTCTTATGTGGTATGGTTTTTATAATATGAAGTAACATACTTGATATAATATCTGTAAATTATTGAATGCCATAAACATATTCCTCTATATGTCATTAAATTTTATATATAGTAATATACTTAGTGCTTAGAATACCTGAAGGGACCAGTCCACTTCTAATTTGAACAGATCAGTTTCCTTACATGGGTATTTTGGGTTATAGCCAACCATCCCAGCATGTGATATAAAGTAGATTTATTGTTTCAATTGCAAATAAAAGATCATACCCAACAGATAAGAGTAAAAACTCTTCCTTTTATCAATAGAATATATTAATTTAGAATTTTATTCTAAATAGATGTTAAAGGGACTTTGAGATTATAATGAAATGTTATTATACTTGACCCTGGGCGTTCTACAGTGTCTTGTGATTTGTTTATCTCCATTTATTGACACAACACAATTGGAAAAATGTTGTTTTTCCTTCTGTATGCGTATAAATTAGTAATCTATAAAATTTAAACTGTTACTTGTTAACAAAACTTTACATTAAAATTTAAGTTAACTTTTCTTAATAATTTTTAGATTCTAATTACAGTGCAAGTGGCTTACAGTTTGTTGATAATACAGATCGTTTTAAAAGAGTCTTTCCTCTGAGCCAGGTCATAGATTTTTAATAGAAGGCCATACAACTACTGCTGCGTTTTCATATTGTTCAAAAATGTGACAAACTTTAATATTCAGACCCACTGATCAGACTGAGCTAGCTTTATTTTATATCTTCTTTTGACATTTGCCGTAGATGGACTTGAAAATCATTCAGTCATCAAACTTCATTGTATACAAAGATGAAAGAAGTATCTATTCGTAGAGGTACAGTGTCAGTTTGGAAAAATGTTATTTTGAAAAATTGTACGTGCTCATTGTAAATCACTTGCAGTTGTGACTACTATACTTGCTTCATCATGTATGTCTCTATTTAAGCATCTCTCTATTAATCTGTCTTCGGGGGGATGCCTTTCAAAGGAGCAGACATTCCTATACTCTCCCCCACCCAATAATTTAGCATGCATGTCATTAACTTGAGTTCAGTATTTGTTTATGGTGCCTCTGTTTCCTTTTGAGGTGAAATTTACGTACAATAAAACGCACAAATCCTAAAGTGTACCAGTTGACAAGTTCTGACCATATGCCTGTGCAACTCAAACCCCTATCAAGATATAAAACATTACCATCACCACAAGAAGTTCCCTCAGGTCCCTTTTCGGTAAATCCCAGCCCTCGCCACCGTCAAAGGCAACTGTTGTTCTGGTATTATTCCATGATGTATTAGTTTTGCCTGTTCCAGAACTTTATATAAATGAACTCATATAGTGTACACTCATTTGTGTAATGCTGCTTTTACTCAGCAAAACATTTTGGGGATTTATCCATGTTGTTGCATGTATCCATGGTTTTTTGTTGTTTTTTTTACTGCCAAATAGTTTAGTATTTTATTGTAGGAATAGGCCACAGTTTGTTTATTCATTCTACTTTTGATAGACATCTGAGCTGTTTCCAGTTTTTAACTACCCTGAGTACAGCTGCTATGAACATTCTTGTAGAAGTCTTTTATGGATATGTTTTCATTTCTCTTGGATCAATCCCTAACAGTGGAATTGCTGGGTCATAGGGCAGGCGTACATTTTATATAAGACACTGTTAGATGCTCCCAGCAACTGCGTGCGGAGTTCAGTGCTGCACATCTTTGCCAACATTGGGCGTGTCCTTTTCATTTTATCCATAATGGTGGGTGTGTAATGATATCTCATTATGGTTTTAATTTGTTGTTCCCTGATGACTAATGATGTTGCGTACTTCTGTGTATGTTTACTTGGTCATTCATATATTTTTCTTTGTGAAGAGTCTGTTCAAGTTTTTGCCCATTTTAAAATAGGTTGTTTGTCTTTTTATTACGTTATAGGAGTTCTTTATTGGTATGCTAGATACCAATTCTTTGTCGTGTATGCTTTGCAAATATTTTTTCCTCAGTCTCTGGCTTCCTTAGTCTTCATCTTATCAGTGTATTTTCATGAGCACAAGTTTTTAATTTTGATGCATTCCTTAAAGTTTTACATTATGATTATTTATCTCTGCTTTAAGAAACCTTTGCCTGGTCCTGATTTGTGAAGATATTCTCCTTTTTTTCATCTAAGAGCTTTATAGTTTTAGCTTTTACATTTAGGTCTAAGATAGATCTAAAGTTAATTTTTGTGTGGTGAGAGAAGTCAAGGTTCTGTTTGTTGGTTTGTCTGTTTACATGTCGTGTTCAGTTAGGGAATCCTAACAGAGTTGGATTACTTTGATGTTTTGTTGAAAATCAAGTGACCACATAAGTGTGGGTCTATTTCTGGGCTCTCTATTCCATTCCATGAATCAATTTGTCAGTCTATATGCTAATATTACTGTACTTTATATTAAATGAATGGTGATTTTTAATAGCTTTATTGTAGCTTTATATTAAGTGAATGGCCATGTGTAACAGCTGCATATATGCTGTTGTATGTATGTACCTTTATTTTCTTGCCAATTTTTAGTTTAAAATTTTAATTTAACTTAATTTCCAACTTTGTACTACCATAAAAAATAACTGCTACGAAAATCCTTGCACATATATCTTTCCCTGCTTGTTGAATTATCTCCTTTCAAGGTTAATTTCTATATGTGGGAATTCTGGGTCAAAGGATGAGGACATTTTTCATTTTGATATATAAACCCAATCTGTCTTTTATACTCCCATCAACCTTAGTATTAGAGTACCTGTTTCCTCTTACCATATGAGGAGTTAAACTTCTAAAAGGTAAATTTTGATAACAAGAATTAGTGAACTTGGGCCCTCTGGTTGTGTGTGTCTGTTTATGGGATTGTCATTTACTTATGATTCCTCCTAATTTTTGTCTCTGAACTATGTGGAAAGTATTTTCCAACAGGGTACATCTTGCCAATATGAGGTGGTTAACTAAGCCTCAGGTTCTATTTTCGCTTTTGTTGGTAATGACTGTGTATTGATGGGAGCAGTAGGTGAGATTGACTTAAGCTGGTGAGCATCGCTATGACAATGGAGTCACCTCTGAGAACTTTCACTGAACTCTGTACTTCGGCTCTCAAAAACAACAAAAAAATCCTTGAACAATAGAAAATAGCCTGGGCTCATTTAATGGATACCTGGTAATTTTCTGACATAATAGTAGCTTGTATTGCACAGTTTACAATGACAATCTGAATCAGTAACAATGAAATGCTTTATTATTTTTGTACTCTATATTTGGACTAAACTCTTAAATGTTGAGAGTTGGAAACAAAGCTTGGTACTGGCCCTCTTTTCACCGCCCCCCCGCCCCGCTCCACCCCGACTTCTTGGTGATGTGGGGAAGGAATTTACCATTAACTCTCTTTGTGGCCAGTTTAAAGGAAAAAAAAAAAAAAAAAAAAAAAAAAAAAAAAAAAAAAAAAAAAAAAAAAAAAAAAAAAAAAAAAAAAAAAAAAAAAAAAAAAAAAAAAAAATCAAAACATGCCACATCAGGAAAACACTGAACTATGAGATCTTGCCCAGCTTAACAGTTTCTTTCCTTAAGTATTTTTACATTGCTAAATGAAGCTTAAATCTGATTTATTTCTTAAGGGTAAGTATAATGAATGTTGAGCTGGGACGTCAGCAGATGGACATTCTAAGTTCTAAGGCATCAAGAAATACATATGTGATCTCTGACAAATTACTTAAATCTCTACTAAATCTTTGTAGGCCTCAGTTTCCTCATCTGTAAAACTAGGGGCCTGATCTTTGTTATCGCCAAGATCCCTTGCTGTTCTATAATTCTTTGATCGAATCTGTTCTAGATTTCTAACTTAGCATAAAAGTTTGTTTGAAAAACAGTAGATTTTAAATATAGCTCAGCTAAATATTTTGGGTTAGAAAAGAACATAAGTACAAAAAATTTTTAAATGTGTTTAAATCCCTTAAACTACAATTTCCCCAACTGTGCCTACTGTGCACGCTGTGCCTTCCTAAATAATGTCAGAGCTGAAGTCTAGGGTAACTTTTTTTCGTGCAAAAGCACACACAGAAATGTTAGGGGAAATAGACTGTGTGCCTTTTCGAATCACCTGTTGAGAAAATGGGCAAACTATTGACAAGTCTGATTCATGGCTGAGTGACTGCTCTGCTAGCCTTCACATGATCCCCACTGAGCAAAATCTTTTGACCGCCTGCTAAACGAGGCCTGTTTGAAGTTTCTTTTTAACATTTCCAAAACGTTAATTCAGCGGGATGTCTCCACTGGGGTTCTCCATGTCACCAAATCAGCAGCTGTTGAAATCCATTCACTTCAGCATGAAATGTTTTCATAAGTGCTTTTTTTATTTGTGACAACAGCAAAGTAAACAGAAGACTAAAATTCTACCTCATTCAACATGTACATGTGTTAAAACTGCTTCTGATTGCGGTTTACATTCGTGGTATTTATTTGCAAGCATTAATACCAACAGACAGTTTTACTACAGAGCGTTTTCTTTTCAAAGTAATTTATCTAAACATTCATGCTTTGAATAAGTAAGAATTTATACTGTGTCTTGAAAGCAAAAGTTTATATTTCTTATGAAGCCCTGATTTGTGTGTGTGTGTGTCCATAACTGGTTTAGGGTATGTTTAAATCTCCAGATGAACTATTTGTTAATTTTGCAAATTATAGTAGTGTAATTGTAAAACATAGTAGTAAAGTATGGTAGTATTTATAAACTCTTTCAGAAATTTCCCACTTTAAAAGGAAAAATATTAAGTTTCCAGGGACATAATTTAACAGGATAAAGTAATGTAAAATTCTTGAGGTAAAGAGCTGAGGGCTGGCAAAATCTGATGGTAAAGATAAGGCGCACCAAGGTCTACAGATTATATTGAATTGTTTAAATAGAGCTGTACTCTGTAGAGCTGGGATCTCTCCATATATCCTTAATTGACTGCAGAGTTAGGCATGAGGACTGCTACATTTTCTCGCTTTGGTTTGAGCTAAGTCCCTTTTTCTGTTTATTCTGGCTTTAAAAGACTTAAGTGTAGTTTTATAAGTTCATTAACTTGCTTCATTCTTTGAGATGTATTTCACTTCCATATTATCAAATTTCATGACATGCAGAGAATTATCAGATCAACCCATTATACAGCCTAGCAGCATGAAGTCTTTTTCCATCTACAGGGAGAACATTGTGTAAATCAGGCTCTCGGGTTTCAGTGAGAGGCAGAGGGTTGCACCGTGTCCATTTGTCAAGTTGATTGCACCGCAGTGAGGTTACATTAGCTTGTCTTTGAACAGAAGTGAAATCTTATGCAAAGCTCCCCTTTCTGTCATTTACACTAACATCCATCCTCTTAAACCAAGGCCTCGGAGAAAAACAAAGTGATGGCACAATATAATCAGTCACTCAAGTTGTCTGTCATCTGTTTTCTTAAGGAAATGACTTTTAAGTCAGAGCAGAGAACTGTAGAAAATTAACAAGGGTTGTAGTAGTAAAAGTAGGTGGAATTTTTTTAAACTGCAGATGTCTTTTTGAGAAGATTTTATATGCAGAATGCCAAAAAGAATTCCCCCATCCTCTTTCTTTGATAATGAACCTCCTGAAATGTATTTCTTCTAGAACAATAGACCTACTGCTGTTAACAACTGGAGTCTTTTTTGCTTAATGCGGCTACATGTTAATGCTCCCCAGAAACTTTCTGAAAACTGAGTCTACAGAACTCTCAGCCTCAGTGGGTCCTCCGACAATCAGCTCACCGCCTTTCAGTTCAGAGCTGCCGAACTAACGGCAAATCTTGCCGATAGGAGGCTGCTTTGGGGTAAATGGTACTTTAAAGGTAAATTATTGGCATTTCATCACCCAATATTACACTTAGATAATTTCTTTAAAACTGTTCGCCTCTGTTGAAACCCTAACTCTATTGCCAGTGATGGCCAATCTAAGGCTGGTGATCACATTTGCAAGTTTTATTTCCCTAAGCCTGTTTTATGGGCTGAAACAACTCAGGTCATTTGCACCCTGTCTCATTCATCATAAAGTAGTTCAACTCAGATTGTTAAACCAGGAGAGATTAGCTGACACACAACAACGGTACATTAGATTAAGACCCCCTTCGGTTGTACTGAACTATTTATCCATTCCATTTGTGTGACATTTATAGCAAACTGTCTTTTTGGTGGATTTTAAAAGAAGCGGGGAGAGAATTTTAAAACAAGGGGGAAAAAAACCAGTCTTTTTTCAGTAGGGTGATTAATATTTTTTATCTTTTGTCATTTGGTCTATCAGTCACTAACACTGAAGACCTCCTGAAAAAGAAACAACTTGCCAGTGTGCTTAAATGTAGAAGAGGCCCCCCCTTGCATTTGCTCTGTAGACATATTTAATAGTTACATTGCTGTTCGTTTTTTATTTTTTTTAATGGATCTTTACTGGAGTATAATTGCTTCACAATACTGTGTTAGTCTCTGTCGTACGACAAAGTGAATCAGCCACGTGCACACATACATCCCCACGCCCCCTCCCCACCCCGAGCCTCCCTCCCATTTTTTGATAAAACTGACTGCTTATAAAGACAATGTTCCAGTACTTATATTGTGTCCCTTAAGTATTCAGAAGAATATTCTGGCTGTAATAGTATAATAGCAACAGAATTTTATAAAATATTATTATAGTAATAGAATTATTCATGTAATATAACAATAAAATCATGTTGCACAGGCAAACAGAGTAGATTAAAAGTTATTAATGCACTTAGAATATTCTTTAACTCTTAAAACACATCTGACAAATATCTGGCAAACATTCACAATCCCTGCCAAAGTATTGCTAAGAGCACAATCTTTTCTTAAAAACTATTCTAGAAAATCTCTGAAGAATTGGTAGAAAAAAATGACCCATACTTCTCAGTACTGGGGGATAGAAACTTGGATTTTCCTTTCAACTTGTACTTATTTTAATTATAGTCAAATGCATTTTACAAATTGCCACTGTTAGTAACCCCTGCAACCCCCCCATGAGTTATCAAGCATTGTATTATAGAGAAGCTTTATTGTTTTCTTCCCTTTTGAAACTTATGTGAAGATTTGGAATTGGTGAACTCCTGAGAAACCCAAGAGATCAATCTTGATTTGTTTATTTTTCTTAGCGAAGATTTTAATAGCCTGGTATAGCTTTTTTCTCTTTTAAGAGCATTCCTTATTTCCTCTGTTGAGGAATGAAATATTGTTAAAAGCAACTCATAAATGAAAAAGCGAAAAACAGTTTAAGTAACTGAATCTTTCATTGTCAGTGAGGAGACCTCAAATTTAAAAGACTGATCTTTAATTGCCCGTTTCCTCATATTTCTTCCCAGTTTAACCTCAAGGTGATTTTTAGAGATATGGCTTGAGTGGTCATTTTACCTTTGCTTTGGAGGAATTTATTACTGCTTTATTTCTTTTATTACAACTTTATTTCCTTGGACTAGCAGAGACATAAACGCTGGATTCTTTGTAATCAAAAGCTATTTTATGATGAATTCCGCCTACTAAATAGGAAACCTGTACATATTTTTTTAACCTTTGAACATTCAAACTGGATGCAAGCATGATGTCAACAGCACAGTAAAAATATAAAAAATACATATGTTGTTTTCTGACTTTAGTCCCATCTTTTTATTTGGAATTTTAAATTATGTTTGTATATAAAGGTAATTTAAAAATTTATCCTCTGTATAAGAGTACACTTACATTACCCCGTTGTTCTTTTAAAGGACAAAAAATGTTTATGGTAAAATTTTCATTCTTTCACCCGTATATTCCTTAACATTTACTGAGTACAAACTTCGTGCCACAAAACTGAAACTGTTTTTGCCTGGATTAAATATTTGCATCACACAAAATGTTTTTTCTTTATAGTAAACTGATTTTTTTCCCAAATTAGATAAGAAAATTTACATTTCAGAATCACTGATTCTCCCAAATATTTCATCACAGTTCATATAGGTTATGATTCATTATAAAGCATGAATTCATTTTTATGTTATATATAGGTTGTACCTAATGAAAATTTATATTCTGGTTTTTAAGTAACTTTAATCTCTCCTTTCTTAGATGCCAAATGTTGGTTTTCTCTTGCTGTATCAGTTGTTAATCTGAATCAAGCTAATTTGGTCTAGGATTATTTAAACCACTGTTCAACATTGATAATAATGCCACAATATTGCCTTGTACAGATATATTTAAAGCTCTTAAGATGTGCCAAGATGCTTTACATGTGCAGTTGGCAAGAAAAGTGTTCTTTTTCATGTTATAGAGTGCGGCAGGAACAGTCAAGAGTGGGACATTAAACAAACAAACAAATCAGATCCCCTGTCACCCTCTTTATCAAATAGAAGGGCACTCCAGGGTGTTTACGGGAAAGGAGAGAAAAGTACATTCTTCATCCATAATCACTGCCATGTTTGGGAGCCCCCTCTATTATTACAGAAAATTCGTAAGTCGTCTGGTCACCTCTTTATTAATTTCCAATGACAATTAGCGGTTTTCAGTTTGGGGAGGAAACACCAGGGTTCCTCTCTTCCATCAATACAACCAACCTCCACTCCCACCACCCACCAGAGTTAATAGCAGGCACTGAGTCCCAAGGTCCCTCCCAGAAGTAAGTTCTGGAGAATTCTTTCAAAAGGAAGTTCTTTGCATCATTTCCCTAACTGCCGTATGGATAACATTGTCAGCTTGATGGACAAGAGAGTTCTTAAGCTGTGGCTCCATTAAAATACTTCCGTGCTTGAACGATGCCACAGGTTGGGGGGAAAGAGCATATTACATTTGTCAGTGCCACCGATTCCAAGAGTCAATGGCCAATGAGAGAGGGAAATTCTGAAATATTAGATACGGTTTTCTGTGACCATTATAAGAGATTTTCTTGGATTTCTAGCTGAAAACAACCTTTTAAAAGCAGATATGGAGAATAGATATTTTTCAGGAGAAACTGAGAGAGCATTTTCTGTTATTAGAGGTCATGTTTGGTAAAATAATTATTTTGCTTTTAATACAAATGGATAGTTAATAATATGCAAAACCAGTCTCTAGTACAAGCTTACGACTTCAACTCCTTGCACGTAAAATTTGTTAATTTTTCTCTATTTATATAGTATCTTGAGTAACCTAGAAAGGAGGTAATGTGGAGGAAAGAAAACTCCATTGAATTATTCAGGTGCTCATTTACTTGAAATAAATCACATAGAAATTTATTTGCACGAAGAGATACACTAATAGTAAAATTTTAAACTTCACATTTACCTTTAATTAATAGACTTAGTTATTTGTTCATTTACTTATTTATTCAACAAAAATTTAGGTATTTGTTAGGGGCAGGCCCTGGAGATTCAGGAGCCAGCACACAAGATTCCTGTTCTCACTGAGAGCACACAGTCAATAAGCGGAATGACAGCGTGTCATGCACTTAGTTGATGGAAGTTTCAGGTTAGTTGTCCGTGGAGAGAGGCCTGGCCTCCATTTTTTTCCTCCCTGTCTGGACTCCTTATCGGAAGAC
>NW_006780561.1:653095-679411 GCF_000442215.2 Lipotes vexillifer
TCGGAAGAGTTAAAGATCCTAAACGGTATACCCCAAACTTCCTTGCCAGCCTCTCCCCCCAACTATCCCACAGACAGTCCGGCTTTGGCCAGACCACCTAATTTCCCTCAGGCTTTCCTGACTCTTCATTTCGTTCTTGCTCTTCCTTTCATGGTTGTATTGGTTCTTGAAATCCCATTGCAGAGGTCACCGTTATCCAGAAACATGTTTCTTAACTCTCTAGGCTGGTTCAAAGCCCTCCCTTCCTGAACCTCCATGCACTTTTCAGTTCTCTTCTGGAGCCACCTGCTCACTGGATTGTAAACTCCTCGAGGGCTGAGGATCGTCTCCGAAGTCCACGGAATGGGGCGGAGAAGAGAGTCAATGGCTATATATCATATTAAACTGATTAATCATTTTAGAACAAATTATCATTTTAAAAGTGTAGGGATGTAGTTCTCTAAAAAGCAAAACAGAGCAACATTTTAGAAATTGCCTGTAGTACCAGTTGCTGGTGTTGAGGGTGGCATCACGAATTCAGATAACAGGGACCGTTCTGGCAGTGCTGGCTGCCATGCTGCTGCTTTTGCCCATGGGATTCAGAATGTGTCCATCTGAATTTGGTCTTGGAACAAGGATGAAGTACAATTATGATGTAAAATTACTAAATAATTAATAGGGTATGGAAAAAGCAAATACCTTAAGGTTGTGTCTTTTACTTCTGTCAGAGCCAGTTGTCAAACCTTATTTTATTGGAGAAAACTTTGTAGGGAACCTTAAACTAACCTCCAGCGTGCGTAGTTTTTGCATTTTTAATTGCCATGGAGGGCTGACTGCCTTAACTGGGTCACACAACGAGCTAGTAGCGGAACTAGGGGGTCCCAGGCTGCTTCCTTCTTCTGTGCGTAGCAGGAGACAGAAAAGCCGAACCTTTTCTCTATAACTTGGGTGTTGGTAAATGCGACTAACATCCACCTTAAAAACTAAGGTATCATACATCCTTTTACTGTAAGTAATAGGTGGGTTTGGTAAAACATTATTTAGCCGTCCCTATATCAGAATTCATGTAATAAAAATTCATACATTAACAAGGTTCTGCTGTGCTAGATTTCACTTGTATTCCAGAAAGAATGTTTTAAAGACCGAAAATATTCAAATCCATCCAGCTGACCTCTATTCCATTATATGATCACTTACACTAGAAATATAGATTTGGAACTAACCTTTGCCTTTTAACATTTCAAGGAAGTTATGTTAACTTGAACTAAATTCCAATGCTCTGTAGCAATTCTAGAAGCAGCTTCAAAACAATGACTTCTTCCATACTCCTGTGCTCATAAATATCAAATTTTTTAAATTTGTTTTTATATCATGTCATTATGCTGGCTTCTAAGATCTTACCATTTATTAGCAATATCCAAAGGGACCTACTGATAGGAACACGGGGACTTGATGAGCTCACGGTCATTGTCATCCCTGACTTAGTATGAAATGTAGCCTTTTAAATTGTCGTTGACACTAAAAGTGAACACTAATCGCATCTTAATATGAGACTAACTCTGGACATGGCTGTATTTTTCTTTTCCTCGCAAAAGCTGCTCCCTGGCTGACGCCATGGCTGAAACAAAACCCTTAGCATTGAAAAGTAAAGAGTTACAAGAGCAATGACTCTGTAAACGCCACTTCAGTCAGACTCTGATACCAAATACAGCGTTATGTTCGATGCATGTAGGCATGGCCTCAGAATGTCCCACACAGTGAATCTCTGAGTCCCACCTATCAATCACGCCTCCTTCACATACCTGGCCTGGAGCCTTAATGGAATTCCTCCTCGTTATTGCAGTGATAGCTCACTTCCTCTGTTTTTCCAAGCGGCTGCTTATTGTGCCTACTTCTTCAAGGAGCATTTTCTTACCTAAGCAACCCTGTAATGTTGTAATATATGCTGACAGTTCATTTATACAGTCCTTCTTGTTCCAAATGTTTTTATGTTCAATTACTGAAATTTAATCATCAGAAGAGATTGCATTTTCTCTAGATCATGCAGCTTGGCTTAAATGTTAAGTTAGTAGTAAATTACTGAAATATAAGATTTCAAAGGTTTAAAAATTCAGTATCAAGAAAATTCATTAAAGTTTGAACTGATCACCTTTGAAATTATAGATAAGAGCTGTGTAAATGGTCACATATAAATCACATATTTTAAGAGAAGTGAATTTGAAATTATAGCAGACCAAGTCAATGATTGTTCATGATTGTCTAGACAAGTTGTGAGGGTTGGTTTGTTTTGTTTTGTTTTGTTTTCCTGATTTCTTCAAGTTCTGGTGGACATGCTTTTTGGTTTTATTTTACAGCCTCCTCTCCTCTTAATGTTATGTTGTTAAAATTCCTTCAAGCCAAGTGATTCTTTTTAATCTTTTATCAGCATGTTGAAACACTTTTTCTGTAACTCCATTTTTGTGGGAAGGGAAGACCAACCACTCTATCCTCCAAAGTTGTTCCTCGTTTTAGGCTTTTAAATTCTTTTGCTGACCGCTGACCACTGACCACTCTGTGCATGGGGCTTTTTAAAAAGTTTCTTGTGTAAGGTACAAAGCAAATATTAAATATTATTTTTGGTTCTGATACAAGGAAATTAGAAAAGGTATGAGAGCTCTGTTTACCATTCTTTGTTGAAAAAACCACCAATTAAGCCGTCCCAATTGGCTAAATAGCACCATTTAATCTGAACCTAATTCTTCATGGGATCCTGAAAATGAAGTCCTTAAGTTTTATTTAGTGAGTGGTTCAAATCAATTAACTATACATAAAAATATCGCAGTCCTCAATTATTGCTATATGATAAAATTTCTATACCGCAATTAATGAGTCTTGATCTTTCTATGAAAAAATTAAGTAGTATATATAGCTTGTAACCTAAATAAAAGACTTCTGTTAAAGATAAAACTCAGTACATTTCATGCAAATACGTAGTCTAGATCATATTAAATGAAAGGTTATATACTGAAATGACTTCTGCTACTTTTTTGGCTTAGGGTGTTTGTGTGAGGGTGTGTGTTTGCATGTAGTAAGTTTACAAAGTGCCAAGGCAAGGACTTTCTTCTCCTTCGTTTGGATTCCTTTCATACCTAGAAATATGTCATGTATGCTGAAATAAACCAACTTGTCTACCATTCAAATGCGTATTAAATTTTTGAACTCAAAAAAAAAAAAAAAAGAGGTTTTTTTAGATCATGAGTCTTTTTCCTTTGTTCTTTATGTTTTGAAGTTATAACTAGTAGCTGTGGTGGCCCCAGTGGGAATTCTCTTGGATTTGGATTCAGGGAGAAATCTGCCACCTCACCTAGACTCCCCAGCAGTACGAGCACAGGTCAGCTGCTCTACCTGTCAGTAATGAGGAATGTAGTACCTGCCTGGCAGAGTGATAGTGGGCATGAGATGAGATCGTGTGTATAAAGAACCGAGTGCAGCCCTACACCTGAGAGGAGCTTTATACATGGTATAGACTAGCAGCAGCAGCAAAAAGCAGTTCTCCAGGTAAAAGAGTACATTTATATAAAAGGAAGAACAATCCTACCTGTGTGGGATAGCACTCAAAAGACTATATATACACAGACCAACTGCACAGTAAGGAAACTTCACTGAGAAAATGACCTACCTTCTGTACTAGACCTTAAGGAAAACAAAAGTTCTGCCCTGTAGAGTTGTTTGAAGAGGAGGGATTTTTTTTTTTTTTTTTTTACATCTTTATTGGAGTATAATTGCTTTACAGTGGTGTGTTAGTTTCTGCTTTATAACAAAGTGAATCAGGTATACATATACATATGTTCCCATATCTCTTCCCTCTTGTGTCGAGGAGGGAATTTTTGAGTCATCCTGCACTTTGATTCATCCCCAAGACTCGGTAGTCACATGCAGTGAAAATTCATTATGATGTTTCCACAAGCAGCATTTCCTACCTTTAAAAATCATAGCTGAGGGCTTCCCTGGTGGCGCAGTGGTTGAGAGTCCACCTGCCGATGCAGGGGACACGGGTTCATGCCCCGGTCCGGGAAGATCCCACATGCCGCGGAGCGGCTGGGCCCGTGAGCCGTGGCCGCTGAGCCTGCACGTCCGGAGCCTGTGCTCTGCAACGGGAGAGGCCACAACAGTGAAGCCCGCGTACCGCAAAAAAAAAAAAAAATCATAGCTGAAAACTCAGAGCAATGAATGTTTCCCCATATTCCTGAAATATGATCCTATTTAAAACAAATGTTAGTTCTTTCTATAGTTATTTATTCTGTTATTGCACTTTAATCAGGAGTATTATTATATAACTAATTCAAAAACAGGCCTTTGTTGGGGCAACGTTATATAAATGTAACATTGCAGAAATACCCTTCTAGCTTGAGAAATGTTTTTTGGGTTCACCTCCCTACCACCAATAAGTATTTTCATCCAGATACTTATTCCTAGAATCAGAAGTGAGAGCAGACTCTAGGCAGTGACTCTCAAGCTTTGGCAAGCCTTGGAATTCCCAGGTACACTTGTTAGAACACGGATTTCTGGGTCCCATTCCAGAAATCATGATTCAGTAGGTCTGGAGTGGAGCCGGAGAATTTGCTTTCTATCGAGTTCCCAAGTGGTGCTGATACAGCCAGTCTGGGGAATCACACTGCCCTGCTCTAAATGTCATCTTTTCAACCACACAGAACTTGTTAATGTATTGATGTTATGACTTTTGTCAGATATTTTATAGAGATGACTGTTCTATGTACATGGCCGTCTGTTCTCTGCACTCAAAGATATTCAAAGAAGATCAAAAGAAAGCTGAAATGGCTATATATTAATATGAGACGAGTAGATTTTAGAACAAAGATTATTACCAAAGATAAAGATGATCATTTCATGTAAAATAGATAGCTAGTGGGAAGCAGCTGCGTAGCACAGGGAGATCAGCTCGGTGCTTTGTGACCACCACCTAGAGGGGTGGGATAGGGAGGGTGGGAGGAAGATGCAAGAGGGAGGAGATACGGGGATATATGTACAGCTGATTCACTTTGTTATATAGCAGAAACTAACACACCACTGTAAAGCAATTATACTCTGATAAAGCTGTTAAATAAAATGGGTTTTCCAACTAAAAAAAGAAAGATCACTTCATGTGAATAAGGAGACCAGTTCATCAAGAGGGCACAATCCTAAATGCTTATGCACTTATTAACAGAGCTTTAAAATTTATGAAGCAAAAACTGATAGAACTGCAATGAGAAGTAGACAAATCTACAATTATAGTCAGAGACTTCAACACCCCTTGCTCAATAACTGAGAGAACAAGTAGACAGAAAATCAGTAAGCGTATAGAAAACTTAAATACTATCAACCAACTTGACCCAACTGACATTTACAGAACACTCCACTGAACACTGTACACATTATTTGCAAGTACACGTGGAACATTCACCTCTACAAACCATATTCTGGGCCATAACACAAGCCTCAATAAATTTAAAGGGATTCAAGTCACAAACTATGTTTTCTACTACAATAGGATTAAATTCAAAATTAATAAAGGAAAAATATATTGAAATATTCCTATATTTGGAAGCTGAAAAGCACACTTCTAAATAATGGATGGGTCAAAGAAGAGATCACAAGGGAAATTAGATCGTATTTTCAATTGAATGAAAACAAGAATACAACTCATTAAAATTTGTCAGCATAGTTAAAGTAGTAATTATAGGGAAAATTTATAGCACTGAGTGACTATATTAGCAAAAAAAAGGTCTCAGATCAATGACCTCAGCTTTCACCTCCAAAGATTAAAAGAAGGAAAGCAAATAAACCCAAAGTAGAATAAATGAAATAACAAAGATGAGAGGAGAACTCAGTGAAATAGTAAACAAAAAGAAAAAAAGGAAATCAGTGAAACCAAAACCTGGTTCTTGAAGATCAATAAAATTGATAAACCCCTGGCCAGAGTAGAGGTCAGGACAAAAAGAGAAAAGACACAACTTTCCACTATCAGGGATGAGGGGTAATAACATTACTGCAGATTTTACAATCATTAAAAGGATAATAAATATTATGAACAGCTTGATGGCAATGAATTCATTAATTTATATGAAATGAACAAATTCTTTGAAAGACAGAAACATTCCAAGATGTTACTACTGATAGAAATTGCTGTTCTTATGTTGGAATGTGGGGTCTTTGGGGAAGAAATTTTTTTGGCCACATGGCTGGCGGGATCTTAGTTTCCTGACCAGGAATTGAACCCGGGCCTCCGACAGTGAAAGCGCTGAGTCCTAACCACTGGACTGCCAGGGAATTCCCAGGGGGAGAAATTTTGTAACAAGTCCCATGAGCAGAGAACAATTGGGTAAAGCTGACTATTCAGTAGACCCAAAGAAATACAATAGCCCTTGCCACACACTGCGCTAATAATAACTTCACCTGGTCTTAGAGCTACAGCTGCTCTTGCTAGCATTTTGCCCTGTTTTCCTTTTATACTTGGCCTAAAACTTTTGCTCAGAAGGTGTTCCCTTTTCTTTATTGCCATGTGGCGTACGAATATGATGATGCTGTTTCCCAGAAATATGCTTTTGTTTGCTAATAAGAGGATTAGAAAATAAAGTTGAGGAACATTGCCAAAAAGCAGAACGAAAAGACAAAGAGATGGAAAATAAAAGTAGGAAAACAAAAGAGGTCCAACATCCAAATATTATAAGTCTCAAAAAATAGAGTTCAGTACAGAGAAGGAAGGGAGTTTCCATATTGAAAACACCCAGAGTTCATGATGAAATGCGTGAAAATCGCTCCCCACTAAAGCATATCATTGTGAAACTTCACAACATTGAGGACAAGAAGAAGAACTACAAGCTTCTAGAGATCACATGTAAAGGCTCAGAAATCATAATGGCTTTGGGTTTCCGAAAAGCAGAGCAGGAAGGTGACGCTGAAACAAAGTTTCAACAAAGGAAATTCTAATTTCCTTCAGAATTCTGAAGGAAGAGAGTCACCAACTAGAATTCTCTACCAACTCAAACTATCCACCAATAACGAGTGAACCAAATAAAGATAGATTCAGACGTGCAAAGTCTCAAAATATTTACCTTCTGTGCCCCCTTTCTCAAAAACCTCCTTGAAAATATGCCCCCTCAAAGTGAGAGGAACAACAAGATAGGACACAGGAGCTCTGATATAGAAACAGGGCAGAGGCCATGTCCACGGGGAGGATGAAGGGTGATCCCAGGATACATCACGTATAATGCGGAGTGGAGCGGTATGATTCAAGCGCTAGACACCTTGACTGTTGTGATCATTACTGGAAGTGTACAGTCTTTTTAACCTGAAGACCTTATGCCAGGTGAACCTGGCCCAGATCCTTTTCTGTTATTTTTTTTTCCCCCCCTTAATCATGTATTAATGAAGTTCCTACCTTCCTCCCCATGTCCTGCTTCCTGATCGTCTGAGGGCACTTAATTCACTTCCGCCAATATATTCTCATGCGAGGTGGAGGTAGAACATGGTGAGTTTAAAATCAGAGGATACAAACCACAGAAAAACAAAAAGCCCATTTCAGTGGATTACTATATGAGCCAGCAATTCCCCTTCTGGGTATATACCCAAAAGAATTAAAAGCAGGGACTCAAAGGGTTATTTTGTACACCCATACGGCATTATTCGTAGTAACCAGAATGTGGAAGCAACCTGTGTCCATCAACAGATGAATTGATAAATAAAATGTGGTATATACATATAATGGGATATGATTCCATCTTAAAAAGGAAGGAAATTCGGATACTTGCTACAGTTGAGGACATTTTGCTAAGTGAGATAAGCCAGTCAGAAAAAGACCAATACTGTACAATTCCACTTACAGGAGGTACCTGTCTTCATAAAGACAAAGTAGAATGGTGGTTGCTAGGGGCTGGGAGTACAGAGTTTCAGTTGGGGAAAATGAAGTTCTGGAGATGGATGGTGGTGATAGTTGCACAGTAGTTGAATGTTAATGCCACTGCACTGTCCTCTTTATTTATTTATTTACTTGGTTGGTTTCCTTTTTGGGGGGGGGCAGGGGGGAGTATAATTGCTTTACAATATTGTGTTAGTTTCTGCTGTACGATGAAGTGAATCAGCTATATGTATACCTATATCCCCTCCCTCTTGGACCTCCCTCCCACTGCCGCCCCCCTCAATCCACCCATCTAGGTTGTCACAGAGCACTGAGCTGAGCTTCCTGTGCTTTATAGCATGTTCCCACTAGCTATCAGTTTTATGCATGGTAGTGTATATATGTCAATCCTAATCTCCCAATTCGTCCCACCCTCCCCTTCCACCCCTGCATCCACGTGTCCATTCTCTACGTCTATGTCTCTATTCCTGCCCTGCAAATAGATTCATCTGTACCATTTTTCTAGATTCCACATATATGTGTTACTATACGATATTTTTCTTCTTCTGGCTTACTTCACTGTGTATGACAGACTCTAGGTCCATCCACATCTCTACAAATGAGCCAATTTTGTTCCTTTTATGGCTGAGTAATATTCCATTGTTTATACATGCCACATCTTCTTTATCCATTCGTTTGTCGTTGGACACTTGGGTTGCTTCCATGTCCTGGCTATTGTAAATAGTGCTGCAATGAACATTGGGGTGCATGTGTCCTTTTGAATTATGGTTTTCTCAGGGTATATGCCCAGTAGTGGGATTGCTGGGTTGTATGGCAGTTCTATTTTTAGTTTTTTAAGGAACCTCCATACTGTTCTCCATAGTGGCTGTATCAATTTATCTTCCCACCAACAGTGCAAGAGTGCTCCACACCCTCTCCATCTACTGTTTGTAGATTTCTTGATGATGCCCATTCTGACCAGTGTGAGGTGATACCTCATTGTAGTTTTGGTTTGCATTTCTCTAATAATTCATACTGTCCACTTTAAAATGGTTAAAATGGTAAATTTTGTGTTATGTGCATTTTGGCGCAATAAAAAAAAAAATACAGAAGATAGAGAGCAGCCTACACCTGACCACAATCCTGCCAGATGTCCGGTTCTTGGTCAGCACTGTGGCTGTGACCTTGGCCTAGAGGTGGTGAGACCTCTGTCTCTCAGGGCTCGCTCAGCTGCCCTCTGACTTTTGCAGTAGACGCTCTTGCAAATCCTCAAAGAGCCTGAACCAGGCTATAGGCCCCTGTTGAGTCTGCCTTCTCCTGACCTTCCATCTAGTAACAGCGATATTGCTCGAATTTCTTTAAACCGCTAGGTCTGTGCTTGCTGTGAGGTTTTCCGTAAACCAAACCCAAGTGTTGTTTAGGCGGTAGGATACAGATGGTAAAGTTATAAAGAAAAACCAAGGAATGTTGGCACAAAAAACAAGGTAATGGTCACTCATAGGAAGGGAGTGGGAGGCAACTGGGGAAGGAGATTTTAGGGCTTTTACAAGATACTAGTCGTGTTCTATTTCTTATCCTGAGACGTGGGTACATGGATGTTTGTTGATTTTTTAAAAAATAAATTTGTATATACGCACTCTTTGTGTTATACTTTTCATAACGAGATTTTTTTTTATTTTATTTTATTTTATTTTATTTTATTTATTTTTGGCTGCGTTGGGTCTTCGCTGCTGTGGGCGGGCTTTCTCTAGTTGCGGCGAGCGGGGGCTACTCTTCATTGTGGTGGAAGGGCTTCTCATTGCAGTGGCGTCTCTTGTTGCGGAGCACGGGCTCTAGGCACGCGGGCTTCAGTAGTTGTGGACCACAGGCTCTAGAGCACAGGCTCAGTAGTTGTGGTGCACGGGCTTAATTGCTCTGCGGCATGTGGGATCTTCCCGGACCAGGGCTCGAACCCGTGTCCCCTGCATTGGCAGGCGGATTCTTAACCACTGTGCCGCCAAGGAAGCCCCTGTAACGAGAACTTTTAAAAATATTTTAAGTAATTAACATCAGAGTGAACGTAGCCGCAAGAATGGCGTACTCAAATTTACGGTGGCAGCTTTACTTCTCAGTGTCACGTTGAACTACAAGAATTATGAGTGTGTATTTTAGTACGCTTTGTAATCTGTTGGAAGGAATTGCTTCAGTCTCTGTGTGTAAGTCACGATGCCAAGCATTGTTATCCTCCACTTCTCTTTGCTATCTTCCACTGGTTCCCACAGATTTTGTGTTTATTTGGTAACAAAGACTTCTTAAAGTAAACCAGTTATATTTGAGTTTGTGATTACAATCTGTCCTAAGCATTACCTGTAACAAACTGCAGACGCTTTTAGATTGGGCTCTTGAATCTAGCCATCCCATGGCCACGTATTATTTCTACATATTTAATTTGGGAGGTGCTTAAATCATAGATTGGGCCTCCTTTCTGCGCGTGTTTTGTGCATGTTTTATTTCTGCATGTGGACTGAGAGTCTCATATCCATAACACAATTAAGTCCTCCCTTCTTTTATGTCACCACCCAACCTAGTACACATTAATACATCTGTACTCATCACACTTCTATTGATATGTATTTACTTATCAGTGCTTCCCATCAGGTTGTGAGCTCCTCAGAGAGCAATGATCATGCCTTATTCCTTATCTTTATCTCTTCATTGCAAGATCATGCTGGGTAAATAATAAATATTGTATTTTGGGCAGAGGGAACACCATGAACAAAACCACAGAGGCCTGAAGGAGACATGAGACATGAGGGCGTAGAACGATTGCCACATAGCCAGAGGGACTGGTGTGGGAAAGTGCGGTGGGGTAGAGGCTGGAAGAGTAGGCTGGGGGCAGATTGTAATAATCCTGGATTGCCACTTGTAGAAATTTGAACTTGATTCTGTAGATGATCGTTAACAACAGATGATGTTCAAGACATGACATGTTGGATCTGTGTTTTAGAAAACTAGCTCTGTCAGCACCTGTGTGTTTGGTGACATGGGAGAGAGATTAGAGTCAGGGAAACCAGTAAGGATGCTGACTAGAGCAGTAGAAGGAAAGGCACATTGACTCTGTGTTTCTGGGGGAGGGGGGGGGGGGTTTTCCTGAAGCCATTCACTTGAATATATCTGTGTTCCTAAAGGTATTTTGAGAGGGATGTAAAATTTTTAAGAAACTTTGGAATAAGATAATCTATTTCAAATATGCACAGTAAAGTGTTCTTTTTCAGCCTCCACACACATATATAAATATCTACATATGTATGTAGATATATATGTATACACATATATATATATACGTATAGTGTTTAAATATATCTCTATTAGAAAATAATCCTGCTCAAAGCATTGATAGTTGTCATTAGTTATAAATTTTATAATTCTTAACGGTAGTTTTCTTAAAGACTTGTTTAGCCCATTTCTCTGCTGTATTACAATTTTCATTTTTATATCACTCATTCGTTTTTACACAACAGCAAGTTTCAAAGCTTCCCCCATTGTGTGTGTACATGTGTGTGTGCACATGCACTCATGAACTCAAGTTGTAGATAAAGAAGATGAGGCAAGATGAGAGGACTACAGGAAGAGAAAAAAAGAGTTTAAGGAAGAGCTGGAGGAATCCAGCCTCAGGCCATGAAGCGAAGGCTCCTTGGTAAGTTTCCATTCTGCTCCTAAATTTAAACTTACTGAGGAACTGTTTTATAAGTTGATCTAGAAATCAGTGTCTAAAATTCAATCTGTTAAAAAAAAATTCAGACACAATTGGGGGAAATTTGAACACTGGCTGATGTTTTACGGTATTAAGGAATTGTTAACTTTTTTTAGGTATGATAATGGCGTTATGGTTACGTTTTTATTTATTTTATTTTATTTTATTTTATTTTATTTATTTATTTTGCGATACGCGGGCCTCTCACTGTTGTGGCCTCTCCCGTTGCGGAGCACAGGCACCGGACGCGCAGGCCCAGCGGCCATGGCTCACGGGCGCAGCCACTCCGCGGCATGTGGGATCTTCCTGGACCGGGGCACGAACCCGTATCCCCTGCATCGGCAGGTGGACTCTCAACCACTTCGCCACCAGGGAAGCCCATATGTTAAATTTTTTGGCTGTGTTGGTTCTTCGTTGCTGCGCGTGGGCTTTTCTCTAGCTGCGGTGAGCGGTGACTACCCTTTGTTGCAGTGCGCAGGCTTCTTATTGCAGTGGCTCCTCTTGTTGCGGAGCACAGGCTCTAGGCGCGCGGGCTTTGGTAGCTGTGTCTCATGGGCTCTAGAGCACAGGCTCAGTAGTTGTGACGCAGGGGCTTAGTTGTGCCATGGCATTTGGGATCTTCCCAGACCAGGGATCAAACCAGTGTCCCCTGCAATGGCAGGTGGATTCTTAACCACTGTGCCACCAGGGAAGCCCCGTGGTTATGTTTTTAAAGAGTCCTTATCTTTTGGAGATTTATACTAAAACATTTACCAATGCAGTGATATAGTGGTTGAGATTTGCTTTAAATTAATCCAGGAGTTGGGAAGTTGGATGGGGGTTTAGATGAAACAAGATTGGCCATGAGTTGGCAGTTGTTGAAACTGGGGCATGGGTTCATGGGGGTTAGTTATACTATTCTATCTACTTTTGTATATGTGTAAATTTTTTTAGGAAAAGAAAGAAACAAGTGAAATCAGTGAACTAATCCAACTACTGAGGCTCATAGGTCTTTGATTAATAATCAGATATGCAGCCATCCATGAATTTCAGCCATCTGTCTGTCTAATCTATTTGTCCATCTATCTGTCTACAGGCTTTGACTTATTTCAAAAAAGATTTAAAGTGACTTTAAAAACTTCTCAATGACATTGTTGAAGGGGAGGAATTGAGGAACTAAGAAAAAGGCTTAAAAATAAGACTGGGGTGAGATATACAAAATGCACACATTGGGTTTCTGTACATTTACTAGAGGTGCATCATGGATTTTCCCATTAACTTCTTGGCAGCCCTTGTAAAAAAACATGATCAGTTTTGTGAATTATAGCATCATCTGTAAATCTAGTTATCAGGTGACTTGAAATATACTCATGTAAATAGTTTATACTGCTGTATCTTGAGACCTGTTGACAAGGTGTAGGAAAGTGGAGGGAAAGAAGAACTAACATTTATAGAGCATCTACTACGTGTCAAGTATTATGCTAGATACTCATATACATTGTCCTTAACCTTTAACCTTATTCTGTTAATAAGGATTCTTAATTGCATTTACTTTAGAAGGTATCTTTTTTTTTTTTCTACTTGTTCCTAAAGTCTGGGCACTTGCAATTCCCTTATGTACTTTATTTCCTTACTACAAAAAAAAAAAAAAAATACACACACACACGTATTGCTCACATTAGTACCAACATTTGTCGTAACTTTTAACGTCAGACAATAGACACTTGATAATGACTGGTTTGTAGAAATTCTTTTATAGAGAAAGTTATCTAAATGGTGCTTATTCTTCATATTTTCTCTTTTTAAAAATTTATTTAATTTATTTTATTTTTGGCTGTATTGGGTCTTCGCTGCTGCTCATGGGCTTTTCTCTAGTTGCAACAAGCGGGGGCTACTCTTCGTTGCGGTTGCGCAGGCTTCTCATTGTGGTGGCTTCTCCTGTTGCGGAGCACGGGCTCTAGGTGTGCAGCCTTGAGTAGTTGTGGCACGCGGGCTCAGTAGTTGTGGCTCGCGGGTTCTAGAGCGCAGGCTCAGTAGTTGTGGTGCACGGGCTCAGTTGCTCCGCGGCACGTGGGATCTTCCCGGACCAGTGCTCGAACCCGTGTCCCCTGCATCGGCAGGCAGATCCTCAACCACTGCGCCACCCGGGAAGCCCCTTCATATTTTCAACCTTGTGCCTCAGCATGTCCAGACCTAATAATTTTCTTACGCCTCCAAAACTGCTTTAGCTCTGATGTTCCTTGCCCCAGAGGAGGGCAGCAAGACTCATCCGGTTGCCCAGCCTGTTGCCTTAGAAACTTGGGCAACCCAGGCTGCATTTCTGACGCCTTCCCACCTCACTCTCATCCTCCTCAGCATACCAGTACCCATCTGCAGAACTTCTGTCCGTCCTCATGAGACCTGCCCTCAGCTGAACACTGTCATCTGTAGCCTGACTGTGGCAATTGTCCTCCCTGTTCTTACGTCTGTCCCCCTCCAGTTCTTTCTATGTGGCAGCCAAATTGATTTTCCAAAGTGCAAGGCTGTTTGTATCATTTGTCCACTTAAATACTTCAAAGAAGTGGCCTTTAAACTTTTGGGCTGTGGCTTACAATAAGAAATAAATTTAACATCATGACCCAGTACACACATAAATATATAAACAAGTTTTATGTTTTTTATTCTGTCCTGTCCTATTCTGTTTTGATCTCTTTTGTTGAGAAAGTAATGCTGGTTGAAACCCATGAAAATGATCTCAGAGCTAACTAATAGATGAGATCCTACAGTGTGAAAAGCACTGCTTTTTGTGATTCTTACTGCACAAAGGATAAAAACCAACCTCTGTAACGAGGATGATGGGGCTCTTCATACTCTGCTACCTACTCATCTCTGTAGCCCCAAGCCTTGCCTCTGCCACATCGTGTCCCAGCTTTCCTGAACCCCTGACAGTCCCAGAGTGGTGCTGTCCTCTTTTGTCTTTGACAACTCTCCCACCTGCCTGGTTAACTCTTCCCGTCCTTCCTGTGACAGCTGCAATGTCACTTCCTTTGGGAAGTGTTACTTATAACATTTATAAGTGTTTATCGTATACCAGTCACTGTGCTAAACCCTTCACATGGATTATCTCGTTTAAGCTCCAGTTGCCAGAATAGGTGGTCAAGCAGTATTTGTTGGATGCATTGATCTCATATCATGCCCGTCCCCAGTTGTTGTTTAGGACTAGAATGGTCTGTAATTAATATCTTCTCTATGCTCGAATTTCTACAGTACTTAGAACCCACTTGTGAGCATTTATCTCTGTGTGTCCACTGAGCCTATGGCCAACGGGTCCATCCATGGGTACAAGGGCCATGAGAGATGTTACCATTTCTTCAGGAAATGAGAGGGAAGTGCAGTTTATACCCAGTCATCTGAGAGCCTTAGCATGAGAATGCATTCAGATCCTAACGTCTGCCACAAAATTTGATGTTGTTAATTCATTTGTTCTATGGTTCCTTTTAACCTAGTTTCATCTAGCAATTCCTATTATTAGAAGTGTACTGAATCAGACTATAATGCTACACAGCCGTGATCAAGGAAACTTATATTTTTAATCTGAATAAGGGTCACAGTGCCAAGTCACAGTACATTACCCATAATACAAAGCCAGAAGGTAAATCGGTTAAAAAATAATGAAATTACTTTGCTCTACAGTTAGTGAGTCAGAGCCATACGCGTCCTGGGAAATGGAATGAACACTGTAAATAGTTTCAACTTCAGGTAATTATTACTATTTACAAATAGTAATGACCCACAGCAGGTAAATAGTCCTTGAAAGGCCATTGTAAGGTAAAAATAGCCCAAGTGTGCATAAGTGTACACTTGATATATTTTTTAAAAGTTGAATACATCTGTGTGACCAGTAGCCTGAAGCTAAAAAGTTATAGATAACATCAAATCTATCTCAGATATATGTGTTCAGATGTATGTAGGAGGGTCTGATAAATTCTGTTCTGGCTGGTCTGAGGACATTTAGTGCTCTTCTGACAATATGTGTTCTTCAACAAGAAAATAAAAGAGCCAGCACAGCTCCCATTGGTAAAAATAATCATAATTTCCAATATATTCGTATTTTTTTTAAAAGATAGTATTAACATATGAGTTCCTAAACTGATATTATCCAGTTTCTAAAAATCAGTACTCACTTAGGAACACATACTTTCTTGGCCTTGCTCTTTAGAATGTGTAAATATCACAGTAAATTAAAATTTTAGTGTTGGCCCGTTAGAACTTCATTTCATACCATCTCTTTTTAGTTGTTCATGATTCCCTGAATCAACAATAAAATGGAAGCCAGAAAGCTAGAGCGAAAGTGAATTGGTTTAGTAGTTAGGGAACCTGAATTCTGGTTCATATTCTGCTTTTGAATATCTGTCTGGCCACAGGCATATCATTTAACCTCTCTGGGTCTCAGGTTCTTCTTGGTCTATAAAATGGGGGTGTTAAAAATCATAACATGATCATTTGCAAAGGGATCTTCAATGATTCTAAATTAGCATTAAATGAGACCCTGATCATATACCAATGGGAAAACCCTTTGTCAATTTAAAGAAATTCAGTAGATGGTTTTGATTCACCATTTAGATTTCTGTCATATAGAGGATATGGCATCTCCAAGGTTTTTAAGACATCTCAAAAGTAGAACAAAATCCATATAACCAAAATATCATCTGCTGAATTCAGAGTATCTATCCATGGATCTCTAAATCCATGACCCATGGAAGCAACCTAAATGCCCATAGACAGACGAATGGATAAAGAAGTTGTGGTACATATATACAATGGAATAGTACTCAGCCATAAAAAGGAATGAAATTGAGTCATTTGTTGAGACATGGATGGATCTAGAGACTGTCATACAGAGTGAAGTAAGTCAGAAAGAGAAAAACAAATATCATATATTAACGCATGTATGTGGAACCTAGAAAAATGGTACAGATGAACTGGTTTGCAGGGCAGAATTTGAGACACAGATGTAGAGAACAAACATATGGACACCAAGGTGGGAAAACCGTGGTGGGGTGGGGATGGTGGGGTGATGAATTGGGCGATTGGGATTGACATGTGTATAAAACTGATGACTAATAAGAACCTGCTGTATGAAAAGACAAACAAACCAAAACAACAACTAATGCTAAACTTTCTTTGGGTTACTTGTATGGAAATATGTTAATATAAATGTTTCCGACGTTACATGAAATTTCTAAAAATCTTATATGTTCTGGTATAATGTTATAAGTCATAATTCTACTTATTACTTTAAAATGTATATTTCAGAAATAACTAATAAATAAATAAATCCATGACCCACTGAATTTACAGATGCTTTTACTGAATCCATGATTTACAGTATAAGTAAAAGTACTTATTTATATATTCTGTGTCTCAATTTTAAGCCTCAGAAACCAATCAAATTTCTGTTCATCAGTTGCTGCCCGATCCACGGGAGCTAGGAAGTTTGGAAACCGGTGGTATCACAGTACTGATCAGAGCAAATCTAATTGAATCCCGTCAACTTAGAGGCTGCTTCACTTTTTAAAAATGTCTTACTGAAGTAAAACATACCACGGGGAAAAGTCCATAAGTATACACTTGATGTATTTTCAGAAATTGAACACATCTATTTAACCAGTAGCCTGATCAAGAAACACACCGACATCCCAGAAGCCCCCACTGTGTCCCTTTCAGTCACACCCCCTTCCCCAAAGGTCCCAACAACATCCTTTAATTGTGCTTGTTTTTGTACCTTGCATAAATGGAATCTTGCTGTAAATACTCTTTTGTGATTTCTCTCACTCAATTTTATATTTATATATAGTGTTGAGTGTAATTGCAGGTCGTTCATTGTTATTGCTGTTTAATATCCCATGACTGGACTACCCACAGTTTATCCTTTTCAGTTTTTAGCTATTATGAATATTGTTATGTACCTTCTTTTATATCTTTTGGAGAACATACGTACCCACTTCCAATGGGGAGACTGATCCATTTTTAAATGTAGCCTTCTGTGATACATTGGCATATGGAGTATTGATCTGTTGGAAGGTTGGGTAGAAATTAGCTTTATAATATATCAAAAGGCATGAATTAATTTTAGTTCAAACCAGCCTACTTTTTTTCTCTTCTCTCCCCAACAGACACACCCATTAAGATGAGAGGTAAATAGGACACACCTCCTGTGCATGAGGAGGGACAAATAGAGCAAAGCTGAGGAACACTCAGTCCTAAGCAATACTTAGAGATAGAAAATGGTAGTTTTTGGTTTTGCTTTTGTTTGTTAACAGAGCAGCAATTTGTGGGTAGAAAAAGCTTAGGTAGGGTAAACTTAAAGTTTCAGATTCACCAAAACTTTTTCTGATGTTTTTCCCTTACATATCATGGTAAGTTGACAGTAATTAGATCGTGAAATAACGCATCCCCCAAACTTGGTCACCCAACTTTCATTTATGTTGTATTAGACAGTGTCCCTTTTACTGCCCCAAACTATGCAGTTCTGATGTATGTTGGCAGGCATTTCAAGAGAAAAATGCCTGCAGACTCTAGGAATATGATGAAGGTCTAACCATTTTCAGACACTCCTCTTCGAGCTTGCTGAGGTATTTGGGGGTTTGTTTTGTTTTTTTTAACCATTTAGACCACTCGCCACCATAAATTCTTAAAGGATTTATAGTTGATAAATCATTCTTGCAGAAAATATTTCATTTGATTGTCTTGGCAACTCCCTGGGGGTAGACGAGAAAGATTGTGTGGATCACAGAGCATGTGAAAATGTTCTATTCCAATTTGGAAAGTGCCATCCGTTTGCAACTGATTTTATTATAGGTTATTTATTATTTTTGTAACTGGCAATTTCCAAACTTCTCCATCTCTCTTCTTCTCACAATACCCCTTGTTACTTTCCCTTCGACATAGGGGTGAGGCAGCTGGTAGAATGCTGCACTACGCTTTCTGTTGCTTGGAGCATCTTCTGATCCACCTTTTCATTTTATTTTTTAGCCAGTAAGCACTTAATCCTTTGGATGATGTTATATTAGAAGGTGTTAGACTAGGCAGCAGCTTGTCATATGGCATCACTGGCAAATCCAGGACTCGGGCTGTTTCTCTGTCTCCCAGGCCAGTGTTCAGATCACTAGAAAACGTTAAGCTGCAGGCCCCAAGGGGAAAAAAGGTGGTCGTCACTCACAGGGTTCTTCTGGCTTCTTTGCATATCCCTGTATCTGAGGTCTGCAAAAATGCTCAGCGTACACATTACTTGGTCTTGAGGCGTGTGGATTTTTGCCCTATATTCCAACCACGTGACTCAGACCACATAAGCTTGGATGGGATGATGCTCTTTAAACGCCATACTGCACGGGCACTCTGCTGCCCTTTAATGTGTGCATGTTCTGTCATTTGACTAGCCTATACATTTGTTTCCACAGAAATATCATTTGATCTGGGATTTTCAGAGAGTATTAAACCTGTTTTCCCCATTTCTGCAGCTTTACATATTCCAGAGACTGAATATTCTCATTTAGATGGTAACATACAGAACAGTATTGCTGAACACCGCTTCGACCCACCTTAAGCTGCCAGCCTGAGTCGTGCGGGGGCTTTCTTATCACCTCCGCGAACAGATTTCTTGGGCTGCAAGCACTGTCAATACTATAATTCACCATTATTTGAAGAATGACAGTTTTATGGAAGCACTTCTTTCTCCATCATGCTGGCATTCACCTTGGCTATTACAAATTATGTAGAGTACCATATTTTTTTTTTCTGAAATAACTTAAACTGGGAGAGGATTCTGTGGTACATTGTTTGATTTCTTAAACGTGCCGCTGAGTCATTTCCCCTTCGTAACTGAGCTCGTTTTCACCAGTACCTTTAATTACATCAGTTCTTTTTTTAATAAAGCTCACTTTTATTGACTTTCTAACTTAATGAATTCTTCTTGGTGAAACAGGAGCTTACTGGCACAGCATATAAAATGACCCCTTATTACAGCTGAAGGTGGGTTGCATTTTCCTATCTCCTTTCTCTATTAGCAGTGTATGTTTCTTCTTTTTTTATGCCGAATTCAGTCGACCAAAACCTTTCTCTCTCTATTACATGGAATTACCTTACCAAATAGAATTCTTAAAAGCTGTACTGTACATTAAAAAAAAAAAAGATCTTTGGTAACTTGAGTAGTATTTTAAATGGCACTTAAGGAAAACTCAAGGAGAATTCTTGTGGTAAAGCCAGTATTATATTGTGAGTAATCATTCCCTAATTTGTCTCTATATATTCTTTTACTGATGGTTTTCTAATAGGATACACTTGTAGCTAAACACACAGGATAAAAAATTCATTCTACTGAAGAATAAGCAAAGACATTTTCATTTGGCCTGGGGTTGCTTTAGTGTGAGGCTAACTTTTATTTACCTTCACTATGCCCTCCCCCAGTCCTGTCTCCCTATACCCACCCCTCCCCTCCGTGGTTACCATGTGTAATTCACAGTTTTATCTCCATGTTAATAGTCCATTAGCAGCAGCGTTTTGATTGGGTGTTACCCAACTGTGTAGCTTTTTACGAAGCTTTATTTTAAACCCAGTGTCATCCCTTCTTAGCACATCAGTTTTCCTTCTCATGTTTGGACAGATCTGTCCTTCCCCACCCAGTTGTAGTACACCACCACCCTGTCCTATCACCCCACACACTGATTAGAGGCAAGCCCATTCTGCATTCCCTTCCTGCATCTCTGCTCCCACATGCTGTTAACGGGGTTGACCTTTGGCTTAACCAATGTGGGGATGTGCTATCTGACAAAGTTGAGGCGAGGTCCCCTAATCTGAAAATCTCTTCCACTCATCTTACCCTATTGCACAATGCCCCAAATCATACCTGTGTTCCCTGTTGCAGTACTTTGCATCCTGACATTAACGGCTACTATGAAAATGTAAATATTTTAAGAGAGGGCTAACCCACCTCATCTTAGCTTGAATTTCTTCCTTCCTTCATTCCCTCCTCCCTCCCTCCCTTCCTCCTTTCCTTCGTTCCTTTCTTCATTCTTTTCTTTCTTTTTCAGTTGCAGAGGCAACTAACCAAGAACTGGAGTCTGAGAAAATGAAACATAAGATAGTTGAGTTATTGGGGAGAAGAGAGAGAAACAGAAAATCCTGGGAAATGGGGCCCACCCTAAAATGGCATTCTGGAGTGCTGATTTAGGAGAACTAAAAACCATTAGGGCTGGGGGTGGGTAGGGGGGGAGAAGTGAAAAGTGAGAGCAAATGGTGACATCAGATCATGAAAAAGGGAGACTCTAAAAGAAGGCAGCCTGATCTACTCAGTTTTATTGGAAGCATGCCTACGTATTATTCCTGTAAACTCATGGTGGCACCGCTTCAGCAGTTCATCTTAATGGGCTACTCCACCCACTGCCTCTATTACTTTTAATGTACTGTTTAATTAGATTCACTATCCCCAGCCCACGGCATAGCTTGCTTGTCCCATGATCCCGTTCTTCCGTCCACTTACGCAGGTGCTATCGCAGCTGGGCATGGGGTGTTGCAGCACACGTTGACGGATCCAAAAACCTTCCCTAACTCCCTTCTGCCTGAAATTCTTCTCTTTATAGAGGCAAAAACAAAAAAACAAAAACAAACCCCACCAAAGCAAGACTGGGCATTATTTTCCCAGACTCCCTTGCAGCTGGGGGTGGCCATGTAACTGAAATTTGCCATCAAGACATAAAGGAGTATCTGCCTACAAGCTTTTGAGAAAACTGGCTAACAGCCTAATCCAACCCTGAATGTAGTCATTTGAAAAACAAATCTGGACTTCTTAATGAAGAGTCAATCCTTACAACGACCCTATAAAAGTATAGCATGATATCACCTTAAGAAGAAACTAAGATTCAGAGAAGCTAAGTTGCTTGCCCGAAGTGACAGAGCCTGTGAGTTTTAAGAGAGAGACCTAAAACCAGAGCTTCTGAATTAAAATGGGACAATCAGGACCCTTCCACTGCTTTGTGCTGCCTGTTTGTCACCCTTCCAGAAAAATAAAATATATCAGCACATTTAAAAGTCACGTCAATTAGATAGTCGCTCATAAATCTGTTCAGCTGTTTCCCATTTTTCCTGGATTGCAGCTTGGTTCTCCACGCAGCTTTGCTTTAACTCTAGCTTTAATCTGATTCTTCCCAGGTGCCCTCTGGCTGGATATTTTTTCATGTGTAGTCACTTGCTAATCTACTTTTCACCCTGTTTCCTTTGACCCACGTTATTTTTTCCTTTCTTGAATTGACATGGATAGAATCCATGCAACAGCATGAGCCCTCTTCTGAAGAACAACCTGTCTTCTTCAGAGACCACAAAAAATAGTGTTTCACTTATTTCCCTGTTTTGTCAAATAGGCATCCTACCATGTCTGTCCCAGAATCTTTGTATCTCCCAATCCTTCTGCTCCGTCTCCTATCCAAACGTTCTTTCTAAGATGACACAGAAGAAACAGGTACACCTTTTCCTAATAGGAAATCTGGTAGTCTGGCGGATAGAGCAGAAGATGTGGCTTCTTGCCCAACCCTACCATCATTTAAATCTGGGGCTGGGTCACTTATCCTCTCCGTTTGTCTTCATTTGGGCTACTTTCACAAAATACCAGAGACTAGGTGGATTAAGTAACAGAAATATATTTCTCATAGTTCTAGGGGCTGAGAAGTCCAAGATCAGGGTGCTGTCATGGTCTGTTTCTGGTAGGGTCCCTCTTACTGGTTTGCAGATGGCCGTCTTCTTGCTGTGCCCTCAACCTGGCAAAGAGAGAGAGATCTTTCTCTCGTGTTTCTTCTTGTAAGGGTGCTAATCCCATTCATGAGGGCTCTAACCTAATTATCTCCCAAAGGCCTTATCTCCAAATACCATCACATTGGGGATTAGGCTTCAACCTATGAATCTGGGCAGGGGAGTCAGTCCCCAGCACTGTCCTTTGTTTTCCTACCGGTAAAAAGGGATAAATGATATCTTTCCCACCTTACCTTAGAGGGACATTATGACCAGGCGTAGTCCTTGATCTTGGAAAATCAAAGATTAGAAAGCACGGTTCCCACACTGAATCCACTGGAGGAGAGAGTCTTGTAAACAGAAAGTCTTGATTTATGGGAAGTGCTAAAGAAAAGTGTGCGTATGGTATGGGAGCCCAGTCTGGCAGTTCAGAAAAACCTTCCTGAGGAGTTTATGCCTGAGCCTTGACAGACAAAGGAAAAGGAGAAAAGAACATTTCAAGCAAGAGAGACTGCACTGGGCTTCCCTGGTGGCGCAGTGGTTGAGAGTCCGCCTGCCGATGTAGGGGACGCAGGTTCGTGCCCCCGTCCGGGAGGATCCCACAGGCCGCGGAGCGGCTGGGCCCGTGAGCCATGGCCGCTGAGCCTGCGCGTCCGGAGCCTGTGCTCCGCAACGGGAGAGGCCACAACAGTGTGAGGCCCACGTAACGCAAAAAAAAAAAAGAGAGAGAGAGAGACTGTACTGACAGAGAAATGACACAGAAACAAGATGATGGGTCTCAGCAGGGAACAGGCCTGGTATTGTAGGCAAGGACTGGGCCACCGTTAGCCTGTTGAGGGCAGGGATGATGTCCCAGTTATCTTTGTACCCCTGGCATCTAGCAAAGCACATGGTATCAAGGGAGGTGGAGCTCAGTCATTGTTTATTGTGTTGAATGAATGGAGAGCTTACAGGAAATCACACAAATACCTATAATCCAAAGTAGACATTGGCAGGGACTGTAAGGGAGATGCAGATACAATGTCCTGGGACACCAGTGGTGAGAGAGTGTGAGGGTGAGGGAGCCAGAGATGGCTCCCCAGAGAAGAAGCCTTTGAAACCGGCCTTCGAGGATGGATGGTGAGGTTTATCCGAGTTGCTTCTCTCGTTCTGCTCTTCTGTGTCACATTCTTCTACTTACCAACCTCTTGACACTGGCTTAGGTTTCCCTCGACCCCCTTTTCTTCCTGGCTTCCTTCCTGGATTATTTCTTTCATCCTGCTCAGAAGCCCTTCATCCTCTCTAACAAGCCAGAGGCTGGAAGGTGTTGCTCAAGCCCTTTCACCTCTCCTGTACAGGAATTTTATTACAAAGACTGGGGAAATAATAGCTGGCAAAATTATTATTTTTTTAACCCCCAGAACTACAGTGTAAAGAAAGAAGGACTCACATTTTTTTTGCCACACTAAAAATGAAAAGAACATACAAATAGTAAAGATGATTGAGTAAATTCATGAAAAACAGCTATGGGATTACCCCATGGTGTTTCTCATTAAAGCAATGCAATTTAGGGACTGCCATTCGGGTTTGTGAGATCTACAGGTATGCTATTCTAAAATGCAAAAGCGCTTCCCTGGCATTTGATGAACTGGTCAAAAGATAAAGATGAAAACATTTGGGCATAACCCTACCATAGCATATACTGCCTTTCAACTCAGGGGTCAGGAAACCAGAACAATGAAGACACAAAGAAAAGGCAGTGGAGAACAAGGGATATTAAGTGCCATTGTGGTATAACTAAGCAATACGTGTACACACATATACCTGTGTGCGCACACATGTGTTTAAAGGATGACAGCTAAGTGAGGCTATGATGGACATACGGAACTATTCATGTTCAGTGGCAGTTGCAACGAATCTAAAGTGGCCATTCCTGGGAAAGTTTAGCAGGAGAGTTTTAAACCATTAGCGGGGAGAGAAGTTAATCACCTCCCTTAAAAAATATATACAGCTACCAAGCTTGGTTTAAAAGGGATAATTAGTGTGAAGAAATAATTAAGAAATGAAAAGTAGGGACTTGCCTGGTGGTCCAGTGGTTAAGAATCCGCCTTCCAATGCAGAGGATGCAGGTTTGATCCCTGGTCGGGGGACTAAGATCCCACATGCCGTGGGGCAACTAAGCCCACTCGCCGCAACTACTGAGCCCACGTGCTCTGGAGCCTGTGTGCCACAGCTAGAGAGAAGCCCGCATGCTGCAACAAAGAGCCCACATGCTGCAACTAAGACCTGATGCAGCCAAGTAAATAAATATTTTTTTAAAAAGAAATAAAAAATGAGTCACCCTAATACCTCCACTAGCAAAGAAGATGGGTCCAGCATATTTTCCAGTCAAATACATTCCTACTAAATGTAGAAACTAAGTAAGGAGGATAGGCTGTATTCTAGGATATCATAAAGGAACTGTGATTTAAAAAACTGCCATCAAATTCTTAATAAAATATTATCACAAGTGCTGGAAAACATAAAATATGCCTCCAAAAAGATTTGAAATGTTTATCATGTCTTTAAACCGTTGAGCATTTGAATCAGATACCCCAGCACTGTTTGGCCACGCTGCCCAAGTGACCAGGAAATTGGGCCAGACCCAAGCTGTCGGTGCGTGTGGGCTGACACACACACCGGCCCACACAGGTCCCCCCCAGTGGAGGGACTGGGGGTCAGCTCTCTGCCACCTGAATTTCCTCCTTTGCAGGTCTCTGCTCTTTGAAGAGCAAGGCTAAAAATTCAAGAAGAAATAATAATGTCTTGGCAAGCGTAGAAAACATCGTGTTGATGTTTATTCTTCCATTTACTTTGGTTCCATACATAAATTAGGCTGAGAAAATAGCAGTATCCTCCAACAGGCAATGAGCTCATTTGAGCTGCATCTTCCTAAAATGATATCACAGAAACAAAATCCACCCCCTCTAACATTGCTTACAAAGAGTAGATCTTTTCTCTTGCTGAAAGAGATTATTCTTATTTGCAGGTTGGTGATATAACTTCATCTATCTTCCCAACTTCCGTTCTTTTAAGCATGTTATTACAAGCCCTGTTCAACTTGGATTCCTTTTTTTAATGTTTCCTTTGATTCTTCTGTTTCCATTTTTTTAATGCTCTGTTTTGAAAAGTTTCCTTGCATTTCCTGAAAGCCTTAGAGTGTTTCAAGAGAAACATTGAGCTATTTAGGCTGCAGTTGTGTGTGTGTGTGTGTGTGTGTGTGTGTGTGTGTGTGTGTGTGTTTAAATCCAGTGCTCCCTGCGAACAAGTGTTGTATTGTACCTTCTATGGAGCTGTTTCGTTCCTTCTTGAACACAGCACCTGGTGTTACTGGTTTCAAAGAATATTTCAAGATTGGCAGTTGGAGTCTCTGCATAGAAGTGTAACGGCACTTCCCAGAAAGCTTGAAAAATGATATTCAAAGTGAAGGAGAATAGAAAGTAGGTGTCACCCTCCAAAAGAATAGTGAGCAGCCGCAAGGACCTTCATTCAGAGAGGATTCAGAGAGAAAATGGAGACTCTGAGAACCAACTTTGTACTCAGCGTGAGCTTAGAGGATTGAGTAGCCTCTGGAAACAGGGCTCTGCCTGGTCTATCTGCCAGCCTGTTTCTTGTGTTGAAACAAACAAACAAACAAAACTAGGGCCTGCTGTTTCAGGCCATATCCCAGAAAAGTTTCATCCAAAAGCTAGAAATTGTTACAAATTTTCAGGCAACTTGGGAAGCATTGTTTCAAAAATCCCGACTCTCTATTCAAAGGAAAAAAAATGGTGGAGTAAAACTGTTTCGCAGGGCTTCCCTGGTGGCGCAGTGGTTGAGAGTCCGTCTGCCCATGCAGGGGACGTGGGTTCGTGCCCCGGTCCGGGAAGATCCCACATGCCGCGGAGCGGCTGGGCCCGTGAGCCATGGCCGCTGAGCCTGCGCATCCGGAGCCTGTGCTCCGCAACGGGAGAGGCCACAGCAGTGAGAGGCC
>NW_006780561.1:679492-681054 GCF_000442215.2 Lipotes vexillifer
AAAAAAAAAAAAAAAAAAAAAAAGTTTCATGATGAATCTGGCCTTCAGTAGAAAGAATCCCAATGCACCATCTTCAAGTCTTGACTTCATAGCCACCAGCCCCCACTCCCTGGTCTGCGCACATCCAAGATGAGTGAACCTGCTCACTGGCAAGGTTCCGATGAAAAATACTCCAGGTCAATTCCATGAGCTGTAAGGTCCTTTCCTTCTCTTGCTCTGCATCCTGCAGCTTGCGGATGTTCCTTGTAGCTGCTCACTGATCAGAAATCATTTTGCAGAAATCAAACTTTGGTTCACCCCAAATATGGGATAAATCAGAACCAAAGGAAATTACCTTCTTGAAAGTCTCCTTCACAAATGGAGTAGATAGTTCCACTCCTCTGCGTGAATATGCTTTCCATAAAAGGAAGGTCTGAATCGTGGATTATACATCAATAAATAAACTTTTAGCAAAGTCGTGGGAAGAGTATCAGATTAAGGCCTTGACCACTTAGAAAGATTTAGGAACCTGAGCTGTGAACATTTGTTATATGTCATCAGCTTACATAATAATTACGGTGATTTATTTTTCTACAGTCTTTCTTATGAAGCAATATCCTTTACAATCAAGTACTCAGGGCTTCCCTGGTGGCACAGTGGTTGAGAGTCCGCCTGCCAATGCAGGGGACACGGGTTCGTGCCCCAGTCTGGAAAGACCCCACATGCCGCGGAGCGGCTGGGCCCGTGAGCCATGGCCGCTGAGCCTGCGTGTCCAGAGCCTGTGCTCCGCAACGGGAGAGGCCGCAACAGTGAGAGGCCCGCGTACCGCAAAAAACAAACAAAAAAAAATCAAGTACTCAGAAATTCATGCATAAAGCATATTTACCCTTCAGAACTGGTACACTAGAAATAGATATGAGGATTACAATTTTTCTGGACAACATTGTTATAAAAGCCATTTTTGTATCTCACTGGTTCAAAGCAGGTCAGCAAAGAGTACAAATGAACCGGTACAAGTCCAGCCCATGTACTTTGCCATACAGAAAGATCTATGGGCCATTTTCACTTTCAAAGGCCAGCATATTGCTTCGATAAGGTATAAAGTAAGATAAAACTAGACAGTATTAGTCTTATCACTCTCTAGCAAGTGTCATAATGACTAATTAACTTGTCCATGGTCACACAGCCAGGAGTCAAAGCCAGGTCTGTTAGACACCCCTTTTCCATTTTGGCGCAGTGAATGCTGGTAGGTAAGCAGAAAGCAGGCAGACGGGCAGACCAGAAGGAAGAAAAAGAAACCTTCTCATTACCTCCTAATATGACTGCCTTCAAGTTAATTATCTAACGTGCAAACAATGTGCAGAGAAGTTCCTTCCGCATCATTGGCTACACACTCTGGAATCCCAGAGTCTTTATTGCCTGATCGATTGTGTGCATTCCAAAAGCACTCAAATGAGGTGCATATTTTTTTACATAGTAGGTATCATAAAGACATTAAATTGACTAAAAACACATTTTGGAAAATCACAATGTAGGTGACACTTGAAGTTCATGGATACAGCAGGAATAAGGAAAATCTCTTA
>NW_006780561.1:681064-687741 GCF_000442215.2 Lipotes vexillifer
GGTTTAAAGTGTTTTGTTATTAGTAGATGCGGACAAAATGTTATAAATGGGGGGTAGTGGTTAAAAGATTGACAGAGAAGGTGATGTGACAGGCTTGGGATCGGTAATCCAACTAGACAAAGAAGCAGGGAGGTTGGATTGGCCAAGGAGAAGGCTGGGAGCAGAGCTGCTGGGAACAATAGAGCTGGAACTCTAGGTGTGGCACCGCAGCCGGGCAGGGACCCAAGCCTGAAGTCCCAGGGGACTGGGCCAGTTCCATCCCTGCAGGCTCCAAGTTTAAGAGTTCCCCTACACTCCACAGATGGGTGAAAGCCTGCGGCTGGGTCCCTGCCTGACCTCTGCTTCTCTCCACCTCATTTTCCCCCTCCTACACAGTCTCCATCCTCCTCCCACGGGCTGCCATCCTTACGCTGTCTGTTGACTTCTTGGGCTGCCACCAGGATGACACGATGTAAGCGGCATCCTGTCCTTAGCATATAGACGCATTTGCAAATACGCAGAAGAAATCGTGTGTCACCTCCAATGGCACCCCATATATACCAAATTAGTTAGGCTTCCACGTGATTTCTGATTTTCTTCCAAACCAAAGAGAGAGGCTGGGACATTCCCCTACTTATCCAATAAGATATAGCTCAGGTCTCAATTCTTGTATTCCTCCCCTGAGCCTCGCCTTCCACCTAATTACTAACTAAGGCTGGGATACGTTATTACTCCTTCAAAACCAACACTTACCAGAAGTGTTGCAATGGCCTGTTGAGTGTTTCCCTTCTCCGCTAGCCCATGAGCTGTTTGTGCTCCATCACGTACATCTGTGTGATAGTGAGAGCTACTATACTGCACATCTCCCTTGTGCCAGGCACTGTGGGAAACGCTTTGTGTGCACGAACTCATCTGAGGACACTCATTGAAGAAACTGAGTCTGAGAGAGGTGAAGCAATTTCCCCAAAGTCTCCCAGCCAGATTCCAGGCCAGGCCGGTCTGACTCCCAACCCATTTAATCACCTACTACATACCAAAGAACCTACCACAGAGTTATTCAGTGAGTGTTTGTTGAACTCAAATGAAAGAAGGAAAAGAGTTGGGGGAAGACGGGGAGGGGAACAGGTGCACCCCCAAAACTAAAGCTCAGAGCTGTAGTTCAGACTCCCAATCCAAAGCTGATTCTAGTGTGAACAGCTAAACCATTTGGAATGAATTGCTCTCAGAAGCATATTGGAAATCTGTGGAATGTGACCGACATGTCCTAAGTGTGCTAGGACAATCTTAGAGCTTCTTATGACATCGGTGTGAAGAATCTGAAAACAAAGCTATGTGCAGAGTCTGGCACTAAATCATTGCGACTCTCATCCTGGAAGCAACGGATGCTTCTGTGTCACCAAAGCTGAGCCCTCCAAAGCAACTCGGGAATACCACCAGACACCTCCAGTCTAGAAGACCGTGGGTCTGAGAGTCCTCAGAGCCTTAGCAGAGGACAGAAACCATCCCTCTCACTTAAGCGTTTTCCTCAAAAGCCCTTTGTAATTACCATTTAGCCATCCTTTCCCTCTGTTGGTTTACTCATGTCAATTTCTAGGAAAGGTTGGAAAGGAGTTCCGAAGCTAAGTATCATCACATATGTTGAAACTTGTTCAGAACTTCTCTCGTCCCCTATAGGAATTTAGCCTACATGTTTAACAAGAATTAAGAGACCCACGTATTGATTTAGTCCTTTGTGCTGTCTATCAAATCACGCCCCTTTTCTCAGTTGGAACAGATGGCCTTCCCCAAACCACCTTAATCAAAACAACAACAACAATGCCCTTTTCTTCGAGTTCTTGCTTGGTTCAATATACAGACAACAGCTACTCCACAACACCCAAGGGGGTGGGGTGGGGGGAGTGCTTGCCAGACACATAACTCGTCGGGTACCCCAGGCTAAGACACTGAGACTCTTAAGAAGATAAGGATACAAAACTGGGATTGAGTTGGAGCTCTGGTTGGCAGCCATTGCTGAGGAGAGTACGAGGGTGAAGTGAGCTGTGCTGACCTGTGTGAATGGTCTAATAGCAGGAGAATGAGCCGGTCGGCTCCGCCCTAGATCCCTCCTGCAGCATTCCTCTGATCTCCATCGTATATTCACGACCGGAGCTGGGGACCACGAGGCCTCCAGAGTCACGGGGAGCCATGCCCGAGAGCAGCCGCTCCTCCAGAGACAGTGGCCACATTGAGCACATGAAGACGTGGAACCAAGGACAAGGATTCCTGAAATATGTTTTGAAATTCCTCTTTAGTGCATGTATTCGGCAGATTACCAGGGCCCTTAGTAACAGTCCGGCGGGTGCTGTGACAACAGCGTGGGTGTGAGGACAGCAGCACGTGTGGGATGCAGCCATATCTGGGGACAGAGCTGCATGAGTCAGGGATAGGTTTTGATTTCAGTGGGAGCCCTGCGCATGCTAGGGCCCCTGTTTGTGGACTCGGTGGCGGGGAATCACCTTAATGAGAACAGACTTCATGTAGGAGCCTCCACTTCCTGGCAAAGAGAAGGGTAAAAATGCAGCTCCAGAAACTAGAGTGCCTCGCAGATATTTACAGTTGTCCCTGTAGTTTGGGATCGACACGTACACACTGCTATATTTAAAATAGATAACCAACCGGACGTAGTGTATAGCACAGGGAACTCTGCTCAATATTCTGTAGTAACCTGTATAGGAAAAGAATTTGGAAAAGAATAGATGCATGTGTATGTATAACTGAATCACTTTGCTGTACACCTGAAACTATCACAACATTGTTAATCGACTGTACTCCAATATAAAATAAAAAGTTAAAAAATAAATAGTTGTCCTCTATAATAAAGCCTGGACATGCAGTGGGCTCTCAGAACAGATTTAGGAATTTCTGATTTCGGTACGGAAAAGGTATTCTCTAAAGCTATTTTGATAGCCTGGAAAATTATGCCTCTTTTGTACAGATATAATGATAAAGCCTATCTGAGATGGTTCCTATTCTCTGTGTTTGTTGGAAATTAATTTGTTTCATGCTAGGTGAGAAGCATCTCTGCTTCTCTTCTGTGACTATACACTCAAAGTAAGAGCGCCCTTTACTTGATTTTGGTTTCTGATTTTTGGCTTTTGTTTTGTTTTGTAAATTATATCTGCCATCTATCTTTGTAGTATAAAAACCTTGGCAAGTTAACATTAAATCAGCAGTTGTTGGTCATGAGAGAAAAATGAAGAAAGGAAACCTCTTTAAAGAAAAAAAAAAAAAAAAAAAAAACTTCCAAGTCCAAATTTGATTACTTTCACAAAAGTAGGCTTCCATTCAATGAAAATTTTTGTTAGATTATTTAGTCATCGCGGGGAGCTGGAGTGATTAAAATGTTTTATAAGGCACTGTTGTTTTCCATGGAACTTTAGTGTGGCCCTGTTCCCTGGCCACAGGAATGTAAGAACTTCTTGGCAAATACCCTGCCTAGGACTGGGTGGGTAGATGTATAATTAACGTCAAGTGTTGCTGCCCTTCTCCAGTGCCATCCGCCCATTGACCAGCCTCAGCTTCCTCCTATTCTTTCTGTATTCAGAGCTTGGTTTACACCACTTTGGTTCTGAACACATCAGGATAAAATGCTGGTTTCCCTTTTGAGAATACACATGATAAAAATCGGGTCATGTAACAAGAGAAACTTTCTTATATCTTTGTTAAAGGGGTTCAGAAAGAGCCAGCATTTTTATTACAGTCAGAGATGGTATTCAAGTGAGTAAAGATTTTTTTTAAAAAAAAGAACATTCTATATCGACTTTTTTGTTGGTATTTGTTGTTGCTGTTCTCAGTTTTTAAGCTTCGTCCTTGAGCTTTGCTGGACAAGTATCGGGAGGGATGTCTGGCAACTGTTAATGAAACAGCAGGCTCTTTTTTCTCTCTCTTTGTTGTTTCTATGAACTTCCTAGACAGGATTAAGTCCAAAGAACTGATAAAGTAAAAAGGTATTTGTGCATTAAAATGAAAGCAGGAGTAAAAGTAATATTCCTGAATATCTTAGAATATTGAATTGGGGTTAGAGTAGGAACCATGAGATTCAGATACATTATCATGAAGCTGAATTGTCAAATCAGAAAAACCATAATTGTGAAAACCAAAATTCCAAATCAATTCTAGGGCCAATTTCATTTTATGGAAGTAAAGCTGAGAATTTAAATTAAATAGTAGTTCCTCCCGTGAGGCTCCTGGTAAGGAAATTTAAAAATCAGATTAAGGAATGAAATTTTAAATAGTTTTTTTTTTTTTTTTAATTTTTGGCTGCATTCGGTCTTCGTTGCTGTGCGCGTGCCTTCTCCAGTTGCGGCGAGCGGGGGCAACACTTCGTTGTGGTGTGTGGGCTTCTCATTGCGGTGACTTCTCTTGTTGCGGAGCACGGGTTCCAAGTGCACGGGCTTCAGTAGTTGTGGCACGTGGGCGCACTAGTTGTGGCTTGCAGGCTCTAGAGCTCAGGCTCAGTGGTGGTACACGGGCCCAGCTGCTCTACGGCATGTGGGATCCTCCCGGACCAGGGCTCGAACCCGTGTCCCCTGCATTGGCAGGCGGATTCCCAACCACTGCGCCACCAGGGAAGCCCTTAAAATAGATCTTAATGGAGATGATATTCGTCATATGGATGTTAGTATGCCCATACTGGTTGTTAAAATATCGAAATACTTCTGTACCCATTGGTAATAGCTGTGGCCTCAAGTTCTCAGTGCCTGCCACCAACCCCATGGCTGCCCAGGCCCCTCTCTGAGATCCCCCCCACTTCATCTCCCCAAGACCCAGCTACCAAAGGAGTAACACCCAGTGAAAACGGGGTGTCTAAGACCCTGCCCCAGCCCAGGGCAGCAGTCAGCTCTGCTTGGTCAGTGCCCAGGTGAACTTGTTTACCAAGTTAAGCTGTCATTCAGTACTTTGCATATAGCATGCCTATCCTGGTGGAAATCATATAAATTAAAACAGCTAAAATAAGACAGTCTCAGTAGAAGGGAAAGTCAGACGAATACAAATATGACACCAAAGAGAAAACTAAGAGTGGTATTTAAAGGCCAGATTAAATAGATTGTGCACAAAGCCTCGGAGTCACTGGGACGTGGGAGAAGATGAAAGTCACTGTATAGTTTCTCTCGGCCTGTTGCTTTGCTGATTCACAAATGTCTGCGAGAATTGTCTTCCTCCCGCATTCTCTTATTTTGGCAGCGTACCTTTTTTGTACCGAATCATTAGTCTGGAAAGTATAAAATGAGATTTCTTTATGACAACATTAACAAATGGAAATATGAGAGGGTGCCTAAGTATGAATGGTTCATTTGAGATGAAGACCCAACCGCATGTGTAAGAGCGGAGGCTGTGGGGTCACCTGGTGCGGGCTCGTCGGTCCTGCAGCCCCCAAGGGCCTGTACTTGGACACCAACCTACAGGCCATTGTGTTACTGACTGGCATTGAGATGCTGACATCAGAAGGGAAGTGCTCTTTTGGTTCTCAAGGTTTCTTTCTGTGTATTTATTTCTAAGCTTGATTAGGTCTGTAATGTCCTCGCCTATTTCCACTGGGAAACGGTCATTTTTGTACCTTTCAGTGCCTTGGATTAGCAAGGAAAGACCAGAGAGAATTATGAAAAACATCTTAATTCATGGATATAAAGTGCCCTCAAGGAAAAATCATAGCATTTCAACGAGTGCCCAGTGCAAATTAAAGAAAGATGTCAGGGCTAAAAGAATGTCATTAGCAAATTCAAGTATCGATGCATTTATCAAATCAGAGCATTAGAGATTTGGGGAAAGAAAAGGACCTTGGTTTCAGTTGGTAAATGTGGTTATGTTACCAAATCCAAGCTCGGTCTGCTTGGTCCACACAACAGGCCAATAATCAGGAGATGAGGTGTTGAGGCAAGGAATAGCGACTTTATTCGGAAGGCTGGGCGTCCGAGAAGATGGCGGACTAGCGTCCCAGAATATCGGGGTCTGAATGCTAGTTTCTTTTATAGAACAGAGAGGGGGAGGGGATGAGGAAGTAAAAAGGCCATAAGTCTTGCAAAACTTGCCTGGCTTGGCCAGCCTCGGGGAGCAAATATGTTAATTTCTTCTTTTCTGCAGCCATTCACAGGTGGGCAGGGTCACAGTGTCTCCCTGTCAGCTGAACAGAGGCACTTCAGTTTAACATTCAGGCAGAAGGGCAGGGTTCCCCGAGGCGGGCCATTATGTACCTTACAGCTATGGACAGCATCCTTTTAGTGATTATAGTGACAAAAGCAACGAAAAGCAAAGGTTAAAGTAAAAGAAACAGAACCAACATGGAGTCAGAGCTTGCTCTTCCCTGTTAACGGTTATTCAATACACTGTGTGTGATTCGCTACAAAATAAAAACTTTCTCTAATACTCCTCAGATTTGAATTCAGCAGTCCCTGTACTGTTTCCGTTTTTGAATCGATGCCCAGATGTGTTTGTGTGTAAACTTTCCATATTTGAAAAATATAAGTGTTGTCCTAGAGAAAATGTCCATGCCGCTAAAAGTATAGAATTGGATCAGCCCAGGTGACCCACATATGAGTGGTAGGAAGAGAATAATTATCTGGTAAGATGGAATGGAGTGGAACCTCGCCAAGACCTCCAGCTCTGGGCTCCCTGCTCATTCCTGCCTCATATCTCGGCTGTTCGGGCCCCCTCCCCCCCCC
>NW_006780561.1:687845-695149 GCF_000442215.2 Lipotes vexillifer
CCCCCCCGCCGCCTTGAGGAACACCTGCTCCCTCTCACTCCCACTTGACAAATTCTTCCTTTCATGTGCACACTGCCTATTTCTTTACACCCTCCTTGAAGCACAGACAATGCTGTGCACTTAGGAAGTATTCAGAAGATACCTGACTGAATGAATGATTGATAACTCTGGGCAGATTTCAGTTATTCTTTCTCCATGTAATGCAAGCTGAGAGGTTCCCTTTCTTACCCTGGATTAATTTAGGCTCACCTATTTTAAACAGGTCCTGTTTAAATTCCTCCATACCACCAGGTGGAATCTAAGTAGACCTCGCTGTGTATTTTAGATTGTCCTTTTGTGCTTAATCTCATGCAGTAATTATGCCCTGTTTAACTTTTAATTCAACAATGCTCGGTGGCAACAAGACTGAAATACATCTGCTCCCAGATCTGAATATTGTAAGAGTGTTTGTCTTACTGCTAAGCCTGATCCTGCCCACCAGAGAGAGTACATCTTCACAATTAATTTGTGCCAGTAAGTGGATTCCTTTTTCACTTGGACCTTGACATGGAACCCATCTTTTTAGACTCTAAAAATAGCCAGTGAACTTTGATCTGGCTGACACCCTCAGACACAAGGCCTCAGCTTCTCATCCATCCATCCATATTTATTGAACATGCACTATATTCTGGGTTTTGTGTTGGGGCTACAGAGATAAATACAACACCTTCAGTAGCTTATGACCTGGTGGGTACAAAGATGTGTATGTAGTCTTGCATATCATCCGTGTGATAAAATTCTATAATGGGTATATGGGCAAAGCATTCAGGAGTACACAAAGCAGAACAGCTCATTCTTGGGGAATTTAGGGAGTGTTTTAGGGAGGAAAGGACAGTTTAGCTGAATCTTAAATAATGAGTAGTGGTTTTTCATGGGAAGGCAGGCAGGAAGGGCCCTCTAGGCAGAGAGAGTAGCCCAATCAAAGCCACGTAGCACCCTCTGGACCTCTTTCTGGGGGCTCTGAGGACACTCTTCCATTCCTGCCCCAACTTGTGGCCGCCCCAGAGCCCCTTGCGAACATTTCCCACACCCTTCCCAGGTCAAGGGAGATCTGGTCAGAGACTTCGGACTTTGCCGGGGCTGGAGTGAGCCTCCGGGGCATGTTGGCTTCTGACCCCTGACTGGTGGTCCTGGTTCCTGGACCCTCCACCTCAGCCTCACAGCCTGAGAGAGAAATAGTTTGACCAGAGACCAAAGCCCTCAAGCTCTCCAAATCATTGTGGCCTCTCCTTTGCGAACAATTCCTGGAGGAAACATCCCCACCATTAAATGGCAGTGAGTCCCTGCCCCAGCCTGAGCGGAGCAGGCAGTGGGCTTCCTGACCTGTACAAAGAGATAGGATTCAGGTGGCCCTTCTGCCTGCAGCAAGGCATGTGTTTGGTGGCTTTGCACATGGGAGAATTCCAGTATCATGCTTCAAGCACTGAATAGGATGACCAGGCTAAGTACTTCCATCTCTGCTCAAGGCTGAATCCTATCTTGAGGCCCGAGCTGACTTGGAAGAACTGCCAAAATCACTCCTCTTCTAGCCTGGAGAGGACCCAGTCCTCCCCACCAAAGTAGTCTGCCTGCTTCACAGCCACCCACCCACCAGCCCCAACAAGGACAGACCTGTACGTCTCCCCTCTCATCACGCGACATGAGAGGCCAGTCTCACTGCTGGCCTTATTGTAAAGTCATCGAAGCAATCTTCTGTGGTCATGAGTATACATCTACAGGCCATCCATCTAGAACAGGGGTCCCAACCCCCAGGCGGCCAACCGGTACTGGTCCGTGGCCTGTTAGAGACCGGGCCACATAGCAGGAGGTGAGTGTCAGGGCGAGTGAAGCTTCATCTGCCACTCCTCATCGCTCCCATTACCACCTGAACCGGCCTCCCTATTGCTCGCGGTACAGCTTGAACCAACCCGCGCCCCCACCCCCACCCCCCATCCGTGGAAAAATTGTCTTCCACGAAACCGGTCCCTGGTGCCAAAAAGGCTGGGGACCGCTGCTCTAGAACATCTACAGCCCAGTAGGCTGAGATGATACTGAATTGCCTTTGAAAGAATGTCCCCATTCGTCTGTTCCTGGTCTCTCACTCTTAGCCTTCTCTCTTTAAAAACGGTTAAATGGCAAATACCATTCAAATGCAAGACTTCACCATGGACTGTTATCACTTTTGTTATGTTGAAGAAGAGAGTGGATGGGTAAATGGTACCTCTTGGGAAAAGGGCCCCAAGGGCCCATTCCTGTGCATCTAATCTTCACTTTCCTTCTCTGTTGCTACCACTGAGTTAGGGTTTAGAATAATATCCCTCAATACAGGTGTAAACAAAAGTCACATGAAGAAGTCTTTTAAATCCATTTTTATGGTGCCATTATCAAGAAGCATATGTAGATAGCATAAGAATTATGAGAAGAAAAGGGAATCCTTGTATACTATGGGTGGGAATGTAAACTGGTGCAACCACTGTGGAAAACAGTATGGAGGTTTCTCAAAAAATTAAAACTAGGACTATCATATGATCCAGCAATTTCACTCCTGGATATTTATCTAAAGAAAACAAAAACAGAAAAGATATATGCCCTTCCATGTTCGTTGCAGCATGATTTACAATAGCCAAGACATAGAAACAGCCTAAGTGTCCATTAATAGACAAATGGATGGAGAAAATGTGGTGTGTATATATATATATATATATATATATATATATATATATATGAATATTATTCAGCCATAAAAAAGGAGAGCCTGCCATTGGTGACAGCATCGATGGAACTTGAGGGCGTTTGCTAAGTGAAATAAATCAGAGAAAGATATATACTGTATGATCTCAGTATGCGTGAAATAAAAAGAAAAAACCAAACTCATAGATACAGAGAAGAGATTGGTGGTTGCCAGAAGTAGGGGCGGCGGTTGGCGGGGTGATGGCAGTCGGGGGCAGGGAGGCAGGGGGCGAAATGGGTTAAAAAAATAAATAACATAAGTAAGTATGTGGGTTGAAGGTAGATCCACTTAATATTTTTTTAATTAGCTCAAATCTGCAAATGAAATAGGCAACCAGCTAATCCAAGACGAAATATTATTCTTTAGGGTCCTGCAAATTGTAAATTTGTCCAGTGGGTGTTATATCATAGTTACTGTTTAATGTTTTGGCGTGTGTAGTAAAAAGCAACTTTATGAATGTGTGGCATTTTAAAAATGAACATGCAACGTAAAGTGCAGAATTTGTAGCTGCTAATTTGGACTGGCAAACGGAATTCCTGTTTTATGGCTCGCAAATTTAATAACTTCTATTTTATAGATAATTTATTTATTAAGGATAGCTCATTTTTAAATAGTCTAATATTCTGGTTGTTGTTTTTTTTCTTCTAAGAAACATACTTAGAATCAGATGGTCTTGAGTAAAAGGAAGACAACGTTCGGTGAAAGTGCCCATTTGTTTTCTGGCCATGCAGACGTGCACCCAAGTGAAAGCACGCAGCCCTGTCCTCTGGAACAGAGTGGTCGCTGGGGCAAGTCATCTGTTCAGGGGACAGGCACCCCAATGGGGAGAGTGGCTTGGCTGCTCTGACCCACACCTAGGACATTTGCCTTCCTAAAAAAAAAAAAAAAAAAAAAAAAAAAAAAAAAAAAAAAAAAAAAAAAAAAAAAAAAAAAAAAAAAAAAAAAAAAAAAAAAAAAAAAAAAAAAAAAAAAAAAAAAAAAAAAAAAAAAAAAGAACATGCCTAATCAATAGCTTTGTGTCTTTTAGAAAGAGATGCTATTTGTGTTACCAAAACAGAGGTTATATTTCTCTTTAGTATAAAATGAAAAATAAAATCTACCTATCCTAAGAATTCATTGCCTCTTAAAAGAAAAAAAAAAAGTTTCTCCTTCTGATTTCTAAAAAGAGCTATCCAGTTTCAAACTGGTTGATCTACTCCAGCCTCAAAGCACTCAGGCTGTGACAAGCCCCTGTGCCGATTTTCATCAGCTTGATTTGGGGAGCGAAGTGCCTCTCAATTTTTCCCAGACAGCTCTTGGAATCTAAAGAATATGTTTTCTGAATACATTTCCACCTTAAGTGTAGATGTAGAGTGTAAATGACATGAATAGTGAGCAAAGAAATGGGAATACATGTTTATATACATATTTATATGTCGAAGGATAGCTTTTGCATTCTTGTTCAGGTTCAGATGTTTGGGGTAAATAATTGCCAGCAATGGTTCATGAATATACAATATTTTATATGCTATTACAGGTGAATTTTGCCTGTATGGAAATGTGCTTTCCCTTTTACAATAATTGCTAACCTCTAAAAAAAAAGAAAATCACAGGTGTGTCTTTTTTTTTTTAAGCTTTTGTGCTTTGTAATCTCATTTTAAAGGTGAGATACAGAGATTACATTTTTGCTAAGGAACCTGCAGCTGTTGAGTCTTATCTTTGAGAATTATTCCTGCTCTTTTGCAATTTTTCCTAAAGACACCGGGTTAGAGTCATTTACTAACCACAGATACAAAATGCATTAGGTTTTAACAGCAGATCTAAATTAAAAACTCAGTAACTTGGAACAAATGGACCCTTTAGCTCATTTTCAAGCTAAAATCCTGGTTACATTTTATTGTTTCTAAACCTTTCTTACTGCAAACCATCAATCCCCCAACTTCCTTATGGCTCATTCGAGCTTTGAACTGTACCTTCACGGTGCTATAAATTAGCTGGTCACCGGGATACACTGTAATTTGCATTCATTTCTTTCCAGCTGAAGTTGTCTATCTATGAAGACATCGTTACAATACTTTGAAGTCGCTCAGAAAAACAATACCCAACTAAAAGATGTAAAACATAAATTTAAAAAACATGTTTTGGCTTTTATCTCAAGATGGAAAATAAAAGTGGTCAAAGTTATGTGCTCAGCTCTGTGATCCAGAACTCACTTTCTAATACCTTAGTCCCACTGTTTCAGGCAGAGACGTCTTAGCAGCAGGAAGTAGAAAGAAGAGCACAGCCCTGCTCTCACCCACCTGAACACAAGGAGCCATTTTAAAGATATGGTTACAGGGGGGATGGTCAGGGTCATAAAACTGTCAATGAAATGCACTCTCATCAGGGCTTTCCGTGGGAGGCACTGGCAGGAAAAAGCGAGAAGTCTCTGCTGAGGGGACTGAGGGTTCTTTACAGCCCTGCCAGGGGGCCTCATGAGCAAGCGTCAGCCCCTCTGTCCTCTGTCGCAGAGCTGCTGCCACGATGGGGCAGGAGAGGGGTGAGAGGAGAAGCAGGGGATAACTGGGGAGGCTCCTGAGGGGGAAAAACCCACTCTGCTTTCCTGAGCTCCTGAAACTCTAGAAAGCGACCCTTCCGGATGCAGCGGGGAGCTGGTTGTTCACCCGACACCTGTCGGTCAGCATGACCGCCTCGGCTCTGGCCTGGGCTCATTCCCTGCACCCGGCTGCTGGTTTCCACCGCCTGCCCTGCCCTTCTCCACACTGCATCCTGCAGCAGCCCATCCTCCAGGGGAATCTGTGTTCCAAGCTTTAAAAACAAAATTACCGGGAGGGTAAGAGAAAACCCAAGGCTTTAGTCCTTGGGCAGCATGCCACCAAACTCCTTGAACTCCAGCTCTGGGTTTTGTGTCCCTTTGAAAGAGACACGGTTTGGGTTGAACCTGTACTTCCTAGCATCTGGAGACGAGGAGGAAGAATATACTATTTTTAAAAGGAACTTTCTGGAAAGTGTACAAAACCTGATAATTAAAAAAATAAAAGCCAAACTCTCAGCTGCACAAACAGCCCTTGTTCTCTTCCAGCAAAGGTCTGTCAGGAGTGCCCACCTTCCCCTCCCTGAGAAGAGCAATTAAGGGGACCAGGAAGCATCTCTGGGCTGGTCTCTTTTCTAGCAAAGCCTTTTCAATCACCTCCTTTGATGTAGCGGAGTGTGGGAGGGGAGTTCAACCAACCTGCTTGGTGCCTCCAGTCCTGTTTGCAGGCACTGGGTTAGAAGAGTGTTTTCTGTCTCTTAACATATTTTTTTTGCATCCGAGTGTACACATCTGTCTTTATACCCAGCCGCTTTCCTGGCCCCAAACAAGTTCTCTGTGAGTTTCCCCAACCGAGCTCAGTGGGATCTCTGTCAGCTGCAAGATTTATGTCATCTTGTTCAGTCCTGAGAACTGTTCCTTCAGCTTTTCACATCTGGATTTAATTGGAAAGACATTAAGTGCACTGGAAAAGCATATTTTAGGGCAGCTCTTTATAGACACCGCTATTAAAGGGGCTGATGGCTGTAGGTTCAAGTGGGATGAACACAGACATCTCAAAAGTAGAAAGCCTGGAATTAGGAGAGAGCGGCTGGGAAGGAGAGCGTCCTGTTGAAGGATTCCATTTACCCAGTTGCTTAGGGAGAGACATGCAGCAAGATGCCCGCCAGCTGCGTGCCTGGCCTGGCAGCATGTACCACCAGCATATGGACCACTGGGCCTTTTGGCGTTTTCACAGACGGTTCCTCCTGTGCCTGGTCTGCACACCCTGTGTGCCGGTGTTTGGATGTGTCATACACAGACGTTTCAGAGGAGCGAGAGGGTGGTGGGCAACTGCACGAGCCGGCACCTTCTTGCCTCCTGTCCTCTCTCGGGGTGGTGATAGAGTCCCCAGGCCACCACACCCCGTGGTGTCTCCGTACAGAACAACAGAAGCTTCTAGTCAGCTTGGAGCAAAGACCGAACACACACTTACTGGTGTGATTTTAGCAAAACCCCTCACTCTGTCACCTCCCCCTGGTCTGGCGCACACTGGTAGCTTTTAAATAAACACATCCAAGGCAGAAGACGGAGGTGACCTGGCAATGATCAACGCTTTACAAACGGTCTCTCCGTTGGCAGACTTGTGATTTCTGTGCAAAAGGAAAAGGAAGAGCTCAGAACAGTTGTCATCAAAGGAACACCTTTCTAGTCTTGATCTGTATTACATTTTGAAGCCCTGAACTTTCTAGTTGCTCAGGAGCAGCTTCAGTTTTCTGAAGTCCTGGTCCCCAAATGTCCTATTATTAGAGGGTGAGATGGGCATTTAGTTTGCTCTCTTTGGACTCTAGCTCACGTCATCCGCGGCCTTGGTTAAGCAGGGGTTTGCAACCTCTTTTGAGCCACGGCAATCTGGTGAAACCTGCGGACCTTTGCACAGAAGAATATTTGCTAACCCTAACCCTAAAAATATGTAAGATTTTAAAAAAATTATACTGAAATCAAGTATCAAAATATTCAATTATAAGGGCTTCCCTGGTGGCGCAGTGGTTGAGAGTCCGCCTG
>NW_006780561.1:695244-735589 GCF_000442215.2 Lipotes vexillifer
TGCCCCGGTCTGGGAAGATCCCACATGCCGCGGAGCGGCTGGGCCCGTGAGCCATGGCCGCTGAGCCTGCGCGTCCGGAGCCTGTGCTCCGCAACGGGAGAGGCCACGACAGTGAGAGGCCCGCGTACGGTCAAACAAACAAACAAACAAAAAACACATTGTGTGTTTGGAGAATTTGGTTTAATGATTGCTTTATTTTATTTATTTATTTTTTTTTTTGCGGTACGCGGGCCTCTCGCTGCTGTGGCCTCTCCCGTTGCGGAGCACAGGCTCCGGACGCGCAGGCTCAGCGGCCATGGCTCACGGGCCCAGCCGCTCCGCGGCACGTGGGATCTTCCCAGACCGGGGCACGAACCCGCGTCCCCTGCATCGGCAGGCGGACTCTCAACCACTGCGCCACCAGGGAAGCCCCACAATGTGTTTTTTAATAAACAGGGGCAAAAATTTTTTAGCCAGCCTGTTCTGGTAAATGCAGGGAAACCTGTCCCTGGCCTCAGGTGCTCCAGCAGGTTCAGACAGAGCAGATACATCAATGTCCTGTCAACAAGACCTGCCAACCATACAGGTGGGTCAGGTGAGCACACCCCTGAAGGAGGTGGGGACAATGGAGCTCTAGACCTCAAGGGCTACCGAGAAGGAATCAGGCTGCTGGGCTTGCCAATCCTTATTCTTCAGTAATGCAAGGGAGGTGGTCCCATATCATTTTAAACATACCACTTATCTTGAGTACCACTTGTTTTACCAACAAAAATATTAATTCTAATACCCCTTCTGCTATAAGGGGAGGAGGCCGGCCAGGGATTCCAGATTTCTCGCATCTATTGCCCTTGGCCAAAAGTTAGCCCAGGCTCAGTGTTCACACAAATACAGGTTGAGGGGGAGAGAGAAGGAATCCTTAGTTACTCACCTCAAGTCAGACTCCTGTGCGTTGTGGGGATGATTCAGTGGAGCTGCACAGACACGCGTTAAGCTCCTGCTCTGCTAGGTACTGGGTGTAAAAACACGAGTAAGAAGACATGCCTGTAGTTCTGAGGAGCTCCTAGCCTACCGGGGTAGACAGACAAATAGGTAGAAAGTATTAGGTGTCTGCACAGAACAGACGTTTGGTCCCAGTGAAAGCCCTTAGCCAGTTTCCTGGAGGAAAGATGTCTACATTACATCTGAGAGTAAAAGTCAGCTAGGTTAAGATAGGTGGGGAGTCCATTTGTTTCTAATCAGAGACAGCAGAGGAGAAAGGCAGGGAGGTAAGAAAGAACATTATGCATGTAGGTAAACTACATGCAAGTTGACGCTACAAAAAAAGGAAATAACTGGGAGAAGGGGAGTGTAGCAGAAGCTAAAACTTGGAGAGGTCCATTGTGGTGAAGCCATCGGGAGCCATATTGCCACGCTTACGTGGTCAGCTGACAGTGAAGAGCCCGGAGACGCTCGTGTTAGAGAGAGTGGGTGATCAAACTGGGTATTTCCTTAGAGTAATCGTGGAAAAATGACGTTTTCACCGGTTTGTACAATGATCACAGCGTTCCGTGAGTGTTGCCTTCATTAAAGGAAACATTTAAACATCATAAATGAATTCCTTAAATGTATTCCTCTAAATCCAGAAGCCAGTGTTAACTGGAAAGTTCTCTGAGATTTCCAGTGGCTTTAAAGAGGGAATTGAATTTTTAATAACTCATTTGATGACGAGGAGTTGGGATGGTGTTGACTGATAATCCCACTGCTAGATGTCCCCTACCCAGCTCAAGGGAATGTCGCAGCGAGTCTTGAGAGGGAAGACCAGCCCTACACCCTCCCACTTCATTTCTACGTAGGGATGAAGTGTCCCCTAGCCACCTGGAGAAGGGAGGAAACCTGAAAACAATGCTAACTTCCAATAAATGTGGCTTCCCCGTGAATGGAGGGGGAGGCAGATCTGTTATTTCAGGAGGCCCACCTCCCCCACCAGGGGCAGCTCCCGTGACCACCTCCCTTCCAGACCCTGGCCACTCAGCCCGACTTCCTGTTCTCTTTAAAATAGAGGTCACCCATAACTTGTTTCAACTTATTCAGAAAGCAATTTGACAATATCAGAAATTTAAATTTATCTTATAGATGTATTTGCACAAAAGGTACGTACAGGGAATAGCCATTGCAGCATTATTTGTAAGAGCCAGAAACAATCGAAATGTCTAGAATAGCCATTGCAGCATTATTTGTAAGAGCCAGAAACAATCGAAATGTCTAGTATAGGGGCTGATTAAATAAATTATGGCACAGCCATACAGCAGAATTCTATGCTGTTATTAAGAAGAATGAGATAGGGTTATTTTTGGTGCCATGAAAAGATGTCCAAGGTGTCTTATTACTACATGAAAAAAGCAAGTTGCAGAAGAAGCGTAGTGATGCCATTTGAGGAAAAAACAAAGAGTTCGCCTATATGTATATAAGGATATATCAAATAAAATACCGGGAAAAATGCGCACCAAACTGTTAATTAGCAGTTACTTCAGGGTGTGGGCTTGGAGTTAGTTAATTGAAGGGTAAGACAATATGGGGGACTTCTCCTTAACATTTAAGTATTTTTCAAAGTTTTACAATGAGAATTATTCATTTTTGAATTAAAAATACTAGCTTTACAAAAAGCACGGTTCTCATTTTGCCTTTAGTTTTTGTTTTGAAATAAGTAGAGATTCACAAGAAGTTGCAAAGATAGTACAGAAAGGTCCAGTGTACTCTGTACTACTCAGTTTCCCCCAATGGTTCTATTTTATTCACCTATACGATATCCAAACCAAGATATCATCGACGCTAGTGACATGTGTGTATTGTAGGTCTATGGCCAGTTTATCACATATGTAGATTCATGTAACCACCACCACAATCAAGATACGGAGCTCTTCCATCACCACAAAGATCTCCCTCGTGCTATCCCTTTATGGTCTCACCTTCTACCCACTCCTCCTCCCACCCCCATCACTAACCCTTGGCAACCACTGATCTGTTCTCCGTCTCTATACTTTTGTCATTTCAAGAATGTTATATACATGGAATCATACAGTATGTGACCTTTGGGGATTGGCTTTTTTCACTCAGCCCAATGCCCTCGAGAGCCATCCAAGCTGTTTTGTGTACCAATAGTTCATTCCGGTATGTTGCTGAGTAGTATTCCGTGGTATGGATTACCACAGTTTGTATAATAGTTCGTCTATTGTGGGATATTTTGATTGTTTCCTATTTTGGACTATTATAGATAAAACTGCTATGAACATTTGTGTACAGGTTTTTGTGTGGACATAAATTTTCACTTCTTTGGGACAAATGCCCCAAAATATGTTTGCTGGGTTGTATAGTAAGTTTATATTTAGTTTTTTATAAAACTGGAAAACTATCTTCCAGAGTGGCTGGCCCATTTTATAGTCCCATCTCAAATGTATAAGAGATCCAGTTTCTCTGGACGCTCTCCATCATTTGGTGTGGTCACTACTGTTTGTTTTAGCTGTTTTAATAGGTTTGTAATGATATCGTAGTCTTATTGGCTAGTAATGTTGAGCGTCTTTTCACATGTTTATTTGCCATTTGTAAATCCTCTTTGGTGAACCTTCACTTCATGTCCTTTGCCCATCTTCTAATTAGATTGTTTTTTTTTTTTTACTTATATATTCTAGTACTCTGTCAGTCACACAGGAGCTGTTACCACTTTGTATGAAACCAAGTGGAGACAGAATAAGGTTCTAGATATTGGTTAAGTTCTATAGTCCTACTTACTCACCTGTAACTTCTGACTTCATTCTCAGTTGATAAGGAAGTCTGGTTTACCCATGATAAAGATTTTGTTTCTGTTTTTATTCCCAAGGTCGGGGTTCACTAGAAACTCTCTACCCCATCCTTTGTCATTCAGAAACCCAACCTCTCCCTCCCCCACTGAAGAACCTCCTAAGAGGTGTAGAGACCCTGGGAAGGCTTCTTGCCTGAAGACACAATCAGAATTAACAAAGTAAGTGCCCCTTGCCCACTGCTGGCATGTGGTCCCTTTGCCCTCTGGAAATACCTTCACAGAGAGGCCATCTTGAGGAAGGGAGAAAAATCTGGGCATTTCTTGGCAATATTCGTGTATAGACAACCAGTCTTAACATCTCCAGGTCACCCTGCTGGGCTTTTTGAACCAGGCAGCGCACGTCCCCTGACTACAAGTTGAGTGTTAATTCCATGCCAGTGTTGGTGCTATAGCTACAAAACAAATAACAGCCAACTCTGCCCTATTCTAGGGACTTACCATTTTAGCACGAAGAGGCTTGCAGATACCTCAGCAAATGAGTGCAATAACGTGGTACCGCTTGTGAGTCCTAATTGAGGCTGGTTACCACACCTGCCTCCTCTTCTTCTCAGCTCACAGCCAGACTTAGTTACCCAGCCTGGAGCTGGTTGTAGTCATGGAGTTAGGTATGGTCATGTCACTAGGTTCTGGAGCACGAGGGCTTTGAGTTCTCTTTCATAAAATCCTCCTATGTACTATCTTCCATTCTATTTTCTCTTCCACTGGCCGAATGCATAATGCAAGCCTAGAGGAGGGCAGAGTCACAAGATGGAAGGGGTGTGGGACCTTGATTGACCAGGGTCCACTGCCCAGCAATACCCAATTGGTCTTTCCATGACCACTGAGTCTCTGGGGTGACTGTTTAGCAGTTAGTTTACCTTGACTAATGCAGGGCACAGAAATCACCAGTCACTATTCTTTTCCAAATATAGAGGAGGCTTCACAGAAGAGGTACCTGATTTCCCTTGGGGCTCATCCCACATGGCCTCTGAGACTCTATAAGTACTTGTTACTTTCACAGATCAGGATATTGCCTTGTTGCTTTTTATGTTTGTACTTATTCATTAATTTTCCTCTTTTGAACCATCACTTTACCCTTATTTGGCTAACAGTACTAACGCTACAAGGCCCTAAAGTTGCGTGCTATTGAATTCCAAATAGCTTATTGCTTTTAGCACCCTCCTCCCTTTCAGCAAATACTTCTAGCCTTTTGATAACTTAATTCCTATCCTTTCCACATATTTATCCAAAAGGCAGCTTTTGAATTCTGGCACGGTGACCTACTCTTCCTCCTGGGCTTTGATACTACCAGATGCTTGAGGGAAAACATCCCCAATATGCCTACAATCTATTTCAATATATAATTCTATCCAACTGAATGTCAGGCATTTCTAAAGAATGCTGTTGGTTGATATAATGTCCCTTGCCCAAGTTAAGGTTTTGATTTGAAATTGCTTATTGGAATGCCTCGTGTTGCATTTTCCCCAAATTTATAAATCTCTCACATTTTCTCTCCAATTCATCTTGCCTCCTTAAAAGATTAACCATTAAGAATGGAGTTTTACGTGATATCTTTAGAAAGCAAAAGAAGAAAAATATTCTGCTTTTGAAAGGGAATGTACCCTCAGGCAAAAAAAAAAAAAAAATCGCTGTCTCTTAATACACATTGGGAACTGCCAGTTGTCACGCTGACAGCTTAAGATGGATTAGGATTCCATCACTGATCACTGCATAAATTCTTATACTTAGAACCTTACATCTTCATCTGCAGCCAGACAATTAGGAAAAAAAAAGAACAAAAAACCTGTGTTTGGATATATTAGAATGTCAACCCTCTTAGAGTACTAGCAGTTTCTTGAAACAACTTAGGAGAATTTTGTACTTAAGTATTTGGCGGACCGAAACCATATCCCCAAAAGTGTACTAAACTATTTCTCATTTGGGTGTGGAGGTGGGGGGAAGGGGACCATTTGTGATCATAATTATTTAAACACGAGGTAAATCTCTTTGTTTGATTATACTGTCTTAATGAAGATGTTTTTAGGAAACCAGGATACTAGTTTTTCCTTTGAGATGCTTATTTAATTATAAACTTTAACAATTACTTTTAATGGCGTTTCTAAAAATTACCAAACCAAGTGTGATATTAGTGATGTGCTTTTCTTTCAGTGGAACCTAGAAAAAGAAGATAAAATTTACTTCTTGAACTTTACAATGATGACTACATTTAGCTTAAAAAAATGAAGACTTTCTAGAAAAAAACGAAAGTTAATTCGTTTCTTCCAAAGTTGCAATGATGTAATTGGCATAAAATAAGTTTACAGTGTGTGAGAATACCCACACTGGAGACCTATCACGATACTTAATTCTCTGCATTTGAAAGACCAACACGTAGCAGCTACTCACTTCAGCTGAATAATCAGTCTTTAAACGTCAAATGAATGCTTACTTCTGGGTTTCAATAAATGGAGGAAATGAGCTACTCCCTAATTTCCATAGGGAACTTCTGAAAACTATTAAAACTATACTGTATATACGAGATGGCTAGATATTCTTGAACTTGGTCACTGTTTTTAACCATTCGTTCAGTCATTCAGCTAATAAGTATTGAGTGCCTATTGTTCTAGGTGCTGAGTATTTATCAATGAACAAAACAGACAAATCTCTGCCCTCATGCAACTTACATTCTAATGGGGACGTGGACAATAAACAAGGAAATGGTTAAATAGATAAATAAAAATTTAGGGCCAGTAAGCACTAAAAATTAGGCAGTGTGAGGAGACGCGAGGACGCCAGGCTGGGAGTGGAGTGTGTGGCCCCTGAAGGGCCCCTGGTCTCGAGGGGTGACAGTTGAGGAGAGAAATGGCTGAGGTGAGGGACAGAGCCCTGTGGAGACCTGGGAGAAGAGCCCCAGGTCTAGGGAGAAGCATGTGAAGGTCCTAGAGACAGCACTGAACTCAGGGTGCCCTGGGAAGAGCAGAGGGGCTGGTGTGGCCGGAGCTCTGTGGTTTGGAAGAGTGTGGTAATGAGGCTGATGAGACTGAGCTGCAGATGGGAAAGGTCACGGAGGGCTTCGGGCCCAAGTCAGAAATTGAGGTTTCGTTCTAATAGCAACTAGAAGCCCCTGGAGGGCTTGGAGCAGGGCCGTGACCTGTCCTCATTTACCTTTCACATCTGCCTTTCCAGATATGTTCGAAGGACGGGCTTTAGGTGGACAGAGACAGACACAGGGAGAGAGGTTAGGAAGCTACATCAGGAGTCTTGCTGGGAGGTGATGGTGGCTTGGGCGAGGCTGGGGCAGAGCAGGTGGTAAGTAGTAGCTTGATTCCGGCTGCATTTCAAAGAAGAACCGGCAGAACTCGATAATAGGTCACATGTGGGAGGTGAGAGAGAAAGGAAGCAAGTGAGGCTGATTCCTAGGGGTTTTGCCTGAGCCACTGGTTGAACGGGGGGTTCCCTTTCCTGCCAGAGGTAATGACTGACGATGGTAATCAAGAGTTCGGATTTGCGCAGGTTTGCGGTGCTTTTTAGACCCCTAAGTGGAGAAACCCGCCGGGCGGCTATGTGTGCGAACTGTAGGGCAGACAACTAGGCTGAAGATGGGAATTTGGGGCCACCAGCATTTATAAGGGATTTAAGCCATAGGCCTCAATGAAATCATCTAGGCAGAGGCTATCCAGAGAGAAGGTAAGAGGTCCAAGGATTGACTTAAGGATCAAGACGAAGGAAAAGCCAGCAGAAGACTGAGAAATAGTGCCTGATGATGTAAGAGAAAAAGCAAGCGGACTGGAGATCCTGGAAACAGAGGGAAATGTTGCCCTCTAATATTAGGAAAACGTACCAAGTTGCTGATTAACGTACTTTTATTTAGGTTCTGGTTAGCCCAGTGAGTATCTGGTGCCAGCCTATCTGGGTTCCAGCCTCGACAGTCATCCTGAATTAACCCAGCTCCAAATCTGGGCCCCCCGCCTAAATGGTCCCCCTGCTGAGGTCAGTCCCGCCCGCTCTTGAGTCCAGCCGGGGTCCCCACTCACCCCCCTTCCCAGACGAAGTCCAGCCGCCTTTGCTGCCAGCTTTGCTCCTTCTCAATTCTCACCCCCACCGCCCTTCACGCCCCCAAAGACCACAGCTCAGGAGAGCATAAGAGGAAGTAAGGGGATGATCAAAGAGGGAGCCCCATATGCTCAGAGTCTGCACCCAGACCCTCGCTCTCACAGGGCTCCACGCCTTGGTCTGGCTCGTGCCATTTCTTGAGTGCCCGAATGGTGGTGCATCCTATCACTGGGCTGAGAGGTGGTACAATATAGTAGTTAAGAATCTGGCTCCAGAGCCAGGTCATCTTTGTCCAAATTCCAGATCCATCAAGATCAAATCATGTTGGTCTTGCGTAAATTACTTCATCTCTGTCCCCGTGTCCTCCTCTTAAACTGGGGATGAGAGTCGAGACTCCTTGTGGTGACTGTGAAGATAAATGAGTTAGGGATGGAACGTTCTTAGAACAAAGTGAGTGTCATGAGCACAGGATGCCATTTAAGAGTTGAGACTGGGCTTCCCTGGTGGCACAGTGGTTGAGAGTCTGCCTGCCGATGCAGGGGACACGGGTTCGAGCCCTGGTCTGGGAGGATCCCACATGCCGCGGAGCAACTAGGCCCGTGAGCCACAACTACTGAGCCTGCGCGTCTGGAGCCTGTGCTCCGCGGCAAGAGAGGCAGCGATAGTGAGAGGCCCGCGCACCGCGATGAATCGTGCCCCCCGCTCGCCGCAACTAGAGAAAGCCCTCGCACAGAAGCGAAGACCCAACACAGCCAAAAATAAAAAAATAAAAAAATAGAAAAATAAATAAAATTAAAAAAAAAAAAAAAGGGTTGAGATTTTTCCCTGCCCAGAGTCCTATGGCTAAGAGGTGGTGGAGCCAGCCGGTAAGCCGGGCTCTTCACCACGTTGCTGCCCTGCCTCCGAGCAGCAAGCAGGGAGCTGGAGATGGTGCCACTTAGGGATTTTTTTCCCCCAGAAGGTCAGTTGTTAAACATTTACCATAGGGCCTTCCCTGGTGGTTCAGTGGTTAAGAATCCACCTGCCAATGCAGGGGACACGGGTTCGAGCCCTGGTCCGGGAAGATCCCACATGCCGCGGAGAAACTAAGCCCGTGAGCCACAACTACTGAGCCTGCGCTCTACAGCCCGCGAGCCACAACTACTGAGCCCACGTGCCACAACTACTGAGCCTGCGTGCCACAACTACTGAAGCCCGCGCGCCTAGAGCCCGTGCTCCGCAACAAGAGAAGCCACCACAATGAGAAGCCCGTGCACCATGACAAAGAGTAGCCCCTGCTCGCCGCAACTAGAGAAAGCCCGCTTGCAGCAACAAAGACCCAACGCAGCCAAAAATAAATAAATTTTAAAAAGTAAGATATTAAAAAAAAAAAACATTTACCACATAGGACGGTATGTGGCAGACACCTCCAGGACATGTCCATCAGTTAATCCCTGTAATAGGATGGTTTTACCGACTCAGTCTTCTAAATGGAGATGCTGAGGAACGACAAGGGAAAGACACTTTCTCACGTGACCCATCGTGAAGCTCAGGTCCAATTTTTACCCCTATCGAGGAAGACTCAGCTTTCCCCTGCAAACCACACTCATCACAGGTGACACAGCTCTACATGTCACCTCTCCAACAACCCTTCCCACCCTGCAGATGTGCCGGTGTTCTTCCCCTGCGTGGCCTTGTCCTGACTCAGAGCATCAGAGAGCCTGAGACACGAGGGACCTCACGGCCACCTGCTCCGGGCACGGCCTCCTACCTGACAGCCGGCCTGGCAGTGGGCGCCACCCGGTCCTTCCTCAGAGTCCAGCTTGCTCTCTGCGGACACAAGGTTCCTTCCTGTTCTGAGACCAAATCTCTCCGCCTGTGGCTTCCGCCCCTTGGGCTTGGTTCAGGCTTTCCCAGAAGGCGGCGCCTCCCTTTTCTACACCACAGCTTGAAACCCGATCGTGTCCCCAACCCCTCCTTCCCTCCCAGCTCCAGCCCCTTGGCAAGAGCAGCTCCCCCTGCCAGCATCGCTCCACTCTCCCTGTTCGCCTCCGTGAAGGCTTTCTCACCTTCAGTCTCACCCCAAACGTGCCCTCTCTGTGACACAGGTTTCTCCGGGGAGCCCTGGGCGCCCTTCTCGAGGCTGCCGTTGTATGTGCTGTCTCTACAGCATCATCCGCTAGCCTGGCGTGGTCTGCACGCTTTCCTTCCTGCTGGGAGGCACGCCACGAACAGGCAGGGAGTGTGTCTGCGGAGCTTAGTTTCCCGGTGCCCAGTGCGGCGCCCGGTTCCCAATGACTCTTTGTGGAATGAAGGACGGTACCCAGCCGTGACTCAGACAGACCGGACCCCTCCCTCTAGGAAATAATCACAGGCAGTGACAAGCGTTATAAGGATAATGAACACAGTTATGTGAGTTTTTGGAGCAGTCAGGGAGGCCTCCCTGGCCTGAGATCTGAAGGCTGACAAGCAGCCGGTCTTGAGGAGGGGGTGGCTTGAGGGACCGGCCAGCATGAGTCCCTGAGATGGGGGCGAGCTTATCACAGTCAAGGGACAGAAAGGAGGCGGCGGGCACAGCGCAGGAGCAAAGGTGCCTGGACCCCGAGGGCACAGGGAGGTCCTAGAAGGGTTTAGGTACCTTGATCTTAGTCACTTGATCTTAGGGTGAAGCCCACTTTGAGAGGGGTGGGGAGCTCTTTGGTTCTGGCCTCATTAGGCCTGCAGCTCAGCCAGTCCCACATCTCAGGCCCCCAGCCTCCCCTTTCCCCAGACGTCTCAGGCAGGCCCTCGGGCCTCCTTTTCGGGCCCAACACCAGCCTGGTCTCTCTCGGGAAAGAACCTGCTCTCAGAGTTTACACCTCCGTGTGGCTTCAGTCCCCCTGTTAAAGGAACGGTGCTTTAAAACAACACAAGTGTATTATCTGACAGTTCTGTCATCAGAAGTCAGCCACGATCTCACAGGGCTGAAATCCAGGTGCCAGCAGAGCTGTGTTCCTCTCTGGAGGCTCAGGGGGAGAATGTTTCCTTGCTTTTTCCAGCTTCTGTAAGCTTCCTGCATTCCTTGGTTCCTGGCTCCTTCCTCCACATTCAAAGCCAATAACGTCACATGCCTCTGACCCCTCTTCCGTCACCATGTCTCTCTCTGACCAATGCTGGGAGGGGTTCTCTAATTTTGAGGACTCATTGGATCAGACTGGACTCACCGGGAAATCCAGACTAATCATCCCATCTCCAGACCCTCAGTTTATCCCATCTGCAAAGTCCCTGGTAAAGTAACATTCACAGGTCTCTGGGATTAGGCCTCAGACATCTTTGAGAGGCATTATTCTGCTGCCACAGGACTCCTAGATCTTAAAAGGTCAATCAAATACAACTCGTGAACTGATGGGATATAGATTTGAAAACCAACTTTAATGGACATTATTGGGACCATCAGGGAAATTTGAACACGACCTGGGTATTTAGATGATAGAAAGGATGTACTGTTAACTTTGTTAGGTCTGATAATGGCACGTATCTTTACCTGATGTATGACTTGGAGTTCTACAGGAAAAACATGAAGATACATGAAACAAGGTTGGTAAAATCCTGATAATTCTTGACCTGAATGATAAGCATGTGAGGGTTCAGTGTACCATTCTTTGTACCTTTGTGCATGCTTGGACCTTAATCAGGTGTCAGTAGGAGGCTAAGGAGGCATTTGGGATGGAGGTGAAGGTCTATTCTGGCCCCTCCCTCCTGCAATCTGACCACTAGGATGGCCACCAAATGCCCCGAGAAAAAGTCAGACTTCTGCGAGCCTCACCCACTGAGAGAATCAACAAGGCCTGCGGGCCACCTGCCTTTACCACCTACGACTCTATTGCAGTACAACCAAAAGTTCAGAATTAAACAGAACTTTTTATACGTTATACTGTTTGACCATCATTCTCTGTTCCCACCCATCCTTCCCCACCAGGCAATCCAAGAATACATTAAGGGCAGTAAAAATTGTGAAACAACTATAATGTAAGTTTTTATCAATCACATACTCAAACCCAAATGAACTTCCTGAATAGACAGAGCAGTGTGTGCCCATGTTCAGCGGGAATGTTTCTCATTCTCTTTGGAGGAAAATCTCAAAGGACCAAGAAATCCCAAGTGAACCTTCGGGGCAGCAGAGGGGAGCGCTGCCGAGGCAGAATTCGCCCACGATTGCCCCATAGAGCCAGGCCTCCTTGGGCGGAGGAGGCTCCCCTCTGGTCCTCTGTTTCAGGATGTCCCCATCTCGAGGGTCTCAGGCAAAGCGCCCTTTGTGGGGTCCTCCCAGGGAGGGTTTCCCAGGCACTTCCTCCGTAGCCTCACAGGACCCCAGGGAGGCTGAGCTGTGAGCGCTGGTTGCAGCCCATGATTGACGTTTGGAAAAGACAGTAGCTATCCTCCGTATTCTTTGGAGGCAAGGCGTGGGGAAGGAGAACCCTCTCTCACACGGATAGCTGCAACCCAGCCCTGCTTTCCTGGGATGGTCTATCCCACGGTGCCCTGGCCGCAGAGCCTGCGGGTAGGGGTGGAGGGGTGCAGACGGGGAGAAGAAAGAACCTCCATGGAGAGAAGTTTTGGAGGAGGCCCTGTAGGGGGAGGAAAGCAAGGGAGGGCAAGATGAATAGGAGAATAAAGAGAAAACAGGAAGAAGAAACGTGTCTGCAAGCACTTGCCTGTCTGGGTGAGCTTCACATGGAAGCCGAAGGATAATCTACCAAAGAGTATTCCTTGAAGATGTTCTGTAAACACACTGTGACGATTTCAAACGGGAAAATGGCCCCAACAGACCAACTACCTGGGAGACAGGATGTAGACACGTTAAAGTTGACTCACAGTTCAGGGAGGTAAATGGCCGGGGCTGTCCGAAATTCATAGGTGGGACACAGGCTGGGAATCCAAGAAGACCATGCTGAGAAGTCAGAAAGCCTGCAGGAACAAAGGCGTGGAGGTAGAAAGCCCCGATGTCTTCCCGGACAGGAGGTAGATCAATCTGACCAGGGCGGAAGATCCATGCGGGCAGGGCTTCTGAAATATTGGTGTGTCTTTAGGCCAATAGGCCAGGGAGCTTGTTGATAACACTGACACCCGCCAGGTGTTCCTGAGGCTGGTGACTGGTCTGCTGTTTGGGGGAAATCACACTCTAGAAAACACACTAATGAAACTGCAGCAAGTGAGGTTGTGGGGTAGAATGGTGTCAGCTGATGGAGGCCCCTGAATGCCAGGCCAAGAATATAGGATGTTATTCTGGGGCTGGGAGTTATTAATGGCTGTTGATTAAGGGGGAGGCATAATGATAGGGTTCTCTTAGAAGAGAGATAGATGAGCAATGTGCTGGAAAAAGTTGATAGAAATATACAGGAAACTGGACATAAATTAACATGGAGACAGAGAGCATAAAGAATTTTATGACTGAATGTTGGGCTCAACAGAGAAAGTTGTGTACTAAAGGCCTTCATTGATAAAACACCACTATAGCCCAGGCATTAACCTCTCAAACAATTCGACGTGGTAGGTGTTGTAGTTTCCAGTTTACGGATGATGAAAACGAGGCTCTGAGACATACAGTCACTTGCATAAAGACACCCGGCTGGTCTGCAGTGGAGCTGACATTTTAATCTAGGCCTGACAGACTCCAAATGCCATGCCCGTTCACTTCCTTGTCCAGATGACTGGAAGGGTGTATTAGTTTTCTCTTGCTGCTGTAACAAATGAACAGGCTGAGTGGCTTAGCCCAACACAAACGTGTTTGTCGTCTTAGAGCTCTGTGGGTCAGACGTCAGACAGGAGTCTCACTGAGCTGAAGTCAAGGTGTCGGCAGTTCCTTTTGGGGGCTCTAAGGGTGAACTGGTCTCCTTGCCTTTTCCAGCTTATAGAGGCCACACACCTTCCTTGACTTCTTCCATCTTCAAAACTAACAACGTTGCATTTTGTTGAGCATGTTTTCCTGGCCACGTCTAAAGCCAGGAAAGGTTCTGTGGTTTTAAGGAGTCATGTGATTAGATTGGACCCACGTGCATCATCCAGGATAACCTCTCCACCTCAATGTTCATACCTCAGTCCCATCTGCAAAATCACTTTTGCCATATTCAGATTCTGGGGGGTAGGACACCTTTGTGGGTGATTATCCTGCCAAGTTCAGAGAGAGACAGACGGACAATTGCCTTTGTGCCCAACACCATGTTTCAGTAAACACCGTTGCCAAGGGGGGTTTTTGTTGAAGCAAAAATAATTAAATGAAAGACAACACACGAATTTAAAAGGAATGCTATTGGTAAAACAGAAACAGCATGATTGGAGGAAGCCATGGCAGCACGGATGTCCCTACTCGAGTTTGTCCTAAACACTGAAAACATTCCTTAGCACAGTTAATCCTGCTTCAAATTCAACTGTGTATTATTGTCAAGGCTGGCAACTACGTGGATTACCCAACAGTAAGTGCCTGATTGCTGAAATAAAGGTGATGGCTAAGTCTATAGTTTAAGTGCCCAATTTTCTACTAATTCCCCAAATTCTGAAGCCAAAATTCCTATTCTTTGCCTTAGGAGACTGTCCAAGGCACGCCTTAGTCTCCCGACCACCCACACCTCTTCTTTTTTTTTTTTTTTTTTTTTTTTTTTTTTTACACAGTGAGTAGCCATCACCTTAACTGACATCCCTTTGTTCCAACAGTAAGAGCTTTTTTATAAGGTACCAATTTTGTGGAAATTACCTGAACCAAGAGGATTGTGTAAGCATAAATGAAAGTGCGGACTATCATGAAATTTTTAGAAAGCAGGGCAGCAAACGGTTTAATTAAAGCTCAGTATAGTCAACTTTTTATTTTATTTTTAAAGTCCTACCACTGATTCATCTGAAAAGTAATAGACTGAGGCTCCTATCGTAATGTGATAAAATTTAGAAATACAATTTTCTCTTTTGGGTTTCTTTTATTTTATATAAAGAGAGACTTGGCATTTTGTTATAGACCATTCAAAGTAAGAAAATGATAACTTAGAAACGTTAAAATTCACATTCTTTGGGCAATAAGACTTCAAGCCTACTGAATAAAAGACCTTCTGGTTTTTCAGTCATTTTTATTTATTTATTTTTTTTTTTTTTGCGGTACGCGGGACTCTCACCATTGCGGCCCTTCCCGCTGCGGAGCACAGGCTCCGGACGTGCAGGCTCAGCGGCCATGGCTCACGGGCCCAACCGCTCCGCGGCACGTGGGATCTTCCCGGACTGGGGCACGAACCCGTGTCCCCTGCATCGGCAGGTGGACTGTCAACCACTGCGCCACCAGGGAAGCCCTTTCCAGTCATTTTTAAATGACTTCACGGAGAGTCGGTCTCAAAGATTGTTGGGAAGAGAAGTGAGGGGAGTCCTCAGCTGCAAATGAAGATGTTTGCAGTTTGAAGCCTATCATTTTCTCATAAGGAGACTGATTTAATGAGCTGCATATATGTCCAATGCGTGTGTTCTGAAATGAATCCAGCAGTTAGACCTGCTCCCAGGAAGAGTTCCATATGAACAAGCACCTTAGGGGGAAAAGGCAAAACAAAACAAACCTTGAGCACTGACTTCAAAATGAAGGCCACATTCGGACATGTATGGTTACCATTGACTTTAATGGGAACAGCCTGTCTGTTCCTGGGATTCAGGATGTGAAATCGGTGGGAAAAGTGTGAAATGGAAAAAAAAAAAAGCAATAAAAGGATCCATTGGGCATCCTGTTCAAAGACTCCGAAAAGAACTGCGTGTCATGAGGGGATGAGTTAAAATTCACATTTTGCTAGTGAACCATTGTTGTCTCTCAGAGAATGACTTAACACTGCTGTGTTGTCATTACAAACTCTTTAGTCCCTGCAGAAGGAATCAAGAAGAATCGGCACTGGTTTCAACACAGTTTGCTGATCGACAAGAGAAAAGTTAGAAATTACAGAAATGGCTGGAAAGGCTCACCCCCATCCTGTGGACACACATACAAACACACACACACACACACACACACACACACACACGTGTGAACCAAGACCAACAAACAGGCATGGAAAGTATCTTATTGGCATCGTGTTTCTGGCATTGCTATAACTACGCACAAAACAAGCGATACACGAAATGGCAGCGACATCTGTTTTAGAACCTGTGGGGCTTTATTCCCAAAACAGTTGTAAAATCTTTTGGGGACAAAAATATTTCTATGTATCTATGCAGATGCCCTCCTCTAAGGGAAACACACACACACCAATGGATACAAGTGTTGAGCTGAAAAGACAGGAATAAGAAAAGGAAATGTCATCCACTTCTTTAAAACACTTTCAAATTTTTTCTCCTTTCAAACAAAGCTACATCTATTGCCTTGGATATACCTTAAAAAAAAAAAGTCCCGGAACATATAAATTATCATAAAGCTAGAGTTTAAGATTCCAGTTGGTAGACTGTGGTAACATACAAAAGGATGCTAAGTGAGTTTGTTTTGATTTGCTAGGAAAACATTTTCCGACCTTGGAAATGAAATCATATAGTTGTCTGTTTGTTTATGGTCAAAGCCATATGGAGGGTTCTGGGTACTTATGTTAGTGTATCTTTGAAATTCTCGAATCCACAGTGTGTGGGAAGTTATACAACTTGGGTTTAAGCATCATTCAGGATGTTGTTCGTTAAGGAACCCAGATTTACCTCCTCCCCACTGACTTCCCAAGGTTAGTTTACATTTATCACATGGCAAATTGTCCATGCTGAGAGGGTGACCTTCAGGCAGCAGGAGCTGAACATCTTTTATCTCTTTACCATCTCAGTAATGGACAAGGTAGAAATTGCTTCTTTCTAAAAATGTTTTATTTAAGTATAGTTAATTTACAATGTTACGTTAGTTTCAAGTGTACAGCAAAGTGATTCAGTTATACATACATATATGTATATATATATTCTTTTTCAGATTCTTTTCCATTATAGGTTATTGAGTACAGTTCCCTGGGCTATGCAGTAGGTCCTTGTCCTCTACCTATTTTATGTAGTGTGTGTATGTTAATCCCAGACTCCTAACTCATCTCCCCCCACCACCACACACTGTCCCCTTTGGTAACCGTAAATTTGTTTCCTGTGTCTGTGAGTCTGTTTCTGTTTTGTAAATAAGTTCATTTGTATCATCTTTTTTAGATTTATCTTTCTCTTTCTGACTTACTTCACTTAGTATGATCATCTCTAGGTCCATCCACGTTGCTGCAAATGGCATTATTCCATTCTTTTTTATGGCTAAGTTAATATTCCAGTGTGTGTGTGTGTGTGTGTGTGTCTGTGTGTGTGTGAACATGCTTCTAATCGGACTTCAACTATGTCTCCCCAAATGAAGGCTATTTGATTTTTCGCTCACTCCAAAGTGTCCTTTAATATTACGTCACATATTATAACATGTTCTTAATTTTTTTGTAAAGCAACTGGCCTCTAGCAAGTAACAATTTATTCAGCTCAGGTAGTTTAAACATAAGAATTTTGTTTACCATCTTCTGGACAGATCTGGACGAACACAGTAAAACATTTTTGTGGACTGTTCAATTTTAGTTTTTGTTCGAAATGCTACTCCGTTGTACGTTGTTCTGTGAAATGACCGACATTTGGGTCATGCTAAATATTATGTGGCTATTTTGGGGGTTGCTGCATTATCCTATTGTTGCGGGCGTTTTGCTGTAGAAGGCGAAGCAAACCCATCTCACTCCATGGACCTTCTTACTCGCTAAAGTGTCCTTTCAGGGGAAGCAGTGGGTGATGAGTGGGGTTGGGAGTGGAAGGAGAGCCCCTGATCCTTCATGGAGCTCATGAGGAGCTGGGAGGAAGAAGCGGGGCCAGGTCTCCACTAGTACCTGTCAGAGCAGTGACTTTCCTGAACCGTTTGGCTTATCTCTCCCTCTAAAGCACAGCCGAGCCCTCTTTCTCTCTCCGTTTCACCTTTGCAGTCCCAGCACCTCCTCTCACTGGGTGGCCTCCACCCCACAATCCCAGGCAGACACTGCACCTCGTCTCTCCCTCCTCTCAGCCACCACGGGAAGGTGACAGATAAACTCTTCTGAGAACGACGGGAGGGAAGGCAAGGAATTGTGGCCTTTGGGTCATTCTAAGTGATGAAATAATTGCTATAGCAATTTAGTTTTAACCAAACTGCGAGTGTTACGGAAGGTGCCAAACGAGGTCTCAGAAGTCAACCCAGGGACCTCAAAAAAGCTGGAGACTGGAAACTGTGTGATTCCCCACAAGGCAATAAAGCCCTTCTCTAGAAAATGGAGATCACTTCATGAGCTTACCTCAATTCATTATCATGGGAAATAATCAATAGAATGAGTATAGAGGAGGTTATAGGAGTGATTTTGAAATAATGATATTGAAAGGAGTTGTGCTGAAGTTGCCTAGGCTGAATGTGAGCAGTTTGTATGTTCGAAGGAAATAAAGTGATGTGACCAAGGATGTGGGCTGGGTTCACATCTCTCTCTGCTCTGCCACTTACTAGCCGTGTGACCTCAAGTAGGTTGCTGAATTCCTCATGGGAAGGACCTACCTTGCAGGGCTGTGGTAACACCTGAGGTCACGCAGGTAAGGGACCCGGTCTCATGGCTGTGGCAGAGGGATGCTCATCAAATGGCAGCGATTGCTGTTTACAGAGAAGATAAAGTGTCTTCATTGCCTTTTATAAAGTAGAAAGAAGTCCTCTCATATTTATAAGCGATTGTATTCAGGGTTATCAATAAGATGTGGGCTGAATTATCTCATCAGACGGTTAAGGGAATGTTATCTGGAAGCTTTTAAACATACCTTTGGAGGGAAGCAGCCACACAAGAATTCTGAAAATCCTACATGGCATCGAGTGAAAGAGCGCTCCGCCATCCCAGCTGGTAGGACATTCTTGGAGCAATGACAATCATCTTGACAGCGCTTGGGGACCTGCCTGTCACGTTGATTAAATAATCCAGGAGATTTTGCAAGAGCTGAAACACCCAACCTGCTCCCTGAGACCTCGCCTTCATCTCATATGTGCATCTCTTTTTGGGTGGATGCGAACAGGTGTCACTGGGTCCTGGTCGCGGTGAAGTAAGACATTTGGTTCCTGGTATTCAGGCAACAAGTATTTCCAAAGCAGCTAGTGAAACTGGGCTACAATTAGCCTATAAGTGACTTTCAAAAAACGTTTTCGTTTTGGTTGTCGTTTTGGCCTTATTGCGAATAAAACAGGACCAAGGAGCCCTGGAGCTCTCAAAAGTCTCATTCAGCAGTACCAACCACATTGCAGATAGACTATTACAGAAGGCGCTGAAATAGCCGTCTATAATAATCCATTTGGGAAGGAATTGATAAAAATCAGCATTCCTACCAATAATTCACATATTAACGGATCAGAACAAAATAGTTGTTCATTTGTTCAAAATTGTTGCATATACGAAGAACTCTCTGTTCATTCGCCCACCCCACGAAGCTGGGCTATCTGGAGAGGTCCGGCTCGGACTGGTCTTTACAGGTTGGTAGCGAGCGGGCCGGGCTCCTACCTCCGCGCACGCGCACAGAAGGCGGGACTGCAGAGCTCAGGTTCACGTGACGAGCCCACAAGGATGTGCACACCCACGGGACCATTCTCAGCAGAGTCACCCGGGAAGGCTGCCCAGCTCCCTCAGCGTTTCAGGACTTGAAAGGACCTCAGAGGTCATCTAATTGAATTTAATAAGAATCAAATATCTCTGCGAATTACTTTCTTTTAGGCGGAAACTTGTCCAAATCTGAGTCTTTTGAGGGTGAATTTAACTTTTGAAAGCAGCCAAACTTCACTCAAAGCCAAGTCTAGGGAATGAGGTAAATGGTAGGGATGGACAAATGAAAAATAAAGTGGGGCTGTAAAATGACAAAACGGGTTCGCTCCAGTGATCCACAAAGTGGTTCTGAGAGGTGATTACAAAAGCACCTAGAGAAGCAGATGTTCCTCGGAGTCCTGCTGGGTACAACCTCCCTGAGGGCAGGGGGAAGTTTATATCAGATCTTTACAAATGGGCACACCCTTTGGCCCAGAAATTCAGTTTCTAGGAATTTATCACAAGGAAATTATTGAGAACGTACTCAAAGATTTTTAACCATTAAGAAGCTTGGTGCAGTGTTAATAACAGCTTAAAAAGTGGGTGTGGCCTCAATGTCCAACACTAGGGATTGGCTAAATACAGAAAGGCACATAGAGTCAGTGAGATACTGTGCAGTCCTGCAAAATGATGCTGCTGAAATGTTTCTGTTGAGGTGGAAAACTGCTCATGTTCAATGACAAGAGCAGGTTCTAAAACAGTGTTAGGTAGGATATGACCCAGGTTAGAGAGTGTACATATGGGGAGGGGATAGAAAAGGATATGGAGAGATGTACACCAAGTTGTGAGTGGTGGGTAAGACTGTGAATATTTTCACATTCTTTTTGCTTGCCTACATATTATGATTTTTCTGTAATGAAAACCGATTTTTATAATAAAACGATAATATAAGGAAACATCAGAGAGAGGAGAAAGAGGTTCTGCTATCCTTAAAGAGGAATGATGATGCACCTGTGTTCATTTGCTAGGGCCTCTGTAACAAAGGACCACCAACAATAAATTCAACAGGAATTTATTGTCTCAAAGTTCTGGAAGTTAGAAGTCCAAGATCAAAGTGTTGGCAGGGTTGGTTCCTTCCGAGGGCTATGAGGGAGAAATCTGTCCCATGCCTCTCTCCTAGTTTCTGGTGGTTTGCTGGCAGCCTTTGGCATTCCTTGACGTCTGTTGCGTCACTCCAATCTCCGCCACCTTCACACGGTGTTCTCCCTGTGTGGGTTTCTGTTTCTGAATTTCCCCTTTTTATAAGGACATTGGTCATAATGGATCAGGCCACACCCTAATCTAGCATGACCTCATCTTAATTATATCAGCAGTCCCCCTATTTCCAAATAAGGCCATATTCTGAGTATGGGGGTTTAGGACTTCGACATATGAATATGGGGGGTGGACACAATTCAGCCAATAACAGTGCCCAGTGAGATGGCCACATTGCTCCTACGCAGCCGATGTTAGTGCTTACCTGCCACTACAGCCTACACCAGCTGCTGTATAGTAGGAGCCTGTACCAAGATCAGGGGTAGTGGGGTAGGGCGCTGACATCCCCACAGGACTCCAGGTTCAAAGAGGTAATGATGAAACAGAGAGCCCAAGCACAGCCTCCACCTGCCCGCCCAGGCTGGGGCTGCAGGCGTGAGTGAGAATTCAAATTAGCACGTCTGAACTGGGGAGACCTGTTCAGACCTTCGAGATCTGAAAGGAAAAAGTAGCCTAAAAGAAAAAAGGAAAGGATATATTTTTCCTTTTTGGTTGAATATAGGGGTTGAGATTTAAAAGATAGAATGACAGAGAGAGAAGAGAGGAAAAATATTACACAAAAATCTGCACACAGATGTTGATAGCAGTTTTATTCATAATCGCCAAAAACTGGAAGTAACCAGGATGTCCCTCAATAGGTATAAAAGGATAAAGAAACTATGGTACATCCACACAATGGAGTATATTCAGCAGTGAAAAAGAGATGAGATGAAAAGACATAGAGGATAGAGGAACTTTAAATGCATATTGCTTAGTGAAAGAAGCCAATCTGAAAGTGTTACATACTGTGTGATTCCGGATAGAGATTAAAAAAAAAAAAATACTAGGGGTTGCCAGGGATTGGGGGGAAAGGGAGGAGGGGTGAACAGCTGAAGCACAGTGGATTTTTAGGGCAATAAAATTATTCCCTATGATACTGTAACGGTGGACACGTGACATTATACATTTGTCAAAATCCATAGAATGTACAACACAAGAGTTGTAGACTCTGGACTTCAGTTAATGATAATATATCGATATTTCATCAGTTGTAACAAATGTACCTCGGGAATGCAGGATGTTAATAACAGGGGGAAACAGTGTAGAAGGTGGAGTGGGAAGAGGGTATATGGGAACTCTCCCTGCTCCATTTTTTTCTGCAAACTTAAAACTGCCCTAAAAAAAAGAAAGCCTATTAACTGAAAAATCAAAACCAAAAAGATACATCACACATAAAGAGATATAGAAGAGATCATGCACTCAGCTACCCAAAAGGGGCCCCTGGCAGATAAAAGTTTGAGCAACTGGCAGAGTTAGCTGTTTGTCAGAGGCAGTTGAGAAGATACAGATGACCAAAGTGTGACCCAGCAGGATCTCCAAGATGCAAACAACTTTGGCCGCTCACACCTATCTCAGACGCAACAAAGCTCTTCTAACTGCCCTGAGAAGTGGTGGGGTTTGGGGAGGGGCAGAAGAACCAAATTCTTATTCAAAGAAATAACAATTTGGACCGCGCACTAGAGTGTCAACAACTTATGCAGATCTTATCAGCATCACATTTTTTGGTGCCTCCCAGCTATTCAGCGAGGCTCCACCAGCCTGTCAACACCCTTCAACATCCCACGCATCCGCATGCATCCCGCATCCCCGGCATATCCACACCACAGGAGGCTCTGCCGCGGCCAGGCCTGCCTTCCCAGGGCCCCATGGAGCGCAGATTTTCTCTCTCCTCACAGGATACCATCATACCGTCCCCTCGGTATGCAAGGGTGTACTTGGTCCATTTCTGGACTCACATTCTGTGACTTGCTTGAGGCTACATGTCTATAAAATTGAACAATACATTTATGCTAACTTTGGAAAGCTGGAAAAAAATCTGATGTTCTCACATCTGGAGGAAGACAATGTGTAGTTTCAGTAATGTGAGGAGAAATGATGCAAAACTCATCATCAAAGAATGACAGGCTTCTACTAGGCGTTTTCTACATTTGCGGATAAAACATTGTGATTTTACAAAATTATGGATAAGGCACGAGATTTATGGAGACTCCTCTCTCTCCACCTCTTCCCCCAGACACACAAAACTAAAGCCTTCGTAGTATATGCATTGCTCCATCATAATACAGCCTCTTAAATGTAGTTTTGTTAAATGATACAGAAAAGCATTTATTTAGACTAATGAAAATGATAGCCTTTACTATATATCAAAGCTTTCTTTTACCATTACGTACCTATTTATTACATGAAAGTCAGTAACTGGATCTCTTTGTCTGTGTGTTTTGTTTTCGTTTTTAGGCAGCTTTAAGTGCCTTGAAACAATTTTCTGAACAAGGACTGGATCCAATGGAAGGAGCAATGAATATTGAAAAAGGTTCTCTTGAAAAGTGAGTACATCTTCTGTTGTATTCTTACATTTGTAATTTTGTAACTGTATGAAAAATAAGATAGACATAATAATAAGGTGAAAAACTCAAGACAATAATATCTATACCCTACAAAATTATTCCTAATACAATTCAATGCAAATAAATGAGAGACAGTCTATATGGTCATGTTTGTTTCCTGTAAATATGTCTGTGAAAGTTTTAATCTACTGATTGATCATGATTTCTGCATTTTAATGCCTTTGCTGGAAATATTTCTGTGGGTTTTGCTGACCACGGAGATTTGCAAGACTTGCAAAAGGTGAATTCTCATTTCAGACTGTTGAGCATTCTCTGACTAAACCATTTTCTGAGGCAAATATTTTCATTCACATTCCTGGGGAAAAAAAAAAAAAAGAAGCTGAGAGGAAGGTTCCTTCCCCTTGGCTGCATTTTGTTTTTCACATTGTTGTGTGAAACACAAGCGCACGTTGTCACAAAAGTGTGGCTCCCGAGGGCTACAGAGGCCAAAACGCAGATTTAATAAGAATTTCTGAAATCCAGCTCATACCTCTTTTATGATATTGAACATAAGGTTTGATCTGAGAGACTGAACTTAAAGTCTCTCCAGAGACCCAAAAAGAAATTGCAAGCCATTGTATTTACATCAGTGGAATCCAAATTCTTTCAAAGCAGAAATAATAGCAGATGAGATTTCAGGACTCACACAGGAAAAAAATTGGATAACCTAGGAAGTCAAAACCAAATATACTAATCCTGTAGTTAAATAATCTTAACCGCGCCCGCCCCACGCCCCCACGCCCTTTGGTAAACAGACGTGGCATTTTAAGTTGTCTATAGATTGGCAACCATTTATAAGCTAATTTAATCAAAACCATTTCCACATGATCTCATCAGTAGACTATCTGAACATAAATATTGTTGTTTCACTTTAAAATGTCACTTTTGTGGTGACCTTTGAATCCTGTGTGCCATCTGCTAATAAACATGTCTGAAGATGTGCAACCCCGGACCTTCAGCTCTTGTTAATGTATTAATCTTCCAGACAAGCCCAGCATCTGGGAGAGAAAGCAGACAATAACCAGACACACCCGGGCTCCATCGCTCAGGACTGCAAGAAATCAAGGTCGGTCATCTAGCAGCTCCCAGAGCTACGGCTGCCACCGCATCCTTATAAACCTGTCAGCACGCATGAGGGTGTCTGTGTTCAAGGAAATGAATGACTAATGCCATGATTTGAGTCTTATGTGAAGACAGCACTATTCTAACACCAGAGATAATAGACATAGTATTGTTTATTCAACTGGGGGAAAATAAAACTTTGAGCATTTCCCTTGGAACTTGAGATCAGATCATAACTCATTTGCCCAGAGGCAGCAGAAATCTGATCCTGCTACTGGAGCTTAAAATAACAATTAATGAAAAGTGTTAGAAACAGAGGTACAATTCTTAAATGATTAATAGAGAAATTGGGTTTGGTTCTGTTGTTATGATTGTTTTGTCGTGGCACTTGTGTTCACTTATATTCTCTCTCATTTTAAATAATGCCTGACGATTCAAAGATTAACCAATGATGTGCTGTGGAATGTGACGGTCGTTGTCTTCATATAGAGTCACACAGTTTCTCTTTTTATGCAGATATTTGTAATCTTCATCCTATATCAGTCTGAATAACTTCGAGGCACACCACTCAAAGATGTATGCCAACAAACATGATTGAAATCAGGTCAGACATTTGATTACAAATATGAAATAATATTAGGAACAATTAGTTTCAATAGACTCCAGGAATTCAAAAAGGAAACAAAAACCACTTGTGGGTCTTGAATGCCATCATCCTATTAGCCACTAAGGAGGCGTCTTGCCTCTCCAGCCATTTCTGTGGATTCCACGTTCACAGTGGACATTGCACCCACCCCATCCGTGTGTTGTAAGCCACTCACTGTTTGCATCCAAAGTGTTTTCTGATAACTGCCTCTGCACTTGGGACAGTGAGTGGGATCAAGAGAAATAGCGTTCATGGCGGGGAAGGGAAAGCCTGTGGCTGTGGGAGGAGCCGTAGAGGTCCTGCCAGCTTGTAGCCAGCCACGCTCTGGACCCAGCATGTTGGAATCCAGCGTGGAGCCAATGCAGTAAAAATGTGGTCGGTGTCTGTGTGAAGTGTGGTCAGTGTTGTTCTTTCCTTGCCTCGTTCTCCTCTCTGAAACATCACCCCAGCGAAACCCGTCTCAAAGGCCATTGCCCACCCGGCCCCTGTCACCCTGCACAGCGGTGACACTAGCGGGTTCTCGTGCCACCGGCCGTCTCTGCGAAACCGCAGGGCCGCCTCCCGGGTGACTCAGAACCGGGTTCCTGACCAGCCAACGTCGTCTCATGGTTCCTGTAAGATTTCACGAGCAAAACACCACAAATCATGATCTGGCTGACTCACACGCGACTGGACGATAAACAAACAGCAACAGAAGGAAATCACTCTAGGGTTGTTTTTAATGACTCCCATGTGGGGAAGTCCGCCAGCATCCACAGGGCCGGGTGCCCTCGGAGGAAATAGGTTTTGCTCCATAAAGCTGGGCCCTCGTGGACATAACAGCCCATTTGTAAAGTTGGGGTTCACGAAGATCAGCCGGGTTGAACAATAAGTCTGCTGCCCGGCACCCCGCGCAGAGGGCCCTAAATCATCCCCTCGGAAGGGGGCAGAGGCCCCTTCTTCCCCCTGGGCCTTCAGCACCGGAGGCTCCGGCCCTCAGTCGGCAGCGCCACTTCAGGCAGGATCTTTAAACCGCATCTTCAGTTTCCCAAACGCCGTAAAACGCCGACCACCTCTCACGGCCCACGGTCCCCAAAACACCAAGGCCGTCGGGGCCGTCGTGGGAGAGGGATGAGCTCAGGGCACAGACAAAGCTAATCAGTTCTCACAACCCAAGTATCTGAGGCATTGGCCTCTGGAGCTATCTGACGGAGTCACCCTCAGAGCTGAGCGTACCAGAGTGGCCACAGGGGTGGGGGAGGGGGGGAGGGGATGGACCTTTGCAGCGGATCTCAAGTTTAGTGAGAGGATATTTATTCAGAATCCCACCCATCTACCTGCTTGAAGAGCCCGGGGAGGCCTTTAGATATTTTCCCTTTAGAGAGTTTGCTAGCAGCCCTTCCTGGGAACCGTTTGGGTTTGCTTTGGGTTGGATTAGCAGTGCAAATGATGGGTGGCCTGCCATCCCTTGCCATGTTATATATCATTGGGGGAAAACCATTAAGTAGATTTATTGAAAGAATGTTTCTTCAACACAAGGAGATCTTTTTGATGAAAAATGGAACTCCTTATTCTCTAAAGGACACAGGTTGACTTATCTCCTTTATCAGTTACAGTGCCTGCTTTCAGCTTTTCTCATTCAGCACTAGGCTTTGTAGTCACTTCCCAGTGCTGAGGCCAATGTGTTTTATGAAAAAGGTTGGTTTTTGCATTTTAATTGGAAATATAATATTGTGCTTTGGAACTCTGACCAACCCTTTCCAGCACAACTTGCCAAAGATCAGTGGTGAGACGCCACCCTTCAGGCTGTGACAAGGACCCTCCTCCACTTTCCCGGGTGACCTCTCTGAGTTACCCTAGTATTCTTCTGCCCAGCAAACATTCTCAATGGTGATTTTTTTTTGACAGCTTCAACCAATTTCCTGTACCATAAAATAAAAATAGATCAACGAGAAACTTACCTTGTTACATGGAGGTTTTCGGGACTCCCAGTGACCTTGGAAATGTGGTCCAGACCAATTGATTGGTGTTTAAATCCTGCTGCCGTTGAGTTTTCAGTGCACCTGCCCAGGGTTTGTTCTGTACTTTTCAAGTTCCAAAGGCCACTTGTTATCATTACGGCAAGGGTGGTAGAAAACCTAACAGTTTTGCACACGGAGCAAAGAAGTCATTAATGGCAAGATCCCATGTGAATTTGTCTCAGAGTAACCCCCGACCTACCCCACCATGATATAGGTACCTGACAAATGGATACATCAAATAAATGAATAAGTGGACAAATGAATGATCTATCAAAACGATAGAGAAACCTGCTGAAGACATAAATTTGAAATCTCACTGCTTAACCTGACACAGAGATAGGCACTCATGATAATATATGGCATTACTGTTGATAAGATTATGGTACCTTCAACCTCAGGGGTACTCTGGCATTTCTTAACCAAAAACATAGCGAGTCAAAAAAACCCTCACTTCAGAGGACTTTGGACCCATGAAGACCCACCATCCTGCCTCCCATCTTCCCATTTTTGCATGTATATCCCTTCCCCAGGCCAGAAGATTCAATTCCAATCCTCACCCCCAGATACGTTCTTGTATTTCCACAATCACAGATACATGTCTCACAAGGAGGGGCATTGTAATATCTGGCTCAAAGCAAAGATTTCTTAGACTGAGTCAAACCCAGCTGTTGATTTCTGGCAGACACCACCCAAGTTCCATCTCACCTTGCCGAAACTCATTGATAAATTGCCTTGTTGGGATGACTTTCCTCTTACATTCTAACCTCTTAACATAACTAAAAGCTCCCTTGACTGGATGCCCAGCACACTCTGATGTATGCTGGGAATGCAGAAAATAAATAAACAAATGAAACTATTTCCCTCTCAGGAATGCACATTCTAGCTTGAGGGAAAGGCAGACCAGGAAATGAGCATGAGAGGTGAGCGTGTTTTACTTAGAACCCCTGCATTATAGCTCGTTGTTTGTGTCTCTGAGTCGTTATTCCTCCCCTCACTCATCTCACTGTGCTTTCGGCACCATGCTGTATTCTGGTGACACTGTCAAAAAGCCACCACGCTTGAACTCTAGTAGTATATCTTATCTCACCTCCACACAACCCACACGTCTACTGACCGGACCCACCCCCCAGCCCCAAATATACATATACCAGGTGAAGCTCTTGAAACTCACCTACACTCAAGGCTGACCAACTGAATTTACCCCTCGTTGTATCTCCTGGTGTGCAATGGTGCCCACCTTAATATGGTAAGTACTCAATAAATGTTTGTTGAGTAGATGAATGACCCTAAAAGCCCTGCCATGGTGGGTTTGCCAGCCTAAGCAGATCAGTGGTGACCTGGACGCATGGACAGAGAAGCCTGGCCTATTGGATGGAGCCTCCTGCCTGGGAATAAACTTCTAGTTCCACTTCTGTTAATGTATAGTCTTTCTGAAGTCATTTAACATCTTCGAGTTTCAACTTCTCATCCAAAACAGTAGGAATAAGAATGTGCAGTAGATGGTCTATTCTTTAAAGTGTACAAGTTATGAATGTAGATTCAATATTTCAGAGTTAGAGGGTGTGAGGGAAAGAGCCATGGTCTAGGAGTCAAGAGTCTAAAGTCCTGGGTCAGACACAGAGGTGACCTTGGCAAGGGTTTTAGCCTTCCTGGGCCTCAGTTTCCACATCTAGAAAATGACAGCCTCTAAGAGCATTACAGCTCTAAATTTATATTACCATTAATTCCTCTATTACTAGTGGTATGCTTGAATTCACATTTTGCCTCTAATATGTGAATCTTTTAAATCAAATACCTGCAAGGAAAATTATCAGTTAGGATTCTTTGGCTGTAAATTATAAAAACCTATTCAAACCAGCAATGGAAAATGTGTTCTAAAGCTACAGGGGCATTTTAGAGAAGCTCAGGGAAGAAATGCAGAAATTAACTGGACCCAGGAAGTACGAGGCTGTGGGGAAACCAGGAAGCTTTCCTTCTCCCTCCATCTCAATTCCCCACCTCCCTCTGAATGTGTGAATCATTTCTCTCCACACCAGCTCCTGCCTCTCAAGTACACATACCAGAGAAAGTGGCTACCAGTAGCACCCAAGTTTACAGCCACCTGAAGGAGCATTGAATCTCTCTCTGGATTTCATTCCCGGGGTTGTAGGAAGGAACTCCTGACTGGCTCACCTTGAACCTGATTGATTGGTTCACCCCTGACCCACTCGTACAAATAAGGCTGCCCCAACTCTGCCCCTCCGGAATAGGGCAGAGTAGTCATCAGAGAAGGGAGTTTGGGGAGAAAACCCAATAGGTGCCTGCCTCAACTACCTCCCAGGGGACAGAGCGCATTATAATCATGTGCTAGTCCTTCCTTTCAATGTAAACAGTGAAGCTTAAATAAGTAAGTCTCCCCAAAGTCATAGATTGGTCAGAGATTTATGAAGGCTGCACTGTTTTGTTTAGTTTTCTTTAATCCTTTCGGTCTTTACTCTCAAGGGTCTGATGAACCACAAAGCTATCCTGAGTGAGTCACAAAACTACCTAGGAGAAAAAAAAAAAAAAACTTCCCAGTGATCCCAAATTAGTATATTTTTAAAAGCCTCCTTTCCTTCAGCACGAATAATGAGATAATTAGGCAGTAGAGTCGTCATCCTTCCTCAGTGATTACAGAACCAGAAGATCGGTGGCCACATCCATGCTTTTGTTATCCTGAGGGGATCTTAAATGTCAGGGCATTTCTGATTCTTAAAACTGAGGTGAGTAGAGATGGAGGTCATCTTGGTCTAATTTTCATTCAAACTTTACTCTTACGGGGACTTCCCAGCTGGTCCAGCGGTTAAGACTCCATGCTCCCAATGGAGGGGGCCTTGGCTCGACCCCTGGTCAGGGAACTAGATCCCGCATGCCGCAACTAAAGAGCCCGAGGGCTGCAACTAAAGATCCTGTGTGCCACAACTAAGACCCAGCGCAGCCAAATAAATAAATATTTTTGAAAAGCACTTCTAAGTTTTCAAGGGAGCTCAAAGAAGGGAGGAGACTTGATTATCTAAGTGGGTGGGAGGAAGCAGACAATGTAAAGTATCAGAAATTTGGATTCAAAAGTAAAGTGGGTGAGAAAGCCAAGCGGCATTGGAGAAAAATGGGGAAGTGAAAAGTTCTGGAGAAGGCATCTATGATAGGAACAGACTCAGTGTTCCCTGCAGGTAAGTCTGTGAATGCTTTCACCCCAGCATCAGGAATGCACCCCAGGAATCAGGAATCTTCTGTTTCCTCTTGAACCTGCCCCTAAATCTACACGGGTCATCATTTTCCAGAAGGATGTTTGGCCACTCGGGTTTCCTTATTCCCAGAGTGCGGGGGGTGGGGGTGGGGAGCGAACTAGATCTTTCTTCACCAACTTGAGATCATTATCAAGCCCCCAGTTTTGGCAAAGATCAGGCTTGGATGTGAACTCCAAGGGGAATTTAGCTGATGGGGTTATCTCTGATATCAGAGAAGGTCAGGACTCTTTTTTTTTTTTGGCCTGGAACCAGAGTAACTTCCACAGTCATCGCAACATAATGCACAACAGCTCTTCAAGTGTTCATCCCCGCTACAGCCACTTCCTCTGTCTTAGGAGGAGCAGACACCACTAGCCTGGAAATGTCTGGCTAAACATATCTTCCCTTCTAGTTTCTAACCTTAACCAAATTCTGATGTATTCATCAATCAGCAGTATGGATTGAGTCTCCATCCTTGAGTTAGTCATCGTGGGGAACCACCTGAAGCTTCAAGTAATGTCTCTACCCTCAAAGAGCTTCCAATCCGGACTTCCCTGGTGGCGCAGTGGTTAAGAATCCGCCTGCCAGTTCAGGGAACACGGGTTCGAGCCCTGGTCCAGGAAGATCCCACATGCCGCAGAGGAACTAAGCCCGTGCGCCACAACTACTGAGCCCACGTGCCGCAACTACTGAAGCCCATGCACCTAGAGCCCGTGTTCCGCAACAAGAGAAGCCACCGCAATGAGAAGCCTGCGCACCGCAATGAAGAGTAGCCCCCACTCACCAAAACTAGAGAAAGCCTGCGCGCAGCAATGAAGACCCAAAGCAGAAAAGAGCACTTCCAGTCCAACTGGGAAGATGAAATGGCAACCAGACGCACAGGAAAGACAAATAGATACACTTCATTAGGAATTGACTTCAGTTTCTCCTGCTTCCACAGTGATTATGAGAAGCATCGTGGGGAAACACAGGCCAGTGACCCAGGTTTTGATATTGAAAAGAATGTCTACCCTGGATTCCTGCTTTCCAGATTAGGTGACCTGGACCAGCCAACCTTCAACTAAGGTGCTGTAGGAATACAGTTTGCATGTTTACTTTTTCTGGGGTAAGTCCCCCTGATAACTGAGGCTTTATGAGCCACCATCCCCTCCACAACCACAACTTCCACCACCAACAACAACCTTCCCAACTACTGGTATATAATCTTGATCCACGTTTTACCAAGAAAGCAGTGTTGGATACGGTTAAGAGTTGGGAATCAAGAGTCAGACTGCCTAGGTTCAACCTGGCTTTTCCACTAACTCCCTGTATATTTCTAGGTAAGTTCCCTTAACTTTTCCAAGCCTCACTTTCTTCAGCTATAAAGTGAGGATGGGGCTTCCCTGGTGGCGCAGTGGTTGAGAGTCCGCCTGCCAATGCAGGGGATGCGGATTCGTGCCCCGGTCCGGGAAGATCGCACGTGCCACAGAGCAGCTGGGCCCGTGAGCCATGGCTGCTGAGCCTGCGCATCTGGAGCCTGTGCTCCGCAACGGGAGAGGCCACAGCAGTGAGAGTCCCGCGTACCGCAAAAAATAAAAAACAAAAAAAGTTAGGTTGGACAGACCTAATCACCAGATGGATGTGGGGATGGGCTGAGGGGGGCCATTCTAGGCTGGCTCCCGGGCCCTGGCTTGGGGAGCCGGGTAAGTGGCTGTACCATTCACTAAGATAGGAAATACAGGGGAAGAGCAAGTTGGTAATGAGTTCAGTTCTGGACTTGTCGAGTCTGACGTGCCTGCGGGGCATCCAGAGAAGGATCTTCAATAGGTAACTGAGGAGGTACTATCAAAGATCAGGAGAGACATCAAAGTTTAAGAGAAGAGATTTGTAAGCAATAAGCACATGGGTGGTAACCAGTGACATGTGACTCAAAAGATCCTCCAGATGGGTCCTGTAGTGTAAGAGAAGAGCAAAAGGCCAGGGGCCAGAGCTTGGGAAGCACCAACAGTGAAGACACAGACTGAGAAATAGAAGCCCATACAGGAGTCTGGGAAGGAATGGACGTGGTAAGAAAACGATGGCCAGGGGAGGACGGGATGGTCCAGAGCGCCAATTGCCACAGAGAGGAAATGAGTGGGCAAGAAAAGACAGGAAAAGAGCCCCTAAGATCTGGCACATGGACGACCTTTGTCAGACCTGTTCAGGAAGCAGGAGTAGGATGCAAGGAAGGGCAGCCTGACTCTCCTTTTGAGGGGCTAGACAGCTCCTCAAGCCAAGTCTAAGTCCATTGTCTTCTAGCTACTTGATATACTCGTGTACTAGACATAAGGACTGTAAATTGGTACAGCTTTCCGGAGGACGATTTGGCAATGTGTGTCCACATACTAGGTGAAGAAAGGATGCTGCTGTCAGTACCTCTGCCCACTCGCCCCCTTGGGTGCCTGCTTGGCTGCAGTTAGTGTTGTAGGAGGGGGCAACGCCCATGGGAACTTGTAAATGAGCGAGTGTCATTCAGATCTGAGGGCTCCCCAGTGACCTGTGACTGGTGGGGGGTGTTGGCTGCGTCTGAAGATGGAGTAATGGCGGATAGCTGGGCATGGGGTGCCCAGCCTGCGGATGCTGCCCCTCCTAGGTGCTCCCAGCTGGAAGCTCCTTCCCACTTGGCAGGAAGTTGTCCTTCATTCTGGTGGGCTTGTGGTCTTAACTCTGCTTCTGCTTCGAGAGAAGAGCCACGAAGAGGGTACTGGTTTAAAGTCCATTGGAAGTCATCCTGGTGTGAGGGTCCTTGGCACGAGTTGTGCAGGGGACTCAGGTTGAGAGGATGGGGCTTGTGTGGGCACGGACTGGGACACATTGACTTATATGGAAATGTGATAATTAAGCTTGAATGATGGTAGACTAACAATGGCTGTAAGTGGTCACTCTCTCCATTGAGTTTCTTTCCCCTCCCCTTGAGTCCAGGCTGGCCCTGTAATTGCTAAATCAATAGAATCTGGTAGAAGTGATGTCGTGCCAGTTCCAGACCTAACTTTCCAGGTCTAGCCTCCTGCTTCTTCCCTGTTGGGTCACTCTTCTGCCTCTCACTCTTGGAACCCAGCCACCATGCTGTGAGAAGCCCAAGCCACAGGGAATAGGCCATAACCACACATAGGCACATTGGTCAATACCCTTAGCTGAGCTCCAGATCAACATCCAGCATCAGCTGGCAGCCATGTGAGCGGGCCATCTTGGAGGCTCCAGCCCAATAAAGCCTCAGATGACCACACCCCCCTGCCACCATCATGTGGAGAAAAGGTGCCACCCAGCTGTCTAGTCAACCCACAGAATTGTGAGAAATTAACTTCTCCATCTTTGGGGATTGTTTGGGGATGATTTGTTATGCAGCTGTAGGTAACCGGACAGTTTCATTCATATTTTCTATAGATTTGAACCCAAATGCTGGAGTAAACTGGCAAAAGCAAACCTTAAATCACCCTTTGGCTTCCGTCTCTGCTGCACAGAATCCTTCCCATAATTCCCTGTAAGTATCAAAACAGGGTTGGAGTTCTCTTTCACTGCCTGTGTCCCCTTGTTGAGTGAACCGGAGAAGAGGGGGGCCTTCTCCAAATGAGTGAGCAGAGCCACTTGGGGCTGAAGCCGTTTTCACACAGGCGGTTGAACACAGCACTAATTTCTTTTTTTTTGTCAGTCTCCATAGGAGAGGGCCAGATGCCAAGATTAGGTGAGCCCAGATGGCTAAGTTCCCATTCTCTCTTGCATTGAAGGCTAAATTTAGTTACGTGCTATGACACGATCACAATCACTGTGTGTTTGTGGCTTTAGTCAGCATCATTGATTCAAGTCTCCCAGCCCTGGGTCCACTGTGAGCCCCGCTCAGCCCTGCAGCTACTCCAAACCCTCTGGCCGCCATTAAGCTCCAGGCCACCATGATGTGCTATCTTGTGCTCTTTACTGTTGCTCTGTCTGTATTAACTTTTCCTCAATATCTCATCTGTAAGCTCCTCAAGGACAGCGACAATGACTCGTTTTGGATTCTGAACCCTGCTGGGCAGATCAGGAAAGGATGACAAAAGCCTGAAGCCCGCTCCTGCTTGCCTCATGGGAATCCAGAGTCAATACCAGTTCACTAGGAGAGTGTGGTCCTGTGGACCAGGGCTTGAGTTTGAAACAAGAGTGCCTCAGAAAGTTCTGGTTCAGCTACACTGGCCAAAATCCCACTTTTCTTACAAGGTTGCAATATTATTAAAAAGCATCCTTTGACTGGTCAACTCAAATGAATTCATTTATAAAAGGCCCAATTTGCTTAAAGCTCACACTACTGTCATAACTTTTTGTATTTCAGGTTTAGCGTAGTTTCTAACATGATGGTTGTATCGTTTTCACATTGTCTGGAACATAAATGATAGCAGGAAAATCCTATTAGGAGGAAAAAACAAAGTTAAATAAGGTGGTCTGTGGTGAGTTATCGTGTATGGAATTAATTTCACATCCAGGTTTGGATGATCTCATAAATTGTTCTTTTGGTTGGCAATTTCACCCTAGCCTGCTAAATTGAATTATTTCCTTGTAATTCAGACCCCCTGTGTAGCCCATAACGAAGAACACATTGTATGTCTTGGCTAGCGTGGCTGGTGGAGGACAGATGCCCACAGTTGTCTGAGAGCCGCCAGCACTGAGCTCAGCCTCACATCCTCAAGGGACAATCGGTGATATTGTCATCAGAGCATTGTTGCAATGTCAGGGCTGGGGGTGAGGGGCAGACAGAGACAGGAAGGGACCCCTAGAACACTGAGCCTGACGTGGCGTGGTCACACTAATGAGATCCCTTTCAGACAGTTTGGCAAAACACCTACAGAAAAATGGGGCACCCCAGACTTCTATGGCATCTCAGAAAGACAGTGGCTCAAGAGACCAATGGTGCAGAACCCAATCACAGAGCAACGGCTTCCGTGATCGCCTTTGGAGGAGCAGCCCTCACGTATTTGGAGGACAAAAGTGGCTTCCTTGGGGCAAGAATCTCAGATCCTTCAACTCTAGTAGAGAGGAACACACTTACAAGAGAATGAACCTCTAGAAATAAAACCTGCGTAGCCGAGGTGTCTCCTTTTGACTCTGTGCGGTGTAACAAAGAACAATGCTCCGAAGCTGTGCCCTCTTTCCTCTGGGTGGGAAAGGGGACAAATTCTACTAACCCAGCCCAGAACCAAGCCCTCTGAAAGCTGACAATGACCTGATCTCCAACCCCCAGGTCAGAGAGCCAATCTCAATGCCGGTATAGACTTAGCTCCTTCTGAAATTTGCAAATAAAACAGCTGTTTAAAATCGGTTGCCTCATCAGAAACGGTGGAAATTAATCCAGAAACCATCTTTGCAGCTGAACCCGTGGCCCTGACTTCTGCTCTGTGTCCAGGACCCCGTGTCCCGTTCTCACAGCCAGCGTGGCTGGAAGAGGACCGTTTGCTGCCCTCCACTTGGCCACTCTTGTTGGGCGGAGAGGTGGCTCTGGATTTGCACTGGGAGCTGTCATCATATACCTCTGAGGCTGTAAAGGAACCCAAACTTTATTCAGAAGAAAGTGCTCCATAGGACTGTTGCCATTTACGGAGTGACTAACCCTCTCGGTTTGCCCAGGACAGGAGTCTCCTGGGACCTGGGACTTTTAATGCTAAAACCAGAAACACCAAACAAATAGGGATAGTTGGTGCCCTACTCTGCCAGCATCCATCCTCTGGGAGCCGAGAGAAGTCCCTGCAATTGCACAATAACTGCCCTCTAGCCGTGGGCGGTCCTGCCGCCCCAGGAATTCTAGGCCATTGTTCTCGCCACCATCCATCACGACGAGGTCTGAGATTTGTAACCCTGGACTCCACTTGCTGGAGCCCTTTCAGCAAGCTATGTCTCCTAATGCTAAAGAAAACGAAACCATATGCCAAGAGTCTAGGTTATTCTCACTGTGGTTCTCCATCGCCTCTCGGAGGGCACATCTCCCCGGGCAGCCTATTCCGTAATCTCACACATAGGCCAGTTTGGAGCCTTAGCAACCCAAGCGTGTTGTAAGATCTGCAAGAGCTGGTCAACAGATTTTCTCCTGCCTGAGGCCATCTGAGCATCTTTATAGGATTCTGAGTCAGAGACCTAAGCTTCGTCAAGGGTAGTGCCCTTACTAAGTCTGGAAAAGATACACAGATTCAAAGGAGTGGAGACATTTGTTTTTGTCAGGAGATGGTATGTCCTACCAGGAAAGAATGCAAAACGCAAGAAGCACAGGCTCTTTGTCACGTGGGAGCCCCCAGCCCTGTCGGCCCATCTGAAGCACCTTGTTCGTGGGCCAGGCCACTGAGGATGGAACAGGGGCATCCCAGGCGTTCTCTTTTAACTACTGTGGCCCCAATCCTGCTTCCCCCGACTCCAGAACTGCCGGCAGCACAGGGCGGAGAGCAGGGCACCCAAAGTCACAAAGGGCGGCATTTAAGACACAGTGACAGTGACCACTTGATCCTAGGATGAGAGACTTCCTGCTGTGTGCAGTTCTTGTGAAGCTTATCCACTTATCTGAAAAACTAAAAAGTTGGAACATCATTAGGACAGCGCCGAAATAACATAATTTTCTACAACCGGAAATTCTAACGAACTTGAAAATTCCACAGTAGTCTCTGGATTTTGAGAGTTTTGTTTGGGGACTAAAATTACTGATCACCCAACTCACTGAGCCCCAGAAGAAGAAGGAAGAGAACCTTTCAAAACCTGTAGTTCTGGAACCTGATTGTCAATGATCTGAGCCCCAAACATTCTGCAGCCTGATGTTCTGCAGCCTCTCCAGACCCGTCTAGGCCAGGCCAACTTGTCTTCTCTTCATCTTCTGAACAGACCTGGCCCTGTCCTGCACCAGTGTTTTCCTTACCTCCTCCTTTCTAACATGTCTGCCCCTCGCCCTTCCCTCCTCACCCTCCTTTCCAGCTCAAGTCCTCCTCCTGCGTGAAGCCCTCTGGGATTCTCCAGCCTCTGTCTGCTCAGACGCATGGGCTGTCTTATTCATTCTCTCCTTAGCAGATGGTAAGCCCCAGGTCCCACGTGTTGTCATTTAAGTGGCTACATGTGCATGCCTGTCCCCCTCACTGAACTCCAAGCTCTCTGAAGGCAAGTCTGTCTGTTACTTTCTGGACACATCCAGCCAGATCCAGCCCAGAGGAGAAACTCAGATGTGATTGCTGATATCATTTGATCAAATGGAAACTCCAATCAAAACCCAGTGACATATGCATCTGCTTTGTGACCCAGCCATTCTACCCCTAAGGATTTACCCAAGAGGAATGAACACCAAAATGCCTGTCCAAGAATGCTCACAGCAACTTTATTCTTAATAGCCCCTAACTGTGAACAGCCCACATGCCCCTCAGTAGGAAATTAGATAAACATACAAAGGATCATACAAATTCATCATTTGGATGAATCTCAAATGCATTATACCGAGTGAAGCCTTGCAAAAGAGTCCATGCTAAATGACTTCATTTATATAAAGTTTTGGAACAGGGAAACTCATCTATAATGAGAGCTATGAGGGCAGTACTGGGGGACAGGGTAGGGGATTGACTGGGAAAGGGGAATGAGGGAACTCTCTGGGGTGATGGTAATGTTCTGGGTATAGGCATTTGTCAGAGCTCAAAACTAAATACTTAAGATTTGTGCATTTCATTGAAGGTACATTTTTATCTCAAATTAAAAAACATTAACAAATACTGAATATTAATAATGTGCACGTTGGGACTTCCCTGGAGGTCCAGTGGTTGAGACTCCACCCTTCCACTGCAGGGGGTATGGGTTCAATCCTTTGTCAGGGAATTAAGATCCCACATGCCATGCCTCAGGGCCAAAAGAAAAGTGCACGTTGAAGAGGGGAAATATACTGATGTGTACAATTTACTTTGAAATGCATCAGAAAAGAACATGTATTGAGAATGGAGAGAGGGCTGGATGGATAGATATGTGATGAAACAAACATAGTAAAATAAAGTGTAGCAAAACAGCCGGTGCTTGTCATCACCCAAACCATCGCCTTTAGCGCTGCCTCTGCTGGGGAAGGGGAGCTGGAAGGATGAACGCGTCCTCTGACAGGGCTTTGGGGAGGAGGTGGGGTTGGGGGCCAGCAGGTTTCTAGGGAGCCAGGAGGGGAGCAGAAGGGAGGAGTGAAGCTGGAGCTTCAAGGGGACGGGGTGGGGAGGGTGGAGTGAGGAAGGAGCCGGCTGGAGCAGCCTGGCTCAAGGCTCAGAGCTCCAGCCACTGCCCCAAGGGCTGCACCCTCTTTGGCACCTACTGGGTACAAAGAAATGTTTAGTGAATGGCAGGCTGTTGGGCTCGCCCCATCCCTGGGCCAACAGCCCTTGAAATCCAGAGTCGAATTCATGGTTCAAAGGACTATCTTTTCTTAGGAAACACTGATAATCCAAACCATATCTAACCTCATTCCTCCCTTTGATAGGGTGACTGGGCTGGTAGATCAGAGCAGAGTCATGGATTTCATCCATCTGGATTTCAGCAGAGGTTGCAAACTGGCAGCCCTCCGGCTGGATCCAGCCCACTGATGTGTTATGTGTTTTGTTTGGCCTCCCAGAGGGCTCGGTTTTGTTTTGGTTTTTTAAGTTTAGTTTAGTTGCCAAGATATTTAAATCGCATAAGATCTGGATTGTCTGCATCTCTTGAAATGTTGGAAGATCCAGCAACCAAGGGCCTATGTGGTGACAGTTGGCAGGAATGAGTGGCAGCTGCCCCCTCAGAGGCCTGGCCCTCCTTCACTCCCGTCCCACAGCTCACCCTATGGGCTGGGGCACGCCAGTCCATGCATATCATGTCACTTGTGTGGACAAGAGAAGTCACAGTTGGCTGATAGCAACACTAAACTAACATTAATGTGATAAATATTGACTGAGCACCTACCCAGTGTGTTTGGTCCTGGGAACACAGTGGAAAACAAATGACTTAATCCCTTTTCTAAAGGAACTTAGATTCTAGAGGGATAGAGAAAGAAAAAGAAAGAGAAAGAAAGAGAGAGAGAGAGAGAAAGAGAGAGAGAAAGAAAGAAAGAAAGAAAGAAAGAAAGAGAAAGAAAGAAAGAAAAAGAAAGAAAGGAAGAAAGAAAGGGAGGAAGGAAGGGAGGAAAGGAAGGGAGGAAAGGAGGGAAGGAAGAAAACAGTAATCACAAACTGTGATAACTGTTCTAAAGGGCCTAGATGAACGAGAAGGTACAATAGAGCACAGTTGGGGGCCGGGGAGCCTGCCCTAGACAAGCTGGTGGGGAAGGCTGTCTGGGGTGACATTTTTAAGCTAAGTGCTGAAGGATGAGGAAATTTGGGGAAATTTTTTGAGGTGGATGAAAGGCCTTAGATGGGGAATCGTTTCTTTCAGGAGCTGAGAGAAGCCTGCTGTCAAAGATGTTTGGGAGAGAAGGCAGCAGGACAAAGTTGGGGAGGTGAGCAGTGGACAGGACTTTAAACCAAGTAAAGAGTTTAAATTTTATTCTGGGTGTAATTGTAACCATTGAAGGTTTGGGGCCAGAGGGATACACAATCAGACTTACATTTCATAAAACCAATCTTGTTATTGGTAAGGAATGCCGGGAATATGGCCAGAGGTCTCATTAGGAAGCCATTGCCGGTGGTAGGGGAGACATGATGGTGGGTTGGTTGGTGGAGGAAAAAAATAGATATGAGTGCATTCTGGAGGAAGTAAATTCAGCCGGTTGCAGCAGGAGTTACCCTGGAAATCCTATCAACTGGCTGCATCAACATGCAAATTGAGGGATTTAGACAAAGATTGCCTAGAATGATACAGCTCAATCTTGGCTTCTTAGAAGATGCAAGATGCTTTCACATAAATTATGGCTTCCCTTAGTAGCAGGATGTAACCTAGAGCAGTAAGCAGTTCATTGCAAATGGAAAATGTCTTTGAAAATTCATATAGATTTTTCATTCTAGTCTATAATGTATCTATATTTGATCTGAGTTTTTAAAGTTGTAAATGACATAGAATCAATAAACGAAAAAGAAAAAGACCCAAATATTCCTCCCACTGTCCCTGGTTAATGCTCTTAACCTTGGCTGTACATTGGAATCACCTGGGAAGCTTTTAAAAATACTGACGTCTGGGTCCCCCTCCCAGAGATTCTGATATCTGGATCTTTGGTTTTTGTTTTTGTTTTTTTTTTTTAATGATTCCTACCATGGATGCACTTACAGGGCTTAGAACTACTCTGCAAGTCAGCCTTTTTTTTTTTTTTTTTTTTTTTTTTTTTTTTTTTTTTTTGTGTGG
>NW_006780561.1:735686-747514 GCF_000442215.2 Lipotes vexillifer
CTCACGGGCCCAGCCGCTCCGCGGCATGTGGGATCTTCCCGGACCGGGGCACGAACCCACGTCCCCTGCATCGGCAGGCGGACTCTCAACCACTGTGCCACCAGGGAAGCCCTCTTTCATGTCTTAACAGTTTTATTAAGGAATATTTTACATGCCATTAAATTCATCCATTGTAAGTATACATTTTGATGTATATAAATCTATGTAGTGGTGCAAGCATCATCACAACCAAGTCTTAGAACATTTCCACCACCCCGAAAAGTTCCTTCACGACTCTTTTAGCCAACCTGTGCTCCCACTCCCAGTCCCAGGCAACCACTGATCTACTTTGCATCTCCATAGATTTGCTGTTTCTAGAAATTTCACATAAATGTAATACGTAGTCTTTTTTGTCTGGCTTCTCTTACCTACTATAATGTGTTTGAAGACCATCCAGGTTGTTGCATGTTAGGGAAGCAGCCATCATGCAACCGGTCACCCTTCCCCCAGATTGTGCAATCAGTGTGCCTAGAACACTTCCTTATATGGAGGCCAGCGGGTAGCAACCAGCTGAATTTACTTCCTCCAGAATGCACTGGGTAAGCTGTTGTTGCCTGGCCCCAGATTCTTCTTCCTTATTAGGAGAGATCTTTCCCTGTTCTGAGTATTTAGTGCACTTCCTTGTACTGCAAGCGTGTGCAGCTTATGGCAGTCGGCCAGCCCCACTAGTATATCTGCCCACTCGCCCACATTACCCACCATGGGAAGAGAAGCAGGTCTCCACCTGCAGCATGAGGGGTCACATGCAGTCCAATGCCCTGTGTCAGTTATGGGGAGGGACCTGCTGGCCGTGGGACACTGTCACACACTAGAGATGCTGACCTCGCTGCATCTTTTCTCCTTTCTGTGAATAAAGAGTTGTTTCAATCAGTGCCTTGTGCGTTGAGTCCCCCTTGGCAACTCTGAACCCATAGGTGACGCAGTGGGCGAGGTCTGTGCGCTCCTACTTCTGGTGATTGGCGTCATCATGCTCTTCCTTGTCCTGCATGTGGTGGGAATCCTCACTTGGGAGTGGTAGCTGGATATTCCTACTTGACATTCCATGTATCAGTAGTGCATTTGGCTTTATTACTAATTATTATTTTATTATATGGATACACCACATATTGTTTATCCATTCACCTGTTTATGAACATTTGGATTGTTTTTAGTTTGGGGCTATTATGAATGTTGTTGCTTACACAAGTTCATGTGGACACGTTTTTTCTTGGGTAGATATCTAGTAGTGAAATTGCTGGGTTATAGAGTAAGTATATATTTAAATTTTTAAAAATTGTCAAACTTTTTTCCAAAGTTTGACTATATAATTCTATATTTCCATCAGCAATGTGTGAAAATTCCAGTTTCTTCACATACCTACCAACACTTGGTTTTGTTAATCTTTTGAATTATAGCCATTATAGTAAGTGTGTACTGGTATCTCACTGTGGTTTTAATTTGCATTTCCATAAAGGCTGATCAAATTCAGCATCTTTTCCTGTTCCTGTTAGTCATTTCTCTTCTGTGATTATCTTTGTTAATGCTTTGACCATTTTTAAATTGGGTTGTTTGTTCTCTTACTATTGAGGTTTTTTTTCTTCAGTTTAAAAATTGTGGTAAAATATATATAACATAAAATTTACCATTTTAACTATACAGTTCTGTCATCAGTATATCCACATTGTTGTGTAACCGTCACCATCATTCATCTCCAAAATTTTTCCGTCTTCCCCAGCTGAAGCTCTGTAACCATTAAACACCAACTCCTCAATCACCTTCTCCCCAGAACCTGGAAACCACCAGTCTACTTCCTTTCTCTATGAATGTGACTACTCTAGAATCTTACACTATTTGTGGAATCATACAATACTTGTCCTTTTGTGAGTGGCTTATTTCACTTACCATGATGTTTTCAAGGTTGTTCATGTTGTGACATGTGTCAGAATTTCCTTCCTTTTTAAGGCTGAAGAGTAATTCACTTTATATACCACATTTTGTTTACCCATTCATTCACTGTTGGACACTCAAGTTGTTTCTTATTGTTGAATTTTAAGATTTCTTTATATATTCTGGATTTAGCCTAATTTATCAATATTTTGCTTTCATGTTATTTATTTTTATTTTATTTTTTATAACGTCTTGATCATATTTTTGGTGTCACTTTTAGGAAATGTTTTCCAAACCCAGGGTCATATGTTCTCTACTGGAAGTTCTATAGATTTAGTTCTTACGTTTAGATCTATCATCTACTTTGAGTTAAATTTAGTGTATGATGTAAGGGTCTAAATTCATCTTTTTCACTTGGATATTCAATTGTCCCAGCACCAGTTCTTGAAAAGCCTAACCTTTCTCCCACTGAATTGTTTTGACACCTTTGGAAAATCAATTGACCATAAATTTAAAGGTTTATTTACAGACTTTCTTTTCTATGCCATTGACCTACATGTCCATCCTTATGCCAGTACCACATAGCCTTCATTACTGTAGCTTTCATATGATACTTTTAAAAATTAAGCTTCATGGCAAGCTTTTGAAATTTTCAAATTTACTTTGTCTACTTTAAGACCTTTGCATTTTATATGACTGTCTGCAAACAAAGAGAGTTTTATCTCTTCCTTTCCAGTCTGTATTCTTTTATTTGTCATGTCTTATTGCACTGGCTAGAAATTTTGGTTGAATAGAAATGGTGAGAGCAGACATTCTTGTACTATTCCCAATTTTAGGAGGAAGACATTCAATTTTTGTCACTAAATATAAAGTTAGCTGTAGTTTTTGTTGATGCCCTTTATTGGCTTGAGGATATTACTTTCTATATTTAGTTTCTTGAGCATTTTCATCATAAATGGGCATTGGATTTTGTCAAATGCTCTTTCTGCATCTGTTGAAACGTTCAGGTGGTTTTGTCCCTTCTATTATGATTATTGTATTGATTATTTGACTTTAGGATGTTAAACAAATCTTGTGTTCCTGGGATAAATCTTACTTGCTCATGGTGCATAATTCTTTTAATATGTTTCTGGATTCAATTATCTAATATTATGCCAAATATTTTTACACCTATTCATAAGGGATATTGGTCTATAGCTCTTTTTTTCTTGTGATGTCTTTATCTGGCTTTGGTATTAGGTTAATACTGCCCTCAATTAATTAGTTAGTAATTGTTTCCTCCGTCTATATTTTCTGAAGGATTTGTGTAGAATTGATATTTTTTCTTTATTAAATGTTTATTAAAGCTTACTAATAAAGCCATTTCGGCAATGAGCTTTACTTTGTGGGAGGATTTTAATTGCTGATTCAATTTCTTTATAATTGAAATTATAATTTCAATTTTTATAATTTCCTTTTATAATTCTGTTAAGATTTTGAAAATTTCTTCCTGAATCTGTTTTAGTAATTTATGTCATTCAGGAGTTTGACTACTTTGCCTAAATTGTCTGATTTGCTTGTACAAAGTTGTTTATAATATTCCCTTAAAAAACTTTTAATTTCTGTAGGGTCTTTAGGTATGATACCAATTTCATTTCTGATTTTGGTATTTTGTGCCTTCTCTGTCTTTTTTTCCCCCTTCGTCAGTTTAATTAAAGACATCAAATTTGTGGATCTTTTTGAAAAACTAACTTTTGGTTTCCTTGATTTCTTCTATTATGTTTCTCTTTTCTATTTGTTCATTTCTATTCTGACCTTAATTATTTCCTACACTGTAGTTACTTTAGGTATAAATTTTTTTCTAGCTTTTTGGGAAGGAAAATTAAATGACTGACTCTAGGTTTTTTTTTTCCTTCTCAATATAAGCGCTCAAAGCTATAAATTACCCTCTCAGCATGCTTTAGCTGAAATCAAAATTTTGCTATGGTGTGTTTTTCCAGTTTGCTTCAGCTCTAATTTTTATTTCCCTGTGATCTCTTTGTTGACTCACAATGTTTTATAAATAACCTGAATTTTGCCTTCATACCTACTTGACGCAAGATGTTGTAGGAAGAAATTAAGTGAGCAACAGAGTATGTGACTGAAACCAGTTCTGTCTTGAGGTCCATTTTCTATGCTAGAGGTCACTGTGAGAGGCAGCACAGCTGAGCAGCTATGATCATGGACTCTGAAGCCAGATCAACATTTTTGAATCCCATCTTTATCACTTACCGGCTCTGTGGCCTTGAGTAAGTTATTTCATCCTTTATGGCTCCGTTTCCTCACTCTATATCATAAAGTTGCTGAGAGGAATAAATGAGCGATATCCGTTAACACTTAGTATCTGGCATGTAATATTATGTTAGCTCATTAATAACCGAGCTTAAAGAATCTCTCCCTTTTAACTATTAAGAGTGGCCAGTGGAATTGGATGGAGAAATCTACAGGCATAGTCAAAAATAAGTTTCTGTGTTCTGATAATTCTTAGAGAAGAAAGTGTCAGAGCTGAAACCAACACAACTTTTTATTTGAAAGGCATAGTCTTCTGTGAAGTGTGAATACACATAGGGTTTTTGGGTTTTTTTTGGTTTTTTTTTGCAGTACGCAAGCCTCTCACTGCTGCGGCCTCTCCCGTTGCGGAGCACAGGCTCCAGACGTGCAGGCTCAGCGGCCATGGCTCACGGGCCTAGCTGCTCCACGGCATGTGGGATCTTCCCAGACCGGGGCACGAACCCGTGTCCCCTGCATCGGCAGGTGGACTCTCAACCACTGTGCCACCAGGGAAGCCCACACATAGGGCTTTTGAAACATATCTCAGATAAAAGAAACAAAAGGAGGCCACCTTTTGTAGCCTCACACAACACATACACACACACGAACATCTTGCTTATATTTTATAGCATAATTAGTATCATGGGAATCTCAAGTATCTGAGTAGTTTCAGTGTTCCTTTGCAATGTCACCCAAGTCTTTAGGTATTCTTTCCTACGGACTCTCACCATTAATAATTTGTTAAGGTGTCTGTTTCACCACCAAGGTACAAGTTCTCTAAAAGCAGAGACTACAGCTTTTCATCAGTGCCTGGAATATAATGGGTGCTCAATAAATATCTGTTCAATGAATATATGTATGTGAATGAATTAACATATACTTAAAATAAGCAAACTCTAGAGACATTCACTCCCCTCCAGGCCCTTGTGGGTATTTTATTTTGGACTGTTTCTTAGAGCAGTCAGTGAAGGAGATATTTCACTGGTTAAAGTGAAAGCGGCCAATGTTGATTTAGGGGGATGAACAAATATATGTGAGCCTTTGATGTGTATGAACCCTCCTGTGGCATCTGGAAGAAAAATTATTTTCCAAAATAGTTCCCCATTATAGGTAAATAACACTGTGGTGGTTAATTTTATGTGTCAACTTGACAGGGCTAAGGGATGCCCAGATAACTGGTACAACATGATTTCTGGATGTGTCTGTGAAGGTGTTCCTGGGAGAGATGTCACGTGTGAGTCAGTAGACTGTGTAGGGATTGCCCTCGCCAATGTGGGTGGTCCTCTTCCAGTCCACAAGAAGGTAAAGGAAAGGCGAATTCCCTGCCCTTGGGCATTGCAGTTCCTGGTTCTCAGGGCTTTGGACTCGGACTGAATTATACCACTGGCTTTACAGACAGCAGATTGGGGGCTGTCTCAGCGTCCTAACCATGTGAGCCAATTCTTATAATAAATCTAATCTATCTATCTATCTACCTGTCTATCTATCGTCTATTATCTAATTTCCTATTGGTTCTGTTTCTCTGGAGAACCCTGACTAATACAAACACATTATGGTTGACTACCTAAAATCTGTTTGACCTCAAGTAATTAGCCTAAGCCTGTTAGTCTAAACCAACTATGTAATTCTATTCTTTCAATGATGGCTCAGGACCCACACACAAGCCAATTCTGTCTAGTGAAACATAAGAGGAATTCTTCTAGGAGGCTGCTTTATACGTTTCATCTCTGCTGCTGTGAGAAAACCATAGGACTAGATACTATTTCTTCTTCTAATGCACATGGTGTTGTCTGGATACACCACCTGGAAGAGCTGCATCAACAGCACAAAGATGAAGCCAGTCGAGCAGGGGCAGAGCAGAGAGATGGAAAGAGCCTGTGATGCTAATTGGTGGTGCTATCAAGCTGTTAAATCAAATAACCCGAATCCAGGTCTACCCAAACTTCTTTTGTGAGATAGTAAATTTCCTAATTATTTAAGCCAGTTTGAGTCAGAGTTGTGTGCACTTCAGACAAAAGCACCCTTAAACACTAGGAAATATTATAAAATCATAGGTTATTATTGTTGGAAGAGAACTTGAGATAAACAAGTTTAAAGCTCTCATTTTAAAAATGAGGAAATGGAGGTCCAGAAAGATTGACCAACTTGCTTAAAGTCACATATAGAATGAAAAGCAGAACCAGGACTGAACCCATTCTTCAGGCTCCTACTTACCACTCTTTCTCTAAAATTTGGTAATATATAATTTCATGGTCAAGAGAAGGGAAACTAGAGAACAGACAAGTTCTGAGTATATTTACCTGTAACTGCACTCTGGAAGCTTCTGGAAAAACTTTTGCTTTTCTAAACAGATGCAACCTCTTCTTTCTTCTTCCACCGTCTTTCCTTCTGGAAAGAAGACATGATGCCTGGAAGTGCTGCAGCCATCTTGTATCCATGAGACACAAAGCCAATCCACTTAAAATGCAGAGTGAAAGGATAGGAGCCTGGGAATCTCCTCACCAGTTCCAGAATGACTGATGTGAGAAAAAGATTCATATCTGTATAAGTTGGGTTTATGAAACTTAAAGTCAAAAGCATTGCTAACTGACACTATTAACCATTTCTTTCATACCACACACATTCCAATAGACTGTCACTGACTCCACCAACCAGAATTCAGCTAGAAAAATTTTTTAACGATTATGTGAATTTCTCCCTGCATTTACTATTCTTAAAATGTGTCTGATTCATTTAATTTTTTTTTCTTTTGAAAAAAGTTTAAACCTCCACAAAAATTGTAAGAATACAATAGACTCCTATGTACTTTTCATCTAGGTGCAGGCTCATGTTTTGATACATTTCTCTCTTTCTCTCTCTGCCTCTGTCTCTATTTCTCTCCCTCTCTCTCTCTCTATAGATAGATAGATAGGTAGATAGATAGATAGAGATAGAGATATAGTTATAGATAGATATAAAGATATAGATATCTCTATATATAACATATGTAATTTTTTCTGAACCCTTTGAGGAGAAGTTGCAGACATCTTGAACTTTAACCTCAAAATATTTCTACATGTATCCCTCAGAAACTAGGATAGTCTCTTATATAACTACTATTTAATTATGAAATTCAGGAAATTTAACATTGGTTTAGTACTATTACTAAAACACGGATCATATGCACATTTCACAAATATCCCTATGTTGTTAATGGTGACTTTTGTCTTGAGGAGAGTCTGGTCCAAGATGACACATTGGTTTAGTTGTCATATCTCTTTAATTTTCTTTATTCTGGAATGGTTGCTCAGAATTTCTTTGTCTTTTACAAAATTTATTTGTTTATTTATTTATTTTAAAGAAAACTGGCTGGTCGTTTAGTAGAATTTCCCTCAACCTTGGTTTATCTGGTAGTTTCCTCCTGATTAGACTCAGGTTACATGTGTTTGGCAGGAATGAACAGTGGTGATGCAGCATCCTTCTCAGTGCATTGTGTCAGGAGGGTATGGGCCAGTTTTACCTATTACTAGAGGAGTAAACTTTAATCACTTGATTACAGTGGAGTCCAGCTTATTCTTCTAAATCTACTGCCTAAGCCCTCAGTGGGACAGAGAGTCATCTTTCTTAAGTGATTGGTGGCCTACACGGAGTCATTCCCATGGTTTCCAGGATAGACTCTGAATTACAGGGCCCTTAGGTAAGGGATGGGTTCAGGACATTCTTTGGAAGCTGGATTTGGAATGAGTGGAGATCACTCGCTCAACGATTCAATGAGCCCACTGCCAGACTGTTTTGCAAGTCGGTGGAAAAGGGTTAATAAGGACACAGGACATCTGGTTTCCCTTAAGGAGAGTGGAGCTCCCCCAAATATCACTCCTTTACACCTGAAGAATTTAAACGGTCCTGTTCCCATGGAATCCTCAACCAATGTAGCCCTGATCTGTGATTTATATAAAAAGTAGCTGTTCCTTAATTTTCCCCACAATGGCTTCATTCTTACCTTATGAACCTGCTTTGTCAGTGTTCGCTTTGATTTATGGAAGATTTCAAACTCCCCAAATAACTATTCCTTTTCTTTTCATTAAAGTTAATCCCCACAAAGGCACTTTCATCCGCTGATTAGTCATGCCCCAGTGAACCTTGCTAACCAGAGGCTAAGTTATTGATGTGTTAAAGATGTAATCTCTAAGTCTTGGGACCACTGCAGAAACCCCAACAAGTTATTTGACAGTCAGAATCTCACAATGTATGGTCTCCTTTGAGCAGCCTTGGTCGCACGCGTTCCTTGGGGTCCATAAATCTCTCTGGCCCAACTGCCTGTGAGGGCTGAGTTATTGCGGGGCCGAGTTTAAGCTGCCAACACACACTGCCCTGCACCCCAGGATGTCATTCGTTGTGCCTTCTCCAGACTCCAGTTTCCATTCCCAATAACATGTATTCAGCATTTAATCTATTACACCAGAAGCAGCAGCCCATTGTTTTATGCCCTGCCTGTGGCCTTCCTCATAAATTTGCACAGACTTAGAAATCAACAAGACTGCAATTTGGGTGTGATATTGGCCTCCTCCTCCTACCCTCTTCCTACCTGTTGATTTTGGGTGATATGTATTCTTTATTTATTTATTTTTTTGAGGTACGCGGGCCTCTCACTGTAGTGGCCTCTCCCGTTGCGGAGCACAGGATCCGGACGTGCAGGCTCAGCGGCCATGGCTCACGGGCCCAGCTGCTCCGCGGCACGTGGGATCTTCCCAGACCGGGGCATGAACCCGTGTCCCCTGCATCGGCAGGCGGACTCTCAACCACTGCGCCACCAGGGAAGCCCTGTGATATGTATTCTTGGCTCATCCATCAGTGAGCCTTATTAGATGGTGACGAGGTCCTATCTGCACAGAAAAGCAGCCTTCATGGAAATGGAAATGTGTAATAATCCTTCACCAACTAATTTTAAATTTATAGATTAAAAAAAGTGTTTCTTAGACCTTTTTACATATATGAGGTTCAGTTTGGTCCTGTGAAGGCCAATACTTCTCATCTGGCAGGACAGTTCATGGGGCTGCTGCATGTTCATGGGGATTTGCATTATAGGATGTTTAGTGTTTAGCATCTTCAATGCTCACAGTAAGTGGCAAGAGAGACTCCTAGTCATTGTGACAATCTCAAATGCTTGTAGATTTTTTTTCCCCTGCAAACATTTTACACTGTCCCCTGGGAAGAAAGCACTCCACTCCCTGCCCCCAGCTAAGAACCACAGCCTTAAACAAAAGAAAAACAGAGCGGTTGGTACCACCTTTCCAATATATGGACAGAAGACCAATCCCAGGAAAATACAGCCTTGACCCTGGCATTAGATCCAAGTTGTTGTTGTTGTTGTTGTTGTTTTTCAAATAGTACTCACGGGGAACTCCAAATGTTGGCTTGACTTATCTCGAGGCTCAGGAAAAAAGTTGCTTCCTGGCTCATTCAGGTTATTGGCAGAATTCAGCTCCTGTGGTTGTAAGACTGAAGTTCCCATTTTCTTGCTGGAGGTCAGTCAGGACCTGTCCTCAGCTTCTAGAGGCCACTCCTATTCCTTCGTAGGTGGTCCCCTCCACCTCACACCAGAAAATCTTAAACCTTTCTCACGTGGACTCATTCTGCCTTCCCCTTCTGCCAACAGTTGGAGGAAACTTTCACCGAGATGGATAACCGGCCTACATTCTCTTTATGGAGATGCACCCACTGATCGTGAGCTTGGATATTGGGGCAATGTCAAATTGCTATAAAATTTTCTGATGGCTTACTGTCAATTTCTGTACCTAACTCTTGGAGAGCAGTTTCTTTTATTTTCTTTTTGAATTTTTGAGTTTTATTTTATTTATTTTTTATACAGCAGGTTCTTATTAGTTATCTATTTTATACATATTAGTGTATATATGTCAATCCCAATCTCCCAATCCATCACACCACCACCCTGCCCCCGCCGCTTTCCCCCCTTGGTGCCCATACGTTTGGAGAACAGTTTATTTTCTAAAATAAAAATCATTTAAAAACTTGTTTCAGTTACACAAGAGATAGATGAACACATTCTTCCAAAAACTCAGAGCACTGCTGTGATATTGCAGTTTATAATAAAAGATATATATTTGGTCTTCATCTTTGGTTCCGGCACAGAGCTCCTAAAACCCTTGGAATATACTAAGTGATGAGAGTGATAAAGTTGTCTGTTACATTAATAAGGTGACTTTTGGAAAGCTGTTAGTTAACCTAAGAATGGGGGCTGCTTCCCAGGGGAACCAAGCACGTGATTAGAGGGTTGGAACTTTAAGTCCCACCCTTGACCTTTGGGGAAGGGAGAGGTCTTTAGACTGAGTGCAATCACCATTAGGCAATGATTTAATCAATCATGTGTCTGTCTGTAATGAAGCCTCCATAAAACCCCAAAAGGACAGGGTTCAGAGAGCTTCTAGGCTGTGAACATGTGGAGATTTGGGGAGAGTGGTGCGCTCAGCACAGAGTCTCTGTGTCTCTTCCCACATACCCTGCCCTGTACATCTCTTCTGGCTGGTTGATCCTGAGTTATATCCTTTAATAATAAACTGGAGATATAGTAAGTAAATATTTGCCTGAGTTCTGTGAGCCGCTCTAGCAAATTAATTGAACCCAAGGAGGGGGGTTGTTGGAACCTCTGATCCCAATTGTCAGAAGCAACAGTAACGACCTGGACTTGCTACTGGCCTCTGAAGCCGGGGGTGGGCAGTTTTGTAGAACTGCACACTTAACCTGTGGGATCTGACACTGTCTCCATGTACATAGTGTCCGAATTGAATTGAATTAATTATTTGATGTTGGGGAGCACCCTCACTGATAAGCGCTGGGTGCAGAATGGGAACTGCAGACAGCTAACATCGTCCTCAGCCACCTTTCCCCAATCTCACCACCTTCTCCTCTTTCCAGAAGAAACCACGGTTATGAGTTGGTGGATATATATCCAGATCACTTTTTTTTTTTTTTCCTGTACGCGGGCCTCTCACTGTTGTGGCCTTTCCCTTTGCGGAGCGCAGGCTCCGGACGCGCAGGCCCAGCGGCCATGGCTCACGGGCCCAGCCGCTCCGTGGCATGTGGGATCTTCCCGGACCGGGGCACGAACCTGCGTCCCCTTCATCGGCAGGCGGACCCTCAACCACTGCGCCACCAGGGAAGCCCCATCCAGATCACTTTTAACACCTTACATACATTTATATGCACACCCAGAAAATACATAGTATTATTTCATGTGGGTGTTTTTATACAAATTACTACCATGCTGTACATATAATGTGAACATGGCTTTTATCACCTAGCAATATGTTTTGAGGGTTATCTCTATTGATCCATATAGATGTGATTCATTTCTCTGAAGGTACCATGCATTGTTCTATTTAGTCATTTCCCCATGTGATACATATCTATAACTTTCACATTTACAAGCAATGCTGCATTGATTGTATTGCAGGTGCCCCCTTGTACTGAGGTACAGGTGTTTCCCCAGAGAAGCTAGCTTGACGTCTAACTGTTGGTCATGGAGTAGGAAATCTGAGTTGCAATATTGTAATACATATGTTAAATAGCTGCCCCTAAGGTGATAGGAACCCACGAATCTACAAATCTAATTAAAGCCCTCTGAGGTTTCCCTTTCC
>NW_006780561.1:747524-783924 GCF_000442215.2 Lipotes vexillifer
TATTATCAAACTTAAATATTGCCAATCCCATAGGTGTGAACTAGGGCCTCATTGTTTTAATTTATGTTTCCCTGCATTCTAAAGAGACTAACTCCTTATATGTTTATTGGCCATTTGTATTTTCTCTTTTAAAAACTGTTTATAGTCTTTAACCATTTTTAAATTATCTGTTTTTTCTTTTTGATTCATAAGCATTCTTTATATTCTTTTTACTAATCCTTTGCTTGCTACATATGTCGCAAATTTCTCTCTGTGTTGCTAATATTTTAACATTGTTAATGGTGTCTTTTGTTGTGGAGAATCCTTTGTTTTGAGGTAGTGAAATTTTTCATGTTTTTGTCACCTAGCACGGCGATAGGACAAGGAGAAGCCCAGGCATTGGTACCCAAGAACACTTTGAGTTCTCTGTGTTTCTTGCCATTTCTGAGGACTGTGGGTTAACTTCCTCTCAGTTCTGAGCTCCACCGTTTCCACATCTACCTCCTGATATCATTCTCTTTCCAGGCCAGGGCAGGTCAGCTTGAGCTGGCAAACAGTTCCACGCAGAACCGACGTCGTAGCTCTTGGTGTAGGTCTGCAGCTCCATTTGTTAAGGTCTGCTGGTTCAGTCCCAAGTTCCACGGTGGGAACTGCTGGTACTTCAGTCCATAATTTCCCACGTTATAGGAAACCCCAGCCCTTGCTTCTGTCCCAGATTCCACACTGGGAACAGCTGGTGGCACCTGCAGTTCCCCATTTGTTTGGATTCAGTCTGCCATCCCCATTCTTTGGGGTCTGCTGGCTTAATTCTTTCCCCAGTCCCCAATTCCATGTTGGAAATTGCTGGTGGTGTGCACAAGACCTTCTACTGGCCACTCCACAGTGATATCTCTTTCTTTAATGCTGGTGTCCACAGTCCTCTTTCTTCAGTTACTGTTGGTTTCTATTAATGTGCACATGAGGTAAAGGCTATTGCTAATGAAAATCTCGGAAGCCAAAAAGCTGCAAAATTGGTGGGCATAGATCTAGCATTTGAAAGCTGTTAGAGCGCTCACCATGTAAGTCTAAGACACCCGTGTTGGAATAAGCTGGTCACGAAATAGGTTAGATTGACATGAGATCACCTGTCAACCTTAAGAAAATTCCCATGCAACAAGGTACACTGTAAAACACCACACAGTCTCCAACTCAGTGACAAATCCCCCTTAAGAATTAGTTTGGCTCCAAGAGACTCAAAGGCTTAGCTAATTAATTGACTGATTGATTAAAAATATTTTCCTTAAATTCCGAAGAGTTGAGCATGCCACCTTCTGCTTATTTTACATCTAAGAACTGTGGTCCTGGTAGCTGTAAGTATCTAACAAATGTCAAAATTTTACTAAGACGACCTAGAACTACAATGGCCATTATGGGGAATGTTCCAATTAAACAGAATGGCTTATTTAACAAGTGCACTTGAAAGCGAGGGTTCCCAAATTAAACAAACTGAAAAGGATACCTATTTTAATTGGCATGTAGAAAACTCCAAAAGGCTTCAAAACTCCAAAATAGCTTCATTGAAAGATTTGTTGCAAAAGCTAATGAAAAATTAAAGATGTAAGAGGTACCTAAAACCAAAGACTATAAGACTGACATAACTCCTATTGCTGTCCTCTAACCTCCTTTATTTGAGCACTCATTCTAGTAAGTCTCTGTCTGAATTGCCCTCCTACTCTGAAGATACTATCAAACAGTTACCTTTTTAAAATAAGACCGCTGGAGGATACAAGCTATCCTTTTCAGGTATCTTTTACTCTTTGGTCAAAGGCTGAACAAAGGACCATAGTTAAAGAATTTCCTAAACCCGGGAAGGATCCTCAAAATATTTTGTAAATGGATCATCTCCTGAGATAAGTGGATTCATAAAAAGGCAGAAAACAGGATGGGCGGCCACTGGTTTGAGTGAACTCATGACCAGAGCTGAGCACTTTGAGAGGACTTTGGAGGCGCCCCCATATTTACCCTATGGGAGGGGGCTCCCATATGGCCCCCTCTGTGAGTTGATGAGTCTCTGAGGGATTTTCTAGTAAACTGCGACATTATTCCCTTAAACAGCCAAGGGAAACTAAAATGAAAATTAATGGAAAACATTGCCAAATTCTGGTAGATGCCAAAGCCTACAGAGGGGGGTCCTGGGAAAACTGGTAGAAGTCAGCTAAGGGTGGGAATTCTTACCACAGTTGGCTCTCCCAAATCTCTGCGTGTAGTACCCGGTAAAGAGAGAAAAATAAGATACCTTTTGCACCCTCTTTGGGGATACCTCTTGAGTCCATAGGGTTGTCACAAGATATTTAAAGGATTTTTGAAAATGCCTGATAGGAATTTTTTTTAGGCTTTCTCCCCTAAATTAAATGTACCCAGAGGGAAAGAAAAACATTCCAAAGATAAAGCTCTAATTCTTTTGATTTTTCCCTCTTAGTTGGGAATCTTCACCCTGACGTAAAGAAGCAAATTAAGAATAATGTAGTTGGATGAGCAGTTCAGCCCCTTGTTATCATTTAGGCTACAACCCAATTCTTGGAAGAATTAGAAGCAACTATCTTTATCCTACAAATCTTTGCAAGACCAGAAACGCAGCTCTCAAAACAATTCAAAGTCCTCCTACCCTTTTAAACAATTAACCTCACCTGTTCATCACAAAAGGTTTGTAGATATTGTAAAATCTCTGGCCTCAGGGAACAAAAAGTCCTTCTTGGGGGAACTTTCTTTCTTTCCCTGTGCTTTTGAGATATAAATATTCTACCTGGTCTTCTCCAGGAACTCTTATCTAGGTCACTTCTTTGAAATGAAAACTTCAGGTAGGTAACTCTTAGCAGAAGGAAAACAAAAGGGGGAAATATTATTTGAGATTTAGGCAAATGAACAATCTGTGTCTTCTCCACAAATATTAGCAAAAGCTCTGCCTGAACAGGGAATCTTATTTCATCTGCTAAAAACACAATTTGAATACAACTTATTTTATAAATAGTGACTTTTGTATCATTGTACCTGATTTATAGCTAAAATCTTAGAACAGAAGCTGTAAGATCTCTGTTTACATCTCTGTATGTTTACATATGTACATATATACATGTTGTGGATGTATGGTATTTTTCTCCCTCTAGATGGAAGTACCAAAATTCATTTGTCAAAGAGCTCCATTTAATTGGTTTAAAGAAAATGAAATGCTTGTATGAATTAAGTATTCCTAAAATTCTCAAAAATATAATAGAAACTAACTCAAATACTTTTCAGGTTCACGTGATCTGGGAAAAACATTCAGAATTCAGTTGTAGTAAATGTAAAAGGCAGTTCATAATTGTTTACTTCTTTCACTAATAATTAAGGTTTTTGAGCATTAAAAATTCTAGTGCAGTTAGTTATTAAGCAACATGGGTTTGAACTATGTAGGTCTACTTATATTTTTTTCAATAAATGTGTACTATAGTACTACACTATCCATAGTTGGTTGAATCAGAGGATATGGAACCGTGGATACGAAGGTCCATCTTAAAAGTTATACATGGATTTTCTACTGCACTGGGGGAGGGGGCTTTAGCACACCAATCCCCACATTGTTCGAGGGTCAACTGTATATGTGATTAAAACTACTAGAAATAATAGAGGAAACATATCTGTATGCAAGGAAATAGAAAGTATTTTTGGTAAAAGATGGTATGTGGAATAGAGGTGCAATTTGTTGAGGGAAAAGAAGGTAATTTTGTTCTAAACTGAGGCTGGTTATTTCAGAATGAGAAAGAAGTAAAACAGGACAAAATCTGAATGTAAAGAATAAAGTTGTAGAAGGTATGTGGAAAAAGAATTTCTGGAAAGGAATTTTATGTGTGACCAAGCTGGCTAAGGTTAAAATGACTTTATTTGAGTCAAAAAAAGAGTTTTTAAAAAAATTTATTCATTTTTTGCTGTGTTGGGTCTTCATTGCTGCGCGCAGGCTTTCTCTAGTTGTGGTGAGCAGGGGCTACTCTTCTTTGCGGTGCACAGGCTTCTCATTGTGGTGGCTTCTCTTGTTGCAGAGCGTGGGCTCTAGGCATGCGGGCTTCAGCAGTTGTAGCACATGGGCTCAGTAGTTGTGGCACACGGGCTTAGCTGCTCCGCAGCACCTTCCCGGACGAGGGCTCGAACCCATGTCCCCTGCACTAGCCGGCAGATTCTTAACCACTGTGCCACCAGGGAAACCCAAAAAAAGGGTTTTAATATCAAAAGTAAGCTGGTGCGAAATTAAATTTTGGTTTTGGTTTTCTCTCTGTTAAAAGGACAAAATTTTCTTAGACTGTCGGTTAGCTCTTGATGAGAGATTTTGTAAAAGGTTTTTCTTTATCTTCTAATCTGCCTAGAAAACAAAGATTCGTCATCAAGTTCTTGATTATTTGAGAAAACTGGCTTAAGAAAGTGATTCCTTCACCAGGGTCTTTCTTTGACTAACTTGATTTTGATTTGTTTGGGTTTTAGGGGCCATGGCTCTGAAGTGCACTCCAGACTTACAATCATTGTAATGGTCTCCCTGGTGCTCTGTATTCTCTCAAAGGCTTTAAATGCATGTTTGCAGTCACTGACCACCAAGCAAGTGCTCTCCCTAAGACTGGAACATGAAAAAGGGAATGAAGAGAATGACCAACTTGAAAAATGTGAATCAAAAGTCATTACCTGTGAATTCCAAGTTCAACAAAAACTGAGAACTTCGGAGTGGTAGCTGGATGTAGCACTCACGCCTTAAATTTTGGTCACATCTCTCAGTTAAGCTGAGAGTTTGATCAAAAGGGGAAATTGTTTAAAAAAGAAACAACGGGCCCAAAATGGCGTTACTCGTGCTAAGCCCCACATGAGCAAACCAAGGCTTAATATTATATCTAACCTATTTTCAGTTTCAGCCTCTCCCAGGAATGTGATCTTTAATCAGTCAATCTGGAATTACCTGGTCAGCAGTAGTGAGGTAATCTGCCTGATAGACCCCTACCCTCCCTCAAAGGAAAGTGACCTTCCCTGAAACAATCCACTCTTTGTTAGAATAATTTCCTTGCCTCCTTTTCCTCGGTGTTCCTTTTTTTTTTTTTTTGGCCGCACAGCATGTGGGATCTTAGTTCCCCAGCCAGGGATCGAACCTGTGCCCCCTACATTGGAAGCACAGAGCAGACCTATTATCATTTTACTGTTTTTCCTGTTGCTACCTCCTCCTTCCTCTTCAATCTCAATCTTTTGTAGGAAAGTAATCTCAGGTTAGCAAGAGATTACTGTATTGTTTTTCTTGAAGTAAAGTGGTGAATAAACTCAGTTCTCTTCTTTTTCGACTGTGTGGTAGCAGCTTTGCTGGGCTCTTAACCTGAGGGGGTAAAACAGAGTGAGTAAAGACTTCACTTTCCTTTCTCTTGGCTGTGAAATGAACTTAGCTTTAATGTGACAAAAGTCGGTGGGCCCATCATCAGTTTGGGGACACACAGTCTCTTCCCTCAGGCTACAGGAGGCACCATGGATCTCACCTTGGATCACCTATTCCAGTTCTGAAGGTATCAATCAGTGTGAGCAAACTGTCAATGGATGTAATTTATTTAGCCTATCAGAAGCCTTGGCCAGTCTCCACAGCTGCTAGTAAAAATATTCTGTTACCATAGATGGGATTAAGTGTAATGTTTGTTATGGATCAGAAACTGACTTAGAAGCAGGAAGCAAAGGATAAGACAAGCTCTGGGCAGAAAAGCACAGACAACAGAATCCTCTATTACCTGTCATTGGAAGTGGTCTTTTAAAAACCACTTTTGCAAACCATACAATGTACAAAGTACATCTTCAGTTTTGCAAAGGACAAAGTTAAAAACTCAGGAATCTGACAGATCTGTCCTTGGACACATTATTTAACCTGTAAGCCTCATTTTTTCTAATCTGTAAAATGGAAATAACTTTACCTTTTCATTGGGTGATGAGGAAAAATGAGGTAACGCATTTTAGATTAGTCCTCTGATAAAACTGTTAGTCTTACTTCTGAGAGGCAAATACCAACCTGATAGGGATGAACTACAGAAAATCTTAATGAAACTGTATGTTACGCCTGGGAAATGTGTGTTCCAAAACATATAGTTACCATCTTCATGAAAACTCTGGGTTTCTTCCAGCAACATAAATGTCATCTGGTGGTACCACTTTCACCCAGTGGTCTGAGCTTGAGACCTGGGGCTCACCCTTGGAGGCTCAGCTCCTCCCTCCCCACTCCCACCTTTTTACCAAGTCCAAGCTCGCTCTGCTCCCCACGTGACAGGCCAATAAATCGGGAGACGAGGTGTTGAGGCAAGGAAGGCGACTTTATTCAGAAAGCCCGCAGCCCGAGAAGATGGCGTACTAGGGTCCCCAAAATACCATCTTATCGGGGTAAAGTAAAAAGGGCCATCAGTCTTGCAAAACATCTCCTGGAATAGCCAGGCTTGGGGAGGGGATGTGTTAATTTCTTTTTTCTTGCAGTCATCCACAGGTGGGTAGGGTTCCCTGAGGCAGGCCATTATGTATGATTATAATAATGAAAGCAACGAACAGCAAAGGCTAAAGTCAAAGAAGCAGATCCAACATGGAGTCAAAACTGGCTCTTCCCTGCTATAACTTCACCCCATCTACTCATCTGGTCTTGTCTCCAAATATTGGTCACTTTTTCTCTCTGCCTTCCAACCCTTGCTTTAGATCAGGGATTGGCAAACTTTTTCTGAAAAGGCCCAGATCGTCAATATTTTTTGCTTTGCCAACCTTATAGTCTCTGTCACAGCTACTCTCAACCCTGCGGTTCTAGCACAAAAGCAGCCATAGGCAATTAAGTAAAAGAATGGATATAGTTGTGTTCCAATAAAACCTTATTTACACATACAGGTGGAGGGCCAGATTTCACCCACAGGATGTGGTTAGCTGACCCTCGATTTGGACCCCCGTGATCTCTTAAAGATTAGGACTGTGCCCTCCCAAGGCCTCCCGGTAGACCTGATCTAATCTTGTCACTCCCAATTTGAAACTTTTCAATGGCTTCCCATCATTTTTGCAAAGGGTGATCTTGCACCACATCACTAGAATCGAGCTTCTTTTTAAAATGCAGAGTTCCAGGCTTTTCTCTGGAACCACTAAAACAGCATCTCTTGGGGGACGGGCTGGGAAGCTGGATATTAATGAGCCTCTCGTGGAGTCTGAATGCAGCAGTTCTCAAAGTGGGGCCCATGGGTCCCTGAGGGTTCACCACTTGCTTTTGGGAAGTCTGTGATGCAGGGTGGGAGGAGAGCCTCACAGAGAAGGTGACAGCTGAGTTGAGGCCTGAAGAAGGAAGCCACCCCGGGCAGACCTCTGGAGAGAGCGTTTTGAAAGCCCTTAGGCTGGCGAGTCTGGGGAGGAACAGTGAGAGAGGAGATGAGGCCAGAGAGCAAGGGACCAGGGCAGATGGCGTCGAAACTTGGCTTTAACTCACGACAAAACGGGAGCCGTTGGGGCTTCCCTGGTGACGCAGTGGTTGACAGTCCGCCTGCCGATGCAGGGGACGCGGGTTCGTGCCCCGGTCCGGGAAGATCGCACGTGCCGCGGAGCGGCTGGGCCCGTGAGCCGTGGCCGCAGAGCCTGCGCGTGCGGAGCCTGTGCTCCGCAACGGGAGAGGCCACAACAGCGAGAGGCCCGCGTACCGCAAAAAAAAAAAAAAAGAAATGGGAGCCGTTACAGAGTTTGATTGATCGAATTATGTGAGCTATTCCAGGAATTTAGCCATCTCTTTTTCACACGCTTCTTTCTTTTCTTCCTCACTCTCCATCTGAGCATTTCTCTCTCTCCCCCGCTGTGGGCTGCAAGTTCCTTGAGGACCCAGCCTCTGTCTTACCTGCGTTCATCCTCAGCACCAAGCGATGGCCAGGGCCCTCCCCGCGTGGACTCAACGAACACCGAGGAAGGTAAAAATGCCTTCGCCTTCCTCTGTGGCTGGGTTCTGATTTTGGTTCGGTAAGAACTTCTTGAGAAAAAGATGCAATCTTTTTCAAAGAAGCATGAAAAAAATTTTGTTTCCTATGAGTGGCTTAATAAATGACCTATTTATCTTTTTTTAAAAATCCCACCGTGAGAAACACTTTGCCGGAGAACAAAAAATCAACAGGCCTTTCTCCTTTGTGATCACGAATACATCTGAATTAAAAATGAGTATTTTCCGGAAGCAATTCTGTGGCATTCGAGAAGCAAATCCCACTCTTCTGGATTGGGTCATCAGGGAGTTTCACAATTCTCTTTTCCGCCCTTCTCAGAACGTAGCTGGCCTCCTGTGGTTGTGGGACATCTCCACTTCCCTGTGAGGACCCTTCGGAGCGGCGTTTTCCCCAGCACCATCTGAGGAGGGAATGAGGCACCGCTTCCATTCACCACAGGAGCAGCCTCCCGGCCAAACACCCCAGCGCTGCAGGCTGGGCCCCCTCTCTCCTTTCTGGCTCAACCTTCTCTTCCTCTCAGAGTTGACAGCCAGTCACCACAGGATGGGAAACCTAGGATCCCAAGCACACCTGCCTGTGCAAGGCCACCAGGAACACCCTGGCCTCCATCCCTTTACTTCCAAAAAGGGCCTAAGGGAAGAAAAATTGCCCACATTCCTTTCCAAAGCTGGAAATGAACTCTAACGGAGGCGATTTTAGGAAGAAGAAAGTCACTCCTCAAAGAAATCGTAGTATTTTATTTAACATATATCAGTGTGTGTGAGTGTCCCACACAGTGCTTTTGTTCGCACCAGGAGCTGTCTGTTCTTTTTATCTGTATTTATAAGAAAAAGTCTAGATGGATCCAGAGACTGTCATACAGAGTGAAGTAAGTCAGAAAGAGAAAATCAAATATCGTATATTAAGGCATATATGTGGAACCTAGAAAAATGGTGCAGATGAACCGGCTTGCAGGGCAGAAATTGAGACACAGATGTAGAGAACAAACGTATGGACATCAAGGGGGGAAAGGGCGGGGGAAGGGGTGGTGGTGTGATGAATTGGGCGATTGGGACTGACATGTATACACTGATGTGTATAAAATGGATGAGTAATAAGAACCTGCTGTATAAAAAAATAAATAAAATAAAATTCAAAGAAAAAAGAAAAAGAAAAAGTCTAATAGCCCCTCCTGCTCTGTGTCTAAGAAGTCATTTCCCTTTGGGACAGCAGTTTTCAGAAGAGCTGACTAAGAGTTTCCTTCGTGCTGCAAGATCTGTAATTCCTTCCCTCTAGATTGGAAAAAGCAGTATGTTATGAGCCCCAGGGGCAGGGGCTGTTGCTATTTTCTGTCTATGTGGTTGGTGCAGGGCCTGTCATGTGGAAGGGATGCTCCATTAATATCTGTTAAATGGAGGAGTGTGAGGTGTTACCTAATTTTAAAAGATTAACTTATTTGCTCCCCAATGCTTCTGCCCCATAACCTTTGCTCCACCCCGAGACAGACCACCACAGAGATGCGTTCATTGCCTCAGGGAAGGTATGGGAAAGATGGGACTTGGGGATTTTTGAGGGAATGTGGGGCAGAAACCATTGATTTGGACAAATGCCTTATGAACTAGATTTCCTGAGTTAGTGGAGAAAAAGTGGAGAAGTAAGGATGGGGGGAAGGATGAGCACCCCACCCTTTCTCCCCCAGCATTCCTATAAGCCACATCCCAAGTAGAGAGCTGACAGCACAAACTTCAGGTATGCTTGAGGAACCTGAGATAGATGAGACCAGAGATCTGGCCTCGGGCTGAGCCCAGGAGGAATTGGGTACCAAGATCCCAGAGCAGACATGGCTGTGATGGCCTCACCCGAGAGTTGAAGGATGTTGCCCATAAGCCTGAGGGCAGCACTGAATGGGGACCACCTGCCTCTGTGGACCCAGCCACAGAACGTCCCTGGGGCTGTAGGGGACACCCAAATAGCTGGCAACCACCCTATCTGCTGCCTCTCTAACTGCTTAGAGAAGAACAGTGCCTGGCACAAAGCAGGCATTCAATAAATATTTATTGAACTAATGTATAGATGTGCTCCATGAATATTTTCTACAAGTTGTTTGAGTACATTTTAACCCACTTTGTGTATGTTACTCATCTATAAAGTGGAGACATTCTAACACCCTCACTAGAGACAAGAGAAATAGCTCATCCATTGGTTATCAGCCATGCACCCTACAAGGCACGGTAGGGACCACAATGACACAGAAGACATGCTTCCAGAACCCAGTATTTACTGGCTGGGAGGACAAGGCTTGGGGGGTAAAAGGAGAAAATAAGAAAAATAACTGTGTAAGAGCCAAATGAGGCTGATCATTATTGTCAGAGGAGTAGAGTGTAGGGTGGGATTATGGAGGAAGGGAATACTGAAATATAAGTAGTACTGAAGTGAGAGAGAGGGAATTCCCTGGCCGTCCAGTGGTTAGGACTCTGCGCTTTCACTGCTGAGTTTCGATCCCTTGTCGGGGAGCTAAGATCCCGCAAGCCCCGTGGTGCAGCCAAAAAAAAAAAAGTGAGAGAGAGAGGGAGAGATTATGGAGAGGAGGTATGGTTGGGGAGAGGAATTGGATGAATAAAGAAGTCGAATCAGGAATGAGCATGGCGTGTTCCAGTTACAATAGACCATCAGTGTGAATGGCTGCAGTGGAAGGTTGATGTCAAGATCTAATCATTAGGCTAGAGGGAGGGGCCAGCCAAATTGTGAGAGTTCTTAATGCCAAGCTAAGGAGTCTGGACTTAGCACAGAAGCAAGACCGGTTACCTCATGTGCAGGGCCTAGCGCAAAATGAAAATTCAGGGTCTCTTGTTCAACCATGTAAGTTTCAAGACAGTGCAGCAGAGCACTGAACCAAGTGCAGCGCCCTCCTGAGCCCACGTGGGGTGCTGTGTGACCACCCAGTGGTACCCCCAGGAAGCCCCCAAGCTGTGTAAGTGTTGAGAGGGCACGGAGAAATTGTGAGCAGGAAAATGCCGGATTAAAGTGATGGGTTAGAAGGACTCGCCATGGGTGCTTCCTCGGTGGGTGGGGACAGGAAGTGGCAGAGAATACCTATTAGGAAATCAGTGGACTTGTCAAGCACAGAGAAGGTTGGTGGTTGTAGAAATGGGAAGAGGGGGCATGTGTGATGTGATAGGATGGAACAGTCTCCATGGGCTTAGGTGGGGAAGAGCCTAGGTCCCCCTTAGTGATATCACAGCTTAAGCCTGCGTCTTGGAAAAAGTTAGAATCATCGAGAGAAAGGGGAAGTGTGCAAAAGGGAGCTGGCTTTGGGAAGCTGGTAAAGAGTAAGCATCTTAGTCATGCTGATTATGAGATAAAGGCGGGCCTCCAAGAAGAAATGCCCTGATGTCCTACTGGCAGTTGAAGATGAGACAATAAAGTTCAGGTTTGGAAATGCAGACCTGAAAGAAGTGAAGAGCCTTGTGTAATTGTCGAGGTTGTGAGGCCATATGCCATTTGTCAGGAATGGCTAGATAAGCAGGGTCCTAAAAAACAGATGAGTACTTTCAAATAATATTTTCTGCCACCGCTGAAAGGAATTGGGCACTTAGTCATGATGGGGGATTCAGCAGCCTGGTGGAAGGTTTTTCCAATTGCTATTTCCACAGCGTGGTTGTGCAGAATAACAAAAATCTGTTTTGATCTTTTGGTGCTGTGACATGGTTAAAAAAAAAAAAGGCTGAACTACTGGTAAGAGCTTATCAGCATTAACTGTCAAAGGGCCCATGTGACAGGTTCTGCCATCCCAACTCCCCACCTTTTCCGCACTTTTTAATGATCCATTTATTTTTCAGGCAATTCTTTCAGGAATTTGAAAGTTTAAGCAGGGGTTACAAGGAGAACTAACAGGAAATGTCTCATCTTTCCAAGTTTATTGTTGAGAGTGGCCAGATGTCATTTGTTTGTGAGTGGGAAATGGGAAGTTAGATCACAGAACCTGAAATTTAAAACTCCGTGTTTAAAAAAAAGGGGGGGAGGGGGAGTGGAGAGAAGAAACACACAGGGAAGCCACTTTGCCTCCTGTGACTTACATTAACAGTGTAGGGGAGCAGTGCTCCTAGCAAGACGCTAATATGAGAACGTGTTTTACTGTCTGCAGGCATCGCTGTCTTCAAGGTCTGTGTGCGCACAGCTGGTGTCCGCCTGGCCCGCCGGGGTGTTTGTGAGCTCTCTGCGGATCTGCTGTAATTATAAACCCCATGAAGGGCCAGGAATGGAGCCCAGCCTTCTTATTGGTCATCATGCCCCAAAATAGAGACTGCGAAAGGAACTTACAAAGAGTCCTTCAGTATTTAGCACTTACAGAAGCAATTATATTGATTTTTAAAAAATTATATTTGTAGCCTCTGTGGTTTAAACTCTGGGTCAAACACTTCCAGATTGTTCAGGTTGGCTGGCTCACTTCTGGCCCCCTCATCTCTAATTGCTCACTGACTGTCCTGGAAATACCCTCTTCCTAGTCTCTTGCTGTTGCTATAGTGGGCTTTGGCAGGCTCCCTCTCGGCCAGGTGTTTTCCCCAGCAGTTGCCATGGCAGCAACCTACAACAGAGGTTCTGAGGGGCTTGGAATTGACAGGCCGGAGGTGGGGCCTGAGTTCCCTTCTCCAGCCCAAGATTTGCTGATCCATCTGTCATCCTCAGAGAGAGAGCACGAAGTCCAGGATTACACTTCCTGAGAAGATGACAGGCTCCAGGCCAGACACACAGACGTAAACTTGGAATTGGTTATTGGATCACTGGGCCCAACATGGGAAACTTAGATGAGTGAGAAGGTACAGAGCACAGGGATCCAACAGCAGCTCAGAGCTCAGAACTTCTTGGTCAATTTTGCAAAGGAAAAGGAAAAGAAACCTCCCACCCACCTGCCGGGCTTTCAAGGGAAGATTCTCTTCAACTCCACCCCTCTCTTCCATTCAAAGTTATTTAGCAGGTTTTTCTCCCTTGGGCCCTGCCTAAGATCCTCAAATCCCCACTTTAGTATCCTCTTGAGGTTAAATCATTAAGGTTCATTTATGCAAATACTGAACAGGAGAAGCCAGCCCATTGCCTAAACTCATCCGCCATATTGGTTACCTAGGCATTTACTGTCAGAGTGCCCAAGGGACGGGAAACACAAGAGGTAAGCTTTTTTTTTTTCATTAATGGTTAAATATATATATATATATAGTGTCTGTGTGTATATATGTATATATGTGTATATCTATGCACACACGTATATGTATACACACACTATATATACATGTATGTGTATATGTATGTATATGTGTACATCTATACACACACTTATATGTACACACACATATATATATACATGTATGTATATGTGTATATATGTATATATGTGTGTGTTTGTATAATAAAATTTACCATTTTAACCATTTTCCAGTGTACAGTTCAGTGGCGCTAAGCACATTCACAGTGTTGTGCAACCATCACCACTACCCATTTCCAGAAATTTTTCATCAACTCAAACAGAAACTCTGTACCCATTAAACGATAATTTCCCATTCCCCACTCCCCCCAACCCCTGGTAAGCTCTAATCTACTTTCTCTCTCTATGAATTTGCCTATTCTAGGTACCAACAGATAAGTTTTTAGAAATAACTTTGTTGTTTCTGTGAAAATAATACATGCTTTTAATACACGCCCAAGGAACACATAAATGTACAAAGGAAAATTGTATCATAACGTACCGTTGTCAACATTTGATGAACATCTTCTCCGCCATCTTTGTGTGCGTATAGACTTACAGAACCATAGGGGTCAGATAAATTTGACAAAGATGAGATTATTTAATACATGGGTGTCTTAAGTTAAACATTCAACTTTTCTTGAATTTAACAGGAAAAAAAAAAAGTAATCGAAGGTATTGCCAAACTTTAGACAAGTGATTCTTCACAACAAAAATATTAACTCTGATAAACGTCCTCTTCATTAGTGAGAACAGTGAATACGTTGGACTCTTATGATTTGTTGATCGTGTTTCTCAACTTTGGCTGCAGCGAGAGAAACCCTGTGCTGAGTGCCGGGCGGGCGTCTTCCTCTGCCTCCTGGCTTCCCCTCATCCTCAGCAATAAAGCTTCTTGTTAGTTGGATTATCACTTTTACCTCATCCAGGTGATGGCATTTGCATTCAGAACAGGCAAATTCTGCGGGTGAGAAGAAGGGAAGGCAAGGGGACCCGGGGGGCCTGAGGTTGAGGCGGATGGCTTCACTCCATGGGGCCATACGCTTGGACCCTTCATCATCAGAGCTGAATAATGGTGCTGATGAGGGCAGGCAACTTTTCTGAGAGCTGACCATGGGCCAAGCCTTACGCTGATCAACCACCTTCCATGTATTAAGTTCCTCAGTCTTTACATCCAACCTAAGATCAATGCAATTGGCTAGATACTTTTGTTATTATTTTTGCTGTATGGATAAGGAGTGGAGGCTTGGGGGAGGAACTTGCCCAGGTCACAGAGCTGTAAGACTTGGGAGCCCAGGCAGTCTGACTGTAGAGCTCACACTCTGTGTTCTCTCCACCAACTCTGTGAGGGAACAGCCATTGGACCTACAACTTCAACAAGAGGGCTCTTCCTAGTAGGGAACCGGAAGGTGAGAGAGATGGAAGAGGGGCCAGTCAACCCTTTATACGGACACGATGTGTCCCCATGATTTATCTACTTGCTCTTCTCTATCATATGGAGAAGTCCATCACGTCGTGACTCCTCCAGGGACACATCTCGGGAGTCAATTCTGGGGCCAAACTCTATTCTGCTCCCTCCTCTGCTCTGAATGATGCTCCCTGGTCAACTTTAGTCGGGGGAGGGACTTCCCTCGTGGTCCAGTGGTTAAAACTTCACCTTCTAATGCAGGGGATGTGGGTTCGATCCCTGGCCAGGGAGCTAAGATCCCACATGCCTCACGGACAAAAATCCAAAATATAAAACAGAAGCAATATGGTAACAAATTCAATAAAGACTTAAACGAATTTTTTTTAGGGCAGGGAGAGGGCTCCCTTTAAAAACAGAAGAACCCCTTTTGAATCAACATCTTCTGTTAAGTGCCATATAAAGAAAATTCAAGGGTTTTGTATTAGTTTCTTGAGGCTGCTGGTAACAAATTACCTCAAACTGAGTGGCTGAAGAAAATAGAAATGTATTCTCTCAGAGTACTGGAGGCCAGAGTCCAAAATCTAGGTATCTTCAGGCTGGGCTCCACTGAAGGCTATAGGAAAGGATACTTTGCATTGTGCATCTTCTGGAGCGGCTGGTGATCCTTGATGTCCCCTGGTTCATAGATGCATCACTCCAACCTCTGCCTTTATCTTCACGTGGTCCTCTCCTCTCTTTTTCTTAAATTTTTTATTTTAATTTTAATTAATTAATTTTTTTTTTGCCCGTGCCACTCAGCTCGCGAGACCTTAGCTCCCCGACCAGGGATCGAACCTGTACCCCTGCGGTGGAAGCACGGAGCCCTAACCATTGGACCGCCAGGGAAGTCCTTGAAAAAATATTTTTAGAAAATTAACTGAGGTCTGGTCTAAAGGTACATTAATGGTCTGAGGCTTGAGGTCTCCAGGTCCCCGGAAAGCTTATGCCAGTGGACAGATTGTGGTTTTACTTCGTCCAAGAGACCCTTGCCCACAGATCCTCTGCCATACTAATCCCTAAAATTCTCCTTTTCTTTCCTTTCTAGTCCATCTCATACCAAATTTGAAGAGGCTTAAAATGGATCCTTTTTTGGTACCAAAGAGCTTCTCTAGGACGAAGCCTTTTTCATCATCCTGTCTGACTCAGAGCCCACCCCTCCTTGAATCCTTCCCTACTCATCCCAAAACTCAAGCCTTCCTCTGAAATCCCAAAGGCTTTATTGCTATGCTGTCCACCAGCACTTAGCACACACCTCACCGCTGATGCTGGAAGACAGATGATGCAATGTCTTGTCTCCCTGTATCTCCCATCTGGATGTGAGCATGACGGGGTGTGAGGTCAGTGCCGCTTGAATGACATCTGAAGCCCCCGGTGTTCCTGGAATCCCCCAGATCAACAGGAAGACACTCCTCAGAATTCAACAGCTTCAGAAATTTAATTCATTTCAGAATAGCTGTCTTCCATTGATTCTTATTTCCTCAAAACTGGTTGTAGAAATCCCTAACTTTTCTCTTTTTTAAATAGCCCACTGTTTGTCTTATTACTTGGACCCCATCCTTGTTTTCAGAAAAAAATGTAAAGCCTCACATGCTGAGATTTGACACCTCTTTATCTGTGACTAATGTTGTAGTCAGAGAATCAGTGTGATAGGCACTACCAGTCATGCATTGCTTCTTCTCAGCTCCTTTCTGCTGGGAACGGAAGCAGAATTCTTCCACAACCCCCATGCTTGATGCTCCCAGCACCCAGCGTTAGTCATCACCAAGTGCATGACCCTTCCTTGGCGGTCCCTGCCAACAGCTCACACTGGACCAACCCAGGTCAGGCACTGCTCACCTGCTTTTACATGGAATTTTTTAAAAATTGAGATATAATTGACATAAAACTGTATTCCTTTCAGTTGTACAACATGATTCAATATATGTATATACTGTGAAATGATCACCACATAAGTCTAGTTAACATCCCTCACTATACATAGTTACAAACTTCTTTTTCCTTGGGATGAGAACTTTTAGGATCTACTCTCTCAGCAACTTTCAAATATACGGTATTATTAGCTATACTCACCATGCTGTACATTATATCCTCAGGGCTGACTTATTTTATAACTGGAAGTCTGTCCCTTTTGACCCCCTTCACCCATTTCGCCCATGCCCCCCTACCCACTGCCTCTGGCAGCCACAGATCTGTTCCTATATCTAGGAATTCAGGAGGGTTTTTTTGTTTTTGGTATTTGGTTTTGGGGTTTTTTAGATTCAACATGTAAGTGAGACTATATGGATTTTGTCTTTCTCTGTCTGACTTATTCACTTCGTGTAATGCCCTCAAGGTCCATTCATTTTGTCACAAATAGCAGGGTTCCCTTCTTTTTATGGCTGAATAATACTCATATATATATAGTATATATATATATAATATATATATAATATATTTTTACTATAAAGTATATATTATATATATAATATATATATTATATCTATAAAGTATATACTTTACATATATATTATATATATATATATATATATATATAAAATTTTCTTTAGCCACTCATTTACCAATGGACATTTAGGTTGTTTCCACATCTTGGCTATTGTAAATAAAGCAGCAACAAATGGTGATGCAGATATATTTTTGAGTTAGTGTTTTAGGGGGTGTTTTTGGATAAATACCCGGAAGAGGAATTGTTGGATCATATAGTAGTTCTATTTTTAGTTTTTTGAGGAACCTCCGTATCGTTTCCGTGCTGGCTGCACCAGTTTACGTTCCCACCAACAGTGCACAAGGGTTCCCTTTTCTCCACATTCTCACGAGCATTTCTCTCTTACCTTTTTATAGTAGCCATTCTAACAGGGGTGAGGTGATACCATTGTGGTTTTGATTTGCATTTCTCTGATGATTAGTAACGTTGAGCACCTTTTTATGTACCTGTTGACCATCTGCGTGTCTTTTTTGGAAAAATATCTATTCAGACCCTCTGCCCATTTTTAAAATTATTTATTTATTTATTTATTTATTTATTTTTTTGCGGTACGCGGGCCTCTCACTGTTGTGGCCTCTCCCACTGCTGACCAGAGGCTCTGGACGCACAAGCTCAGCGGCCATGGCTCACGGGCCTAGCCGCTTCGCGGCATGTGGGATCTTCCCGGACCGGGGCACAAACCCGTGTCCGCTGCATCAGCAGGCGGACTCTCAACCACTCTGCCACCAGGGAGTCTCCCTCTGCCCATTTAAAAAATTGGATTGTTTGGTTTTTTGCTACTAAGTTGTATATGTTCATCATATATTTTGGATACTAACCCCTTATCAGATATATGATTTGCAAATATTTTCTCCCATCAATAGGTTGCCTTTTCATTTTGTTGACAGTTTCTTTTGCTGTGCAGAAGCTTTTTAGTCTGATATAGTCCCAGTTGTTTATTTTTCTTTTGTTGTCTTTGCTTTTGGTGTCAAATCCAAAAAATCCATCACCAAGATTGATGTCGAGTAGCTTACCATCTATGTTGCTTTGGCATGAATTTAATCCTCTCAACAGGGCAATGTACTGAGTTGTATTATTGTCTCCATTTTAAAATGAGAACACTGTGGTCCTGAGAATTTAAGTCACCTGCCCAAGGCCACAGAGTTGGACCAGGACACCTGGCCTTGGAGTCTGTGCATCTGACCACTGATGGCACTGCTGCTTGGCCCCTGACCACTGTGTCAACCTGCTGTGTCGTGAACCTAGCCCCCTAAGGTCACACTGCGCCGTTTGAAAGAGCTAGTGGCACCTCAACGACATTCATCTGAGACGTTGTGATGTGGAGCGTAAAATACAACATATCTCAGTTAGTATGACTAGAATCCCATGGGTTAGGATGCAGGCACTGTTTTTAATCCCTATTCTACTCATGAGGAGATTGTAGGTTTGAGTGACTTGATTTGCACAAGGTTGCCCAAGTGGACACAAGATTTTGGGGTAGGTGATGGACACAAGATTTGGACCCAGCTCTCCTATCCCTAAATTGACTGTTCCCAGGAACATAGTTTCCCACAAATGCTGGGGCAGTGCCTGCTTGGTCTGCTTTGATCACCCTGACAAAGCTCACTTCTCCCAAAACATCTTTTGTTGCCCTCGTCTGAAATCCCTTCTCCCAGCCTGTGTCCTCCACCTGGCAGGGCTGGAGGACATCCTCCCATAAAGGCAGGGCTCACTCTTTATTCCCAGTACCTGGCCTGCAAGGTGCTCACCAAGTGCATGTTGAAAGAATGGGCGCATTTGTTTTGGGTAAAGAGCTTTTCCCAGAAAATCCCAGTTAATATGCAAATGTGTTGCCTGGCAGATCCACCTAGAATTTATTGGTTTCCTTCCAGGGGTTTTGAAGGATGACTTGATAGGATTAAAGGATAAAGGGAGGGGCTTCCTTGGTGGCGCAGTGGTTGAGAGTCCGCCTGCCGATGCAGGGGACACAGGTTCGTGCCCCGGTCTGGGAAGATCCCACATGGCGCGGAGCGGCTGGGCCCGTGAGCCATGGCCACTGCACCTGCGCGTCCGGAGCCTGTGCTCCGCAACGGGAGAGGCCACAACAGTGAGAGGCCCGCGTACCGCAAAAAAAAAAGGGGAAGACCTTGAGTTTAGGGAAATGACCAAGGAAGAGAGGTGGGCCCTGGTTAATTCAGGTATAGGACAGGAACCATGAATTCTGTGGAGGAGGGAAGAGGAAGTGGTCCTGTTCCAGGGGTGGAATAGGCCCCAACCTCTTCAATGTCGCCCTGGGCTGGCTGGTCCTCAGGACCCTGTGAGTCTGATTACCTCCACAGACAATGGATGGGGCCCACTGGCGGTTTTTCCCAGTTCCAGAAAAGGGTTCAGTTTTCCCCAAAAGGGTCCTGGGAACAAGCTCAGTTACAAGCCCACTTGTCCTCTCAGATTGCCAAAAGTCTCTCTTCCGGGACTTCCCTGGTGGTCCAGGGGGTAAGACTCCGCACTCCCAATGCAGGAGGCCCGGATTTGATCCCTGGTCAGGGAACTAGATCCCGCAGGCATGCCGCAACTAAGAGTCCACGTGCCACAACTAAAAGATCCCGCACGCTGCAACGAAGACTCCGCAACTGAGACCCGGCGCAGCCAAAATAAATAAATAAATAAATAAATCTGAAAAGACATCTATTAAAAAAAAAGTCTGTCTTCCTCTCATAGAACAGCTAATCATGAGAGGAGAGGCAGCATCCAGCATCATGGGACCCAATTCTCACCCCCTCCCCAAGTTCATCAAGGAGCTCTGCCCACCCCATCTTCAGGCAAATTTTCTCCCCCACGCATGGAGATTGGATCACCCTCTACTACTGGTTCTGTGGATGTCTTTCACTGTCAATTCACATAGATCTGCTCTGATCTTTCAAAAATAGTTTCACTGTATTTCATCACATGACATACCAGACATACCACAATATACTAAATCAGTCTCCCACTCATGCCCGTAGTGCTATGATGAACATTTCTGCATACAGAACGGCCTTGTTTTTAAAAGAGATTCCGTGAACGACTGTGATTTCTTACCATGGCTTTTACTGAGTCTTAGAAACCCAGCTTGGAGCTGTCCTCCAAGCCATGCCAGGCAGCGGATGAATCATTTCAACAGTGTTGCTGAGGAACATCAGTGAGAATCTGGACTCCACAGAGTGTCTCCTCTGGCCCGCCTCACGCCTCTCCTTCTGGGCAATGGAGGCACCCCTGAATCATTTTCTGTAATGCCAAACGAAATCCCCAGATAAGACAGACACCTTCATGCCTCACAGAAGGTGCTCCCCGACTCCCACGGAGATAAAGGGATGAGTGCTTTCTTAATCAGAGTTCACGGTTGTCCAAGGCCCTTGAGTCCTGCTAAAAAAACCTCTCTGGGCTCGTTGCTGCTGCTTCCACAGCCAGACTCAGCACTTCCTAGAAAATCGTCATTCCATTTACTCTTTATTCTTGGGACGGATTATTATGTCCCATAAACTCTCGTAGCATTAAAGGTAGTTTTTCAGTAAATCTCATGAGACGTCTACATGAAGCGGGAAAGATGTTCTTTATTTTATGTTTTCTATTTCTGTGCGGAGACTAAGAATCCATAGCTCCATTTTCATTTAGTGATAAAAGCCAGCAATAGACAATTCCAGCGAACCCCATGCTGCTTTACAATCCTTAGCATTAACTTGCTAAAAAGTCAGTGTAGTGGTGGGGATCCCCAGAGACAGGAGAGCCGTTTGCTCATCACACATTGAAGTGTACACGTTTCTCATACTTGTCATTTACAGTCTTGATTTTTGCCACTTCCGTGAACCCCTTGCAACATTAGTTCCTACTATTTTTTTTTTTTTTTAATTTTTTTGCCTTACTGCGTGGCTTATGGGATCTTAGTTCCCCGACCAGGGATCGAATCCGGGACCCCTGCAGTGGAAGCGTGGAGTCCTAACCACTGGCCCGCCAGGGAATTCCCCTTACCTTACTATTTTTAATGACTTTTTAAAACATAGCTTCATCCGAATTAGTATCTTAAATAATAGATTTGGTGTGCTGGTTGTATTTTTTCTAAAGTATATTAAAATTAAAAAAATTGAATATCAGCTAAAATGCTCTGGAGTCCTAAACAGTGGCATACTTTGATGAACACTGGGCTGATGGGGTCCCAAATTCCAGTGTCTTCTAAGGTTAACAAAGGCTCGGGAATTCCCTGGCGGTCCAGTGGTTAGGACTCTGCGCTTTCATTGCTGGGGCCCGGGTTTGATCCCTGGTTGGGGAACTAAGATCTTGCAAGCCAGGGGGCCAAAATAATAATAATAATAATAAGGTTAACAGAGGCTGAATACCATTCAGACATCGAAGCACTGCAGTGTCTATTTGCATTTTTATGCATTTTATGTGCCACAGATCTAGAAATTGAGGGTTGGGAAAGATGGAGAGATGACCTACTTTTGACAGGCAGGGCAGCTAATTGGAAAAGGTGTGAGCTTTGGAGTCACTCCTAGTTACAAATCTTGGTGGCATTAGACAAAGTTCTTCATATGTAAAGAGGGCATATTAAAAGCCACTTTATAAAGTGGGGCAAAGATGAAATGAGATAATAAACACAAAGTGCCTGGTTGAGGGGAGGTAGCCATGCCCAATGGCGGCCAGTGTGACCTGCAGTGCAAGTCCAGATGTGGTAATCACCCAGGGTATGGTGGTTTTAATACTGTAATAGCAATAATTATCCAACTTCTTGCTCCCAAAAGGAAAAATATTACAGCTTTTCTAGTCCCAAGTACAAGAGTTCACTGCCGAGTTTGGAAAGCAGAAACAGAGGGGAGCAGAAGGGCTCGGGACATTGAGGCCTGACCTGAGCCCACCGTGGGATCTTGGGCCAATGACTTAACCTCTAGGGATCCTCAACTTCTCCAGCTGTACAATGGGGATAACAATATCTGTCCACAGACCTGCTGGAAGGAGCAAACACGACACATGGGAAAGTGCCCCAGGCACGCGGTAGGTCCTTTGAGCTGTGTGCCAGGCCTAGCCAGCATCTGAGTGTTATTAAGCGGGGACATTTTCTTTCCTTGACTTCAGGGATTAGGGGCACAGTGAGGAAGTTGTGATGCTAACAAAATTTTTTCTTAGAATTAAAAAAGAAAATTTATTCATTTATTTTGGCTGCGCTGGGTCTTAGTTGCGGCAGGTGGGATCTTCGTTGCAGCATGCGGATTCGTAGTTGCGACATGCATGCAGGATCTAGTTCCCTGACCAGGGATCGAACCCAGGCCCCCTGCATGGGGGGTTTGGAACCCTACCCACTAGACCAACAGGGAAGTCCCGATAAACAACATTTCTAGCTGGCAGTAGCAGGGGACCGTGGTAACCATATGAGATGGCCATTCTAGGTTCATGAACACTGGTGGAGTGTGACAAAACTTCAGACTCTTTTAAGCTGATGTAAGTTTAGGTGCAGTGATATTTATTGTCTCTTCGAACAGGGGGGTGGAAGAAGCAAAGAACATTCAGGAAAACCAGCGTGGGTATCAGGCATCCCCCTTGCCCGCCGCTGTTATATTTTGCTCCTCTGTGCTGGTCCTCTGTCGTCCTTAACACCCTCCTCGTGGTGTGAGGTCTGCCTTCCCTGACCCACGTGGGCGTGGTGGTACCGGGTGAGGGTATGCAAGGGCTCCACATCAGCTGAGCAACCACAGCTCTCACAGAAGATGCGCTCAGAGGTGGTGCTGAGAAAACAATTCTGCTTCCTGCAGAGACTTCAAAAGCCCACACCCTGTCTACCGCTGCACATTTTTGCAGCTGAAGGAGAAACTGTTGGAAACAGGAGTTTCCCTGATGTCACTGGGATGAGGCCGACTGTGTTCTCCCGGAGACATCAGGGAGTTGGCTCAGGAAGGGCTGGGTGGGAAGTGATGCAACACTGGACAGAGGCTCTGGGCTCTTTGAAAAGGGAGGTCAGGTGGGGCCCCGGGTTCTGGGTTGACTGCCTTTCACCTGCACTTAATGGCAATGGAAAGTTCTAGTCCTAAGAATAGAGGGTATGGGGAGCAGAGATTCAGAGAAAGGGATGAGCAGGGCAGGGAGAACTGTGAGAGGGCCTCTGAAATCTTCCTCTCTCCCCTCATCCTACCCTTCTCCATCCCCAAAGAAGAAAACCTTTGTCCTATTTACTCAGCTTGGTGCTTTCAATTCCCAATTTTATTCAGTTCTTCTAGGGTATGTTATCATCCCAAGGGAAATCCTTTAAAGATGCTTGGAACACTGAAAGGAACCAGAGCTCCTTGGAAAAATAGCTGATTTCTGATTAGGGCAGGAAATGTCCAAGATGAGCCTCCACGATTGTGCCAGAAAGCAGGGAAGCTATCACAAGCTGGCCCGGGAGCCAGATGGAGAGTTCTACTGGCCAAAGATGGGAAATTTTTAGCATCAAAAAGAATAATGACTACAATGTATTGAAAGCTGGAAAACACAGAAAACTCAAAGTTCATAATGATTAAAAAAAAAAAAAGACTCCTTATTGGTCACTATTAGAGGTTGTTTGGGTACCAACTCAACTCTCTGAAAACTGATAGAAATAAGAATATCCCACCTTTCCTGCATGAACTGTATCTCAGAGTAGCCAATGAGCTGGTACGGTAAAGTTCATCTTTACGACAAAATTCTCCCTAATAATAAGGAATAATAGAATTAGAAAATCATGACTTTTGCAACCCCTAATAAGATAATGGATTTAGAAATGATCATCAATGGATGCTAAAACTATCTAGTGAAAGGTTGACAGGGAATTTTAAAATAGGTAATCTGTGACAACACCTACAAAGTAAACAAGGTTCATAGCTGAATTTGGTTGTTATATCTGTCTTCAGAAAAGTATGAATAACTAGTTATAATAAGATATTTTTGAAACAATCTGGGAAATTTGAATAGTGGGACTGAGTATCAGATCATATTAAGGGTTTATTGTTTATTTTGTTAAAGGTGATAATGGCATTATGGTTATGTTTTTTAAAATATGCTTATCTGTTAAGGGCACATACCCAAGTTTTTGTGGGTAAAATCATATGTCCTCTGGTATTTCCTTTAAAAATGCTCAGAGCAAAAACGTGTGGGGGAAGGATGAAACCAGATTGACAAAAATGTTGATTATTGTGAAACTAGATGATGGGGATATAGGAGTTCATCATATTCTTCTCTCTGCTTTTAGTATGTTGAAGAGTTCTAGAATTTAATTATAACTAACTAATATTTATTTATAAATATATACAATACGATATTTAATAATACATTTGAAATATATGATATATTTTCTATAATAAAAATCATAATGATTTTTTAATGTTTCAGAAGCTATTTTTATTTTCAATGCCAGGGAAAGGCAACATGTGGATGGGTTTATCAGGTGAAGGTGCATGACATCTTAGAAGGCAGAGTCCAAAGAAAATGGGAAAGAAGTCTGGCAAGATGCACACCCACCCCTGTGGGTACCAGGTTGTTCCTGGGTTTCCTGTGAAGAGTGCAGCTGGACCAGGGCCAGCTCAAAGGCACCAGATTCCTAAGGTGGGAAGGAGGGTTGGTAGGACCTGTAACCATCTAAGAAGGCCTGAGGCCAGCTAGGGGCTCTGCCTGGGACCCGCCAGCTCAGCATTCAGACCGATCTCACTGGTGGGCCCCAGGGTCTGGATTCTGGGCTGTTATTGGTATATCTGGAGGTACTAGGCCCTAAGTTCATGAAATAGAATGAATAATCACAATTTCAGTTTGTTCATTTACGACGAGCTGAACCATCAAGGATCAGATATCCATGGCCACTGAAGAGCATGTTATGGGGAACCAACACCCAGTGGGGGAAGATGGCGGTGGCTGGTTTCATCGGGCTGGGATACTTTCCGATACGTCTGTCTCCACCAGAGGGAAAGCTGCCCCAACAGCTGCCCAGGACTTCCTTTCTGGTATTAAGACAACAGGGCCAGAAACATAGACATGTGTGCCCCTGATTTCACCTGTTGTAGGAGTCCCCTCCTGGCCACCTAACACTCTTCCTTTCTCCATATCTTTAATCAGGTCATGGTTGAGCCATTCCATCTCCTTAGAGGAACTTTGCCTTGTTATTTTATTTTATATCAGGTCTGAGAGGGCAAACCCATTTCCCCTTCCTGAGTTCTATTAGGATTACTTATGTTGCCCCTTCCGGGTCTAGACAAGGATGGTACTAAAAATTAACTTTACCCATGATTTCTGTAGCCTAACAGTAAAGAATATGGGTTCTGAGCTGCACAGAGACTGCGCTAGCACCCCTACCTCAGATGTCAACCAATTGTGTGACCTTGAGCAAACAGCCCCTCTAAGACTTGGTTTCTTAAAAATGCAACACCCTCGACATTACTGTGAAAAATGGATTAAATAGAGCATCTGGTAAAGTGGCTGCCACCTAGTAGGTACTTGATAAATGATAGCTGTAATTGTTGTACTATAATTATGACTGCAGTTTAGAGTCGACCCTGACATTAGTTTTGTTCACAGGGGCTAAACTGAGTGCCCAAACTAGGAAGCTTAGACATGCTTCCACACTCCAAATGCAAACCTGGGGTGTTTCTCAATGGAATTAAAAGTGGGACCGAGCCGTGGAATACAGGCTAATCCCATAAACAAGGTATATTTGACATGTCCACTCTGCTTGTTTCTCTGATCTAGCAACTCCAGAGTGCTGAAGGTGAGGTGGGGGGGACACGGAGAGGGCTAACCTTGACCACGGTGGTCACTCGCTACGCTTGGAGTTAGCTTGTAGGCTCACACCTCTTCTGGTTCCCCAGCAACTTGCATCCCTACCTGTCCTAAGACCCCACCATGCAGCTGTCTCCTGCCCCAGTAGCCTCCTTGGCAGGATGGTATTAATGACTGATAACGCTTAGTAGATCACCCTCGAAGGGACATGTGCTTTTGAGCTCAGCATAAAGCCCTCACTTAGCTCAAAATAGCAAACGTGTAACAATTTGTGTCAGAATCCCCAAGTGCCTGGCACCTAGTAGGTGCTCAGTAAATATTTGTTAAGTGATTAACGGAGGGAATTTCAGGCACTGTAGTGAATGGCTGAGGGGCATAACATGCTTTAGGCCTGGGGACTTTCCTGGGACCATTCCAATCACTCTACAGAGGGTGGTTTCCTGTTCCAGTTACTCAGAAGGGCACCAGACCAGTATTTCTTTAAGGCTTGAGGCAGATTCCAGCCTGAGCTGTAGGAGATTTCCTGCTTCACAGCGCTTTAGATCCATTAAAGCTGCTTTGGTGGATGGGTTCCCAGTGGGAGTGATAGAAAGCTCACCATTTAAGTCATTTAGGCTTTGGCTGCCCAGGCCTGAAAAAAATGCCCTTGGGACTGATCCTGAAATGCCTGAGGGTAAGTTAAATGGCTTAATAGATCCTGGCAGCTTCAGAAAGGACTAATGGTCCCGCATTAATTGGGTACATACAGTGAAGATGAATCTCTGAAAAGGTATTTCAGATTTGCCTGTTCAGCTCTCACTGGCTTCAGAGCATCGCATCAGTCGACCCCCAAACTGATGCTGATTCTTAACGAAGTATGAATGCTTGATATTTGCATCGACTTCCATATTCCTCATCCCCTTGCTCGTCCCCTCTGCAAACGTGGAGTGAATACCTACACATGCCAGGCCTTGAGCCAGGGCCTAGAGATAGATGACGTCACTATCCCTGTCCCCCATGAACCTGGATTCTAGAAGGCAGAGGATGAGGACGAGAAACAAGGAGACGAGTGCCTTGTTAGGGGCAGATCCGAGAAAGGCGCAAAGGAAGGAGGCGTGGTCCTGCCTGGGGTGGCAGGTGGCAGCGACGTTACCGGTTGCTTGGGGACTGGAGGAACGTTCCAGGCCTCTGAGGTGGGCAGGCGGGAGACGCGTCCTGGGAGGGATGGGGCAGCGCGCCCACAGAGCCTGAGCGCTTGACTCACTAGGGCTTGGGATTTGCAGGGGGCACACACGAGCGGAGGGAGGACTGCGGAGGAGGCTCTGCTGGGACTGAGTCCCTGGAGGACTGGGACCCAGACGTGCCCAGCGCAGCTTTGCGCAGTGAAAAAGACGCAGACCAGAGTACGCAGAAAGCACGCGGGAGGGGGCGACAGGAGAAGCGAGGAAACCCCTTTGAAGGGTCAAGGATGCGAAGCACGGTTTAAACTCTTGCCGCTCTCTCTGTGTGTCTGCTCACTTAAAACCTCGCTGAGCTCCTTCCTCAAGTTGAAGAACAAATGATATCTAAAAGCGCGTATCTCAGACGCTTTGGTTGTAAGCGACCGAACGCCAACTTGAACGGGCTCAGGCAAAAGAAGAATCCATAGGAAATCTCATGTTTCCGGGGAATCCTCTGGGCGGCGGAAATGCTTGCTGCTGGGAGGCTGCCTCCCCATCTCACTCATTTCTGCTCCCATTTCTCCACGTGGCACCGAAGCATGGCCAGCTGCTACCGCCACATCGGCTCTCAGCGCTTCCCCACCGGAAATGCCTGCAGCTCTGCTTTTAGTTCCACTTGGACAAACCCTGGAACTTTTGGCCAGGCTGGTGCAGGGTACTATTCCACTGAGGAACAAGGGATGAGATACTGGAAAACAGTGGTAGCTCCCATTCAAAACTCAGGGTTGTAGCTTGAGAAGGAGCATTTCGTAAAAGTATGGGTGCAAGGGGGTACAATTCCTAGAAAAAGAGGAGAGATGCTGGGCAGAAAAACCATTAGGGCAGCATTACAAAAATACTTTGTAGATAGAAGACACCATGCAAGTAGAAGGCATTGTTCACACTCTGAGAGCGGGACTTCTTTGGATTCATCTCTAGTTTCATTGTTTAGAATAGGTACTGACACATAATAAGGACTTCGTAAAAAATGGTATGGAGTTATTAATAGATACCAGCTATTGAGTTAGGAGAATTAGCAGATAGCATAGATGCAGGGGAGTCAAACTTCATCAGGGATTAGGTCTAAAGTATACATGTACTGTGGAAATGACATGTAATCAATATAACCCTCCCCCCTCCCCCACCAAGGGAGACACCATATTGAAAAACCACAGACCATCTCTCAGTAAGTTTAACAGAATTGTTTGCCCTCCAACTTGGAACAGATCACTGTTTCCTTTGGTTAAACACCAGATGGTTTTTATTTAAGAGTGAAGAGTTTTATGAAAAAACTACATGAACCTCAGAGTCCCATTCAGCATATGGTGAAATGCTCAGGACGGGACAGCAGGTTCCCTTCTTCCATCTCCTGCTCTCTCTGGATGTGGACTCACTGAATGCAGTGGCAGGTGGCATTGCTTGCCTTATGTCATTGTTATTTTTATTATTCTCAGTGTTACTGAGAATTGCTGAACAAATGTAGTTAGAATTATGGAAATCAAATAAGTGTTTAAGTGTCCTATTCTCTCATTTATTTATTTGTATACGGTCTGGTGTTCATCTACTAGAATGTGTATTCAATGAGTTTGAAAACCTGTCTGCCCTGTTCACTACAGACTCTCCAGCAGCGTTTGGCACAGAGTAGGACCTCAGTAAGTACGTGTTGAAGGAACGCTCCTATTGCACGAGGCGCCATGCTTGGTACTGAAGAGGTAGGGGTCGGGGAGATAAAAAGACCAGTGAAACTAGCCCTTCCTTCGGGGCATAGTCAATCTAATAAAGGAGATAAGCTATGAAGTGCCTGAAAAGACAATAGTACCAAGCAGGAAGTGTTCAATGTCAATGAATAATAGAAGGAAAAGTTCTGGGGAACTCTTAGAGGAAGTAGGACCTATCTCTAGGGACCACCTTCCTGCTTTTCTTCTCAACTCCATCCTGTTTGCTTCTCTATTCACCCAGAGAGGTCTCAGCTTCCTGCAGCCTGGAGCAAGTTCAAGCCCAAGGATTTACTTCAAACATATTCTGGTGCCTGGAGCCAGCTTCCTGGGGACCCCTCTGGTCCAAGATGTGCCTAGAGCGGGGAGAAATTCTCACACTGGCTGGCAATCAGTTAATATCAAATATCAGATTTCTCTTATCTGAGTTTGGAGAAATCTGACATTGTAATGACTGGCTGTGACAATGAGGTCTTGATTTGGTGACCTCCTGGGGAAGAGGGTCTTACTTTCCTTCCCCACGATGGCACACCCCTGCTTTGTAGGGTAGGACCTTGGGCTGTCCGACTGCCCATGTGAGTTTGCAACCCCTAATTCCAGAGCAGAGCTGCTGGGGGCAGCGCCACCTCTGTCCTCACAAATCTGTCCGTCTGCCAACAGACTCCCCCTTCTGCTTTCATGGGCAAGACAGTCTGACCTGCTCTGGTCTGGGAAGAGTTTCTCTGCTGGCGCCTTTAGACTCATGTCCTGATGGGGACCAAGTACCTGGGATCTCGGGTGCAGTGAACACCGAGGCAGCCAGGTGTTCACCGTACAGGAGGAGGCTACCTGCTTTACCTGAGGGCCAGGTCACTTATAGCCCACGTAGAATGCAAAATTTATTTTATTTAATTGCAGAAAAAGTAGAAAGTTTGTATATGTGACCACTGTACACAGGAGAGTTTTTAAATTCTCTCTCTCTCTCTCTCTCTTCGTATATAAATATACAAATACAAAAATAGGATATTATCATTTTGTAACCTGCTTTTTTAACTTTTACCGTATCATGAAATCTTTCAATGTTAAGAAATACAGATTTGTCACATTATTTTTAACAGCTACATAATATTGTGCCATAATTTATTTAATAGCATCCTATCATTGGGTATTTCATTGTTTGCCATTTTTTTGCTGTTATTATAGGCAACGCTGTAGTAAAACCTTTCTGTATTGAATATGTAATATCACACTCTTTTTTTTTTTTTTTGACATTGCTCTTTTTTTTTTTTTTTTTTTTTTTTGCGGTATGCGGGCCTCTCACTATTGTGGCCTCTCCCGTTGCGGAGCACAGGCTCCGGATGCGCGGGCTCAGCGGCCATGGCTCACGGACCCAGCCGCTCCGGGGCATGTGGGATCTTCCCAGACCGGGGCACGAACCCGCGTCCCCTGCATCGGCAGACAGACTCTCAACCACTGCGCCACCAGGGAAGCCCGACATTGCTCCTTTTTAAAAAAATATTTATTTATTTATTTGGCTGCAATGGGTCTTAGTTGCGGCACGCAGGATCTTCCTTCCAGCACGTAGTCTCTCTAGTTGTGGCACGCGGGCTCTAGAGCACGTGAGCTTAGTTGCCCCGCGGTGTGTGGGATCTTATTTCCCCCACCAGGGGTCAAACCCACATCCCCTGCATTGGAAGGCGGATTCTTAACCATTTGACCACGAGGGAAGTCCATCACACTCTTTTTTGATAATTTCCTTAAGAAAAGTTTGCAGAAGTAAGATTATAGAATTAAAGGGTATGCACACTTTAATGTTGGATCAGTTTACATCCGGCTGGGGATGGGTGAGAGGGTCACTAGTGGGACACATAGTTTCTGTCTCTACTGCTCTGAGCTCTTGTGTCTTGTATTAATTTTCATTTTTTTACTTCTAGTGAGTTTGGCCATTTTTTCATATGATGAATGTCTCTTTAAATCTCTTCTTTTGGGGATTGCCTATTTGTGGAAGTTTTTTTAATGTGAAGCTTTTTAATGTCCATTTTATAGGGTCAGACAATTCAAAGTATTCTAGTTTTATTAATGTCCACCTTCTCTTTCCTGTATTTTCTGCCATTTCTGGATCTGACCTATGTTGTTCCCCCTTCCCCCCTCATTGCACATTCAACATTGGGTCCCTGTCCCCTGGCCTGTCCCTGATGTGACCCATGGTCAGAATGACCCCCACCCCACCCCACCCCACCCCACCCCCAATGGCCCCAGACATCCCTCAGGACAGGATCTGGTACATATTTCAATCTTATAAACACTGGTGATAAGCCTGGGCTGAGCTGAGCACTGAGGGGTTAAAAATGAATGAAACACAACTGTAATTCTCAGAGCTGAGCATCTATTAAGAGAGTCAGACACGCCATACGTCACTAATGCAAGGCAGACTCTGAGATGTGCACTAAGAGCAGTGAAATGGGTCGGGAAGAGGAAATAACTAATTTTAACTCTTGGATCTCAGATGATTTCTTAAAGAAATTGAGGTTTGAGGGGAAAGGTATTTCAGGCAGAACAGTCCACCATCAGGAGAAACCACTTATTAAATAACTGCCATGTGCCAGGTTGGGACATATGTTATTGCTAATTCTTCCAATAGCTACACACAGTAGGTATTATTCTATTTCACAGCTGAGGAAAGGAAGGCTTAGCAAGATTAAACAACCCACTTAAGGCTGCTGGGTTGTGTCAGAATGGGGATTTGAACCCAGATCTGTTAACATTTCTTCGTACTCTTCCAATGACTGTTTGAACAAAAGTTGTAGGTTAGAGTGTGCAGGGCACAGGATTCTTGGGGGATCGTGAGCTGGCCTGTGCCTCTTGTCCAGCAAGGCTGAAATCAGGTATCACCTCCTCCAGGAAGCCTTCCCTGACTTCCTCAGGTTGCCTAGATGTCCACCCTTATCCCCCGCTCCCCTACACTTGTAGGCGTGGCCCTGTGCCTTCCTTTCCCATGGACTTATTCACCATATATGAATTGTCTACTCATCGGTTTCTCCCTGCTTGACAGTAAGCTCCTTGAGGGTGGGGCTATGTCTGGTCATCTTTGCATTCCCAATTTGTGAGTGACAGAGTGACAGAGTCACGGGGCACTGGGTGTGGAGAAGAGGAAATGAGCAGGTTCAAGGCAGCCTGGTAGGATTTGATGACAGGCAGGGAGGGAAGAAAGCTCTGAGGATGTAGGGTGACTGGGAAGAGGGGTGTGGGAGAAGCAGGGTGGCTGGATGGTCCTCTGCCCTCCCTCAGGGGTAGGCGTCCAGGAGCGGGGAGGCAATGCCATTTGAAGTTCATGGATCTAATGCCATCAGGGACCCATGATAAAAGTCACATCGGTCTGTGGGTAAACTCCTTGCCTCTGGTCTGAAACTGTCTGGATCCAAGTTCCAGCGCTGCCAGCTGACCCCCTTAGCACACGTGGCAATGTCTGTGTCTCATTTTTCCTCACTGCTAAACTCAGGCTTTAATCCTGCCAAGCTCCAAGGCTGGGAATGGGTGGAGCTGAGATAGTGTGGGCTCAGGGCTAACATCACCATCCTCCTTTCTCTCTGGTCCTCTCCTAGTCTCTCAAGTTCTGCCTCAAATGCAGGGTGTAGGCAGAGCGCGTGCCCTTCTACTGGGGGCTTGAACTAGCTCAGCCTGAGGCTGAGCTTGTGTTATTAAAAGATCTGTAGGTGAGGTTTTCGTTTATTTAAGGTTTTGGGGCTCTGGGATCACGGCACCTGGGTCAAATCCCAGCTCCAGACTTAGTGGCTGTGGAATCTTGAATTTGTTACCTAACCACTCTGAGCTTCAGATTCTTTCCCCATAAAACAGGGATGATTGGGCTTCCCTGGTGGCGCAGTGGTTGAGAGTCTGCCTGCCAATGCAGGGGACACGGGTTCGAGCCCTGGTCTGGGAGGATCCCACATGCCGCGGAGCAGCTGGGCCCGTGAGCCACAATTACTGAGCCTGCGCGTCTGGAGCCTGTGCTCCGCCACAAGAGAGGCCGCGATGGTGAGAGAGTGGCCCCCGCTTGCCGCAACTAGAGAAAGCCCTCGCACAGATACGGAGACCCAACCCAACCATAAATAAAAATAAATAAAAAATAAAAAATAAAACAGGGATGATGATAATAATAATAGGACGCGCCTCCTAGGGCTGTTTGTGAGAGTTCATTGAGATAGTATATGACTTCTCATGAGACAGGATAACTTGCACATTTCTCTGTGAGTCCCCTTGTGCTCCGACTTCTGTGCAGGAATCTGATGACTCCTCTTCTCCTCACTCCTGCCCATCCCTCCATCCCAGCCACACAGGCCTCCCTGCTGCCCCTCCAGCCGGCTTCCCTCTTGGAGCCGGCTCATCTTGGACTCTGTGCGCTTGCTGTTTCCTTGGCCGAGCTTTTCTTCCCCGAGGTCTTTGCCAATCTTTCTCCCTCACTTCATCACATCTGCTCAGCGTCACCTCCTCGGAGCAGTCTCCCCGGATCTCCCCACGCAACTTGTTTCCCTCCAGCCCACCTGTCACTCCCTATCCCCTACCTTCTTTTTCTTGATTAGCCCTTACCTGGTGTAAGATTCACATTTATTCTTGTGTTGTCTCTCCCTCCTAAAATGTAAGCTGCCCGAGCACAGGGACCTGGTCTGTCACCTAGAAGAGCAACGGGCACAGAGTAGGTGCTCGATAAATATTTGTGGAATGAACATGTGAACAAACTTCTTAGCACCTACTAAGAGCACACCTCATTGAGTGTTGGCTGGTGTGCCTCTCACCATTGTCGCTATTACTACAGAAAAGCAGAGTTATTTGGGTTAGGCCATGAACTCTAGAGTATCTGGGTTCAAATCCCAGCTCTGCCTTTTTCTACCTGTACAGCTGACTGTATGTTCCCTGGACCTTGCCTTCAGGGTGTTGTGAGGAGTGGATAGGTCAACGGTGTGAGGCCCTAGGGCAGCGCATGGGCAGAGGAGGTACGTCATCATTATCATGAAGTCCATGGTTCACACTCAGCCACACTCACCAAAACACTCAGGTTTTCAGAAAAATGGGTGCCAAACGACATTTCTCCCCTCTTCTGTACTTTATGTTTCATTTTTGCTTTTTTTAAAAAAATGGAGGTAAATTCAAACAACATAAAGTTAACCATTTTGACATGAACGCTTCAGCGGCATTTGGTACATTCACAATGTTGTGCAGCCCTTAACTCTATAGTTTCAAAACGTTTTCATCATTCTAAAAGGAAACCTTGTATCTATTAAGTAATCACTCCCCAGACCTCTCTCCTTCCAGACCTTGGAAGGAAGCCACTAATCTATTTTCTGTTTCTAGGGGCTTACCTCTTTGGGATAAGATTTCATATAAATGGAATCATAGAATAGATGACCTTTTGCATCTGGCTTCTTTCACTTAGCATAATGTTTCTGAGGTTCATCCACATTGTAGCATGTACTGATATACTTTATTCCTTTTTATGGCTGAATAATATTCCATTGAAAGGGTACACCACATTTTGTTTTTGCCCTTCATCCGTTGATGGACATTTGGGTTGTTTCTACCTTTTAGCTATCTATGAACATTTGTGTACAACAATCTGTTTGAATCCCTGTTTTCAATTCTTTGAGGAATATATCTAGGAGTGGAATTGCTAGGTCATATGGTAACTCTATGTTTAACTTTTTGAGAGACAGCCAGACCATTTTCCAATGCGGCTGCACCATTTTGCATTCCCACCGGCAATGTATGAGGGTTCCAATTTCTCTACATCCTCACCAACTCTTATTTTCTGGCTTTTTGATGATAGCCATCCTACTGGGTATGAGGTGGTATCCCTCTGTGGTTTTGATTTGCATCTTCCTAATGATTAATGGTATTGAGCATCTTTTCCTTTACTGTGTGTTGTTGAACCAGAGGCAGGACTTGGCTCAATTGCCATGCGTGAGGTTGTGCTTCACAGGCAAATGCATCTGGAGAATGCGATTCTTCCTCTTGGTTTTCCCTTCATCATCAGGGCGTGGGATTGGCTTTCTGGGTCCTGTTTCACTTCCATGTGTGGTGGAGGAATTGGAGCCCAACCTCCTTTGTTAAACAGGGACGTCAGCCACCGACTTAGAGTGAGGGCAAGTGAGAAACAGGAGTAGCTGGGTGCAGACTCCGAAACCAGATTACGGGTTTTCTAAACCTGGCTCTGCATCATCTATATGACCTTGGGCTGAATGAGTCAATGTCTGTCTCTGTGCCTCTGTTTTTTCTGTAACTGAGCTTAATAATAGTAACTGCTTCACGGGGTTGTTGTGAGGATTAGATGAGTTACTATATGAAAGCCAGCACTCAGTCAGAGTCTGCTATTATTATCCCCGGCATTCTGTATTTCGGCTTCAGCTGGACACGGCCCATCAAGCTCGTGTCTGTTCTGCTCTGCTCCCCAGCCAGGTCCTCCGAGTTCTTTATGGACCGTTTTCCATTTGAACTACATAAAGACTCTCTTATCTGTTGTTTGTCTGTCTTCAAAGCGAAAAGAGTGTGGTTTCAGTTAATAGCTCCTCTTGTGTCTAAGCAAGACTTTGATGAAACTCTTTTAAAACTGTGCATCTCTGATCATCAGACACGGGGCCAGGAACGCAGAATGGAAGAATTAGAATGTGAAAGGCCAGTTTAGTCCCCCAGACCACAGCTGCACGGGCACTGCAGACAGGAAGGAAAACCTGCTTCTCCTTCCGACTTGGGCCTCCCGATACCGTCTCTGGATCCTGCCTTGTCCTGCATAGACTTCAGTCCCCTTGGCATGAGACTTAAACCCTAAACCCAACCTAAACCCAACGTTGTAGAAGATCCTTCTGGGGAACTCCACCTGGAACCTTTCCTAAGAATGCCTTCCTCCGCCATATCTGCGGTTCCTTCAGCTACCCTGATTCTCTCACGCCCTCACTTCAAGTCTTGAAAATCGTAGGCAGGGAATCTCTTACTTTGAGGAGAAGAAAGTCACTTTGAATGTTTCCTTTAACTATTCATGACACAGCCTGTTTTCCAGCCCCAGTGAGCAAAAACTGTTTTAGATGGTGGGAAACATTCTGGCCAGGACAGGAAGCTGGGTACCGAACAGAGTGTGAGTTTGAGGGCAGGAGGGCTGCCCATGGCGGCATCACCAGTTCTGGACTAAGGGGTGCATCTGGGGTGCTTGGTTGGAGCCGTTCATGCTCACGGTGGGACAGGTCAGCCACTCCGGGATAACGCTTTCATCCAGCGGCAGGAACTCTAGGGCTCTGGTCCAAATCCTGGCTGCGTGTCCTCATCTGCGTAGTGGGTGAGTGAATGCATTCTGTGATCAGCACAGTACCACGCCGGTTCTGATCAGCTTCATGAGCTCTTCGAGCTCAGACTTTTCTAACAAGTGACCCAAGAGAGGGCAGCCCGGGCTCTTAACTCGATGGGTACCCGTGAAGATGCATCTTGGCCTTCCCAGGGCAGACCCAAGACTGCCACGTGGTTCCCTACTCTACTCTCTCTACTCTACTCTCTCTTCTTCCCAGAATGCATAGCTGTGTCCACCCATCTCCGGTTGGGTGAATCAGGGGTGGGGCTGCAGAAATCTGGAAACCCAAGTTTTCCACAGCTTTAAATTCAAGTTCCTCTACTAGGCCTCACCTCAAATTACATATTGATTTAGATGCGTGGATTGTTTGTCCTGTCAGTCACCGCTCTT